>NC_086446.1:499451981-499776981 GCF_028390025.1 Pseudophryne corroboree | reverse complement strand
TGTGACACATACAGCAATGCCCTGCCCGTTATACCCTATGCCACACACCGCAATGCCAGTTATGTATTATGTATTATGCCACACTGCAATGACCCTGAGACATTATACCACATATCACAATGCCCGCGATATAGTATACCATACACCGTAATGCCTGTGACACATTATGACACACACCGCAATGTCCGTGATACATTATGCCACACACCGTAATGCCCATTACACATTAAGTCCTACAGTAAGGCTTCTAATTACTTTTCAATTACCTGCTCGTTGTCAGGGGTTTCATGCACTGGGTGTCATGCTCGTTGCCAGGGGTTTCATGCTCTTGGTTCCATGCACGGTGCCAGGGGTTTTCATGCTCAGGGTGTCATGCTCATTGCCAGGGGTTTCATGCACTGGGTGTCATGCTCGTTGCCAGGTGTTTCATGCACTGGGTGTCATGCTCGTTGCCAGGTGTTTCATGCACTGGGTGCCATGCTCGTTGCTAGGGGGTAGTGCTTGTTGCTAGGGCTGTGCTCCCAGTGCCACATATGTCCCCAGTGCCAGATATTCCTCCACGGTGCCAGGTACTCACATGCCCCAGTGCCAAATATAGCCCCCCCCCCCATGTGCCAGGTACACATATACCTCCCCAGTGCCACATATGCCCCCAGTGCCATATATTCCCCCCCAGTGCCAGATATTCCCCCAGTGCCAAATATTCCCCCCCAGTGCCATATATGCCCCCAGTGCCATATATGCCCCCAGTGCCAGATATTCCCCCCCAGAGAAATATATGCCCCCAGTGCCAGATATTCCCCCCCAGTGCCATATATGCCCCCAGTGCCAGATATTCCCCCCCAGTGCCATATATGCCCCCAGTGCCAGATACTCCCCCCCAGTGCCATATATGCCCCCAGTGCCAGATATTCCCCCCCCAGTGCCATATATGCCCCAGTGCCAGATATTCCCCCCCCCCCCGCGCCACTGCTGCTTTTTGGAGGGACACGGAGGGCACAGCTCGCCTCTCCTGTGTCCCTCCTGCTGCATCATCTCCGGCGGCCGCGGGTCTAGTAGGGGGAAGTGCCGGTTTGTGAGCCAATTAGAGCTCACGGACGGCACTTCCCCCTATTAGACCCGCGGCCGCCGGAGATGATGCAGGAGGGACACAGGGAGGCGCGCTGTGCCCTCCGTGTCCCTCCAACAAGCGGCGGAGGGAAGGAGACCGCAGACTGACATGCGAACGCTCGTCCGCATGTCAGTCTGCTGTAAATCAGTGGCGCCCCCGCAGCCCCTCGCCCACAAGCCACCGCGAGGGCTGCGGGGGCAGTAGTTACGCCACTGTTCTGGATCATCGGTTGCCGGAAAATCGGTGGTGTACCTGTATTTCATTTCATTGCAAAGCATTGAGACTTCATCATAACATTTTTTGGGGGTTCTTTAAAAATAGGTTGTCTGAACTGAACTGAAGATGACTTATACAGTGGTGGTAGTACTATAGGGGTTGGGTATCTCATACCGGCAGTCTGGATCCCGATAGAAGATCGACAGTAGGATCCTGACGGCCAGGATCTCAACACATCCAGTAAGTATTTTTACCCTACACCTAAATCCTAACACTAACCCTAACCTACCCTTCCCACAGCCTAACCCTTACCTTCCCTAACCCCACAGTCTAACTCTAACCCTCCCGATAGTGCCTAACCCCAACCCCTCTACTTACCTTGTGGATGTGGCGGCCTTCTGACAACGGATCCAGACTGTTAGTATTTTATCCACATCTCGTTTTGTGGTACTACCAATGTGTTCCTTTGATGTCTCATCCTTATCACAGTATGTGCTCTGTGATAGGAACTGGACAGGCGTTAGCTAGGGGATCAAGGGGCGTTTGCTGTTCCCTTTCTCTAAATACATGGCAGTTCCTATTTCCATCTAGGTAAGGCAAATACAGCAACTAAGGATACCTCTTCAGCTGTGCAGGAAGCTTTTATTAGAAATATCCCAAGACATATGCTAATGGTGACAATACTTATTAATTACAGTTTTTAAAATTAGGCATTTTATTATCATAGAGAGTATTAGTGTTTTCAAATGTATTTCTGTGACACAATACATTTTCACAATCTTAAATACACTACTGATATGTAAATACCTACAGATAGAAAGTAAAGTACTAGTTTTATTTCACTTCTCTATCCAATGCTTACTTGCCTATGTGTCTCATCTCAATGTGTTTCATGATTAGAAGAGCTCCCCCTGTTGGCAGTTCAGAAACCATGATAGGTTCAGGCACATTCACAGTACAGGTTTTCCTGATGGCTGCCAAACTTGCCACTTCCCCATTAAACATGGTTTTTGCCTATAATGGTGGAAAACAGAAACAACGCATAAACTGAAGGTATCCAAGTTACAGATGTGACTGTAGTTATCAGTTCTTTTCCTGTGTATACCTGCGGTCCTCTTCAGATATTAGTATGGCTGCCGTGCTAACAGAAGATAATGGGGGAGATGTATCAAAGCTTCTAAAGAGTGGAGAAGTGGAAAAGTTGAGAAGTTGCCCACAACAATTAATCAGCTTATTCCTTTTATTTTATAGAATGTTTTTGATAAGTGATAGCTAGAAACTGATAGGTTATTACAGTATGGCCTAATACTCTACTTGTTCTCTTTAGGAGGATTAATTAATATCCCCCATTCAGGGGCGTAACCAGAACTTATTGGGCCCCCTGTCCCACTGCTTCTTGAGTTACACCTGTCCGCAGCAGTTATTAATTGTATACCCCATAATAGTGCCCCGGTTCATTTTCTAAACCATAGTAGTGCCCTAGTTAATATTAGGCCCTATAGTAGTGTCCTGGTTTATTTTATGAACCATTGTAGTTCCCTAGTTTACATGATGTCACATTATAGGGCTGTCAGTACACAGTATGCCACGTAGTACCCCCAATTCACATTACGATATACATTGTGGACCAGATGTACTAAGCCTTGAAAAGTGATAAATTGCACGGTGATAAAGTACCAACCAACCAGCTTCTAACTGTCATTTTTCAAACACAGCCTATAACATGGCAGTTAGGAGCTGATTGGCTTCCACTTTATCACTTTTCAAGGCATAGTACATCTCCGCTACATTGTCCCCAGTTCTAATAATGCCACACTATAGTGCCTCCATTTCATATTGTGCCACATTACAATGTCCCAGTTCTTATTACTAACATTTAAGTGCCCTCCAAATTATAATGAACAGATCAGAGTATGACACATTACAGTACCCTCCACTTCATACTGTGCCACATTACAGTGGTCTCCAGTTCATATTGTGCACCATTATAGTGCCCCCTTACCACGATAACATTCATTACACAAACCAATGGATCAGACTCAATTCCATAGCAGGCAAATCTGGGAAATTGGTATGCAACTTTATAACTTCTGGGGTAATCCCAGTTTCTAACCAGGGTTAGATAACATTGGTTTCTCCAGAGTGAGAGAAAAAGAATTGAAGCCATTAATTCTTTGATCTGGGAGGGTACTATATTCTCTTTTCAAACTCTCCGCACACAGGCCCTCATTCCGAGTTGATCGCTCGCTGACGTTTTTCGCAGCACAGCGATCAGGTTGCTACTGCACTTGCTCCGCAATGCGCACGCGCATCGTACGGGTACAAACAGCATAGTTGCTGTGCAAGGCTTCTAGCGACGAATCCATTCGCACAACCGATCACAAGGAGATTGACAGAAAGAGGACGTTTATGGTAGAGATGAGCGGGTTCGGTTTCTTTGAATCCGAACCCGCACGAACTTCACTTTTTTTTTCACGGGTCCGAGCGACTCGGATCTTCCCGCCTTGCTCGGTTAACCCGAGCGCGCCCGAACGTCATCATGACGCTGTCGGATTCTCGCGAGACTCGGATTCTATATAAGGAGCCGCGCGTCGCCGCCATTTTCACACGTGCATTGAGATTGATAGGGAGAGGACGTGGCTGGCGTCCTCTCCATTAGAATAGATTAGAAGAGAGAGAGAGAGAGAGAGATTGTGCAGACAGAGTTTACCACAGTGACCAGTGCAGTTGTTGTTAAGTTAACTTTTATTTAATATATCCGTTCTCTGCTATATCCGTTCTCTGCCTGAAAAAAACGATACACAGCAGTCACACAGTGTGACTCAGTCTGTGTGCACTCAGCTCAGCCCAGTGTGCTGCACATCAATGTATAAAAGCTTATAATAATTGTGGGGGAGACTGGGGAGCACTGCAGGTTGTTATAGCAGGAGCCAGGAGTACATAATATTATATTAATTTAAAATTAAACAGTGCACACTTTTGCTGCAGGAGTGCCACTGCCAGTGTGACTAGTGGTGACCAGTGCCTGACCACCAGTATAGTAGTATATTGTTGTATACTATCTCTTTATCAACCAGTCTATATTAGCAGCAGACACAGTACAGTGCGGTAGTTCACGGCTGTGGCTACCTCTGTGTCGGCAGTCGGCACTCGGCAGGCAGTCCGTCCATCCATAATTGTATAATTATATACCACCTAACCGTGGTATTTTTTTTTCTTTCTTTATACCGTCGTCATAGTCATACTAGTTGTTACGAGTATACTACTATCTCTTTATCAACCAGTGTACAGTGCGGTAGTTCACGGCTGTGGCTACCTCTGTGTCGGCAGTCGGCAGGCAGTCCGTCCATCCATAATTGTATTATTATAATATATACCACCTAACCGTGGTTTTTTTTTCATTCTTTATACCGTCATAGTGTCATACTAGTTGTTACGAGTATACTACTATCTCTTTATCAACCAGTGTACAGTGCGGTAGTTCACGGCTGTGGCTACCTCTGTGTCGGCAGTCGGCAGGCAGTCCGTCCATCCATAATTGTATTATAATATATACCACCTAACCGTGGTTTTTTTTTCATTCTTTATACCGTCATAGTGTCATACTAGTTGTTACGAGTATACTACTATCTCTTTATCAACCAGTGTACAGTGCGGTAGTTCACGGCTGTGGCTACCTCTGTGTCGGCAGTCGGCAGGCAGTCCGTCCATCCATAATTGTATTATAATATATACCACCTAACCGTGTTTTTTTTTTCATTCTTTATACCGTCATAGTCAGTCATACTAGTTGTTACGAGTATACTACTATCTCTTTATCAACCAGTGTACAGTGCGGTAGTTCACGGCTGTGGCTACCTCTGTGTCGGCACTCGGCAGGCAGTCCGTCCATCCATAATTGTATTATAATATATACCACCTAACCGTGGTTTTTTTTTCATTCTTTATACCGTCATAGTGTCATACTAGTTGTTACGAGTATACTACTATCTCTTTATCAACTTGTGTACAGTGCGGTAGTTCACGGCTGTGGCTACCTCTGTGTCGGCAGTCGGCAGGCAGTCCGTCCATCCATAATTGTATTATAATATATACCACCTAACCGTGGTTTTTTTTTCATTCTTTATACCGTCATAGTGTCATACTAGTTGTTACGAGTATACTACTATCTCTTTATCAACCAGTGTACAGTGCGGTAGTTCACGGCTGTGGCTACCTCTGTGTCGGCAGTCGGCAGGCAGTCCGTCCATCCATAATTGTATTATAATATATACCACCTAACCGTGGTTTTTTTTTCATTCTTTATACCGTCATAGTCAGTCATACTAGTTGTTACGAGTATACTACTATCTCTTTATCAACCAGTGTACAGTGCGGTAGTTCACGGCTGTGGCTACCTCTGTGTCGGAACTCGGCAGGCAGTCCGTCCATCCATAATTGTATTACAATATATACCACCTAACCGTGGTTTTTTTTTCATTCTTTATACCATCATAGTCAGTCATACTAGTTGTTACGAGTATACTACTATCTCTTTATCAACCAGTGTACAGTGCGGTAGTTCACGGCTGTGGCTACCTCTGTGTCGGAACTCGGCAGGCAGTCCGTCCATCCATAATTGTATTACAATATATACCACCTAACCGTGGTTTTTTTTTCATTCTTTATACCGTCATAGTCAGTCATACTAGTTGTTACGAGTATACTACTATCTCTTTATCAACCAGTGTACAGTGCGGTAGTTCACGGCTGTGGCTACCTCTGTGTCGGAACTCGGCAGGCAGTCCGTCCATCCATAATTGTATTATTATAATATATACCACCTAACCGTGGTTTTTTTTTCATTCTTTATACCGTCATAGTGTCATACTAGTTGTTACGAGTATACTACTATCTCTTTATCAACCAGTGTACAGTGCGGTAGTTCACGGCTGTGGCTACCTCTGTGTCGGCACTCGGCAGGCAGTCCGTCCATCCATAATTGTATTACAATATATACCACCTAACCGTGGTTTTTTTATACCACCTAACCGTGGCAGTCCGTCCATAATTGTATACTAGTATCCAATCCATCCATCTCCATTGTTTACCTGAGGTGCCTTTTAGTTCTGCCTATAAAATATGGAGAACAAAAAAGTTGAGGTTCCAAAATTAGGGAAAGATCAAGATCCACTTCCACCTCGTGCTGAAGCTGCTGCCACTAGTCATGGCCGAGACGATGAAATGCCAGCAACGTCGTCTGCCAAGGCCGATGCCCAATGTCATAGTACAGAGCATGTCAAATCCAAAACACCAAATATCAGAAAAAAAAGGACTCCAAAACCTAAAATAAAATTGTCGGAGGAGAAGCGTAAACTTGCCAATATGCCATTTACCACACGGAGTGGCAAGGAACGGCTGAGGCCCTGGCCTATGTTCATGGCTAGTGGTTCAGCTTCACATGAGGATGGAAGCACTCAGCCTCTCGCTAGAAAACTGAAAAGACTCAAGCTGGCAAAAGCACCGCAAAGAACTGTGCGTTCTTTGAAATCCCAAATCCACAAGGAGAGTCCAATTGTGTCGTTTGCGATGCCTGACCTTCCCAACACTGGACGTGAAGAGCATGCGCCTTCCACTATTTGCATGCCCCCTGCAAGTGCTGGAAGGAGCACCCGCAGTCCAGTTCCTGATAGTCAGATTGAAGATGTCAGTGTTGAAGTACACCAGGATGAGGAGGATATGGGTGTTGCTGGCGCTGGGGAGGAAATTGACCAGAAGGATTCTGATGGTGAGGTGGTTTGTTTAAGTCAGGCACCCGGGGAGACACCTGTTGTCCGTGGGAGGAATATGGCCGTTGACATGCCAGGTGAAAATACCAAAAAAATCAGCTCTTCGGTGTGGAGGTATTTCACCAGAAATGCGGACAACAGGTGTCAAGCCGTGTGTTCCCTTTGTCAAGCTGTAATAAGTAGGGGTAAGGACGTTAACCACCTCGGAACATCCTCCCTTATACGTCACCTGCAGCGCATTCATAATAAGTCAGTGACAAGTTCAAAAACTTTGGGTGACAGCGGAAGCAGTCCACTGACCAGTAAATCCCTTCCTCTTGTAACCAAGCTCACGCAAACCACCCCACCAACTCCCTCAGTGTCAATTTCCTCCTTCCCCAGGAATGCCAATAGTCCTGCAGGCCATGTCACTGGCAAGTCTGACGAGTCCTCTCCTGCCTGGGATTCCTCCGATGCATCCTTGCGTGTAACGCCTACTGCTGCTGGCGCTGCTGTTGTTGCCGCTGGGAGTCGATGGTCATCCCAGAGGGGAAGTCGTAAGCCCACTTGTACTACTTCCAGTAAGCAATTGACTGTTCAACAGTCCTTTGCGAGGAAGATGAAATATCACAGCAGTCATCCTACTGCAAAGCGGATAACTGAGTCCTTGACAACTATGTTGGTGTTAGACGTGCGTCCGGTATCCGCCGTTAGTTCACAGGGAACTAGACAATTTATTGAGGCAGTGTGCCCCCGTTACCAAATACCATCTAGGTTCCACTTCTCTAGGCAGGCGATACCGAGAATGTACACGGACGTCAGAAAAAGACTCACCAGTGTCCTTAAAAATGCAGTTGTACCCAATGTCCACTTAACCACGGACATGTGGACAAGTGGAGCAGGGCAGGGTCAGGACTATATGACTGTGACAGCCCACTGGGTAGATGTATGGACTCCCGCCGCAAGAACAGCAGCGGCGGCACTAGTAGCAGCATCTCGCAAACGCCAACTCTTTCCTAGGCAGGCTACGCTTTGTATCACCGCTTTCCAGAATACGCACACAGCTGAAAACCTCTTACGGCAACTGAGGAAGATCATCGCGGAATGGCTTACCCCAATTGGACTCTCCTGTGGATTTGTGGCATCGGACAACGCCAGCAATATTGTGTGTGCATTAAATATGGGCAAATTCCAGCACGTCCCATGTTTTGCACATACCTTGAATTTGGTGGTGCAGAATTTTTTAAAAAACGACAGGGGTGTGCAAGAGATGCTGTCGGTGGCCAGAAGAATTGCGGGACACTTTCGGCGTACAGGCACCACGTACAGAAGACTGGAGCACCACCAAAAACTACTGAACCTGCCCTGCCATCATCTGAAGCAAGAAGTGGTAACGAGGTGGAATTCAACCCTCTATATGCTTCAGAGGTTGGAGGAGCAGCAAAAGGCCATTCAAGCCTATACAATTGAGCACGATATAGGAGATGGAATGCACCTGTCTCAAGTGCAGTGGAGAATGATTTCAACGTTGTGCAAGGTTCTGATGCCCTTTGAACTTGCCACACGTGAAGTCAGTTCAGACACTGCCAGCCTGAGTCAGGTCATTCCCCTCATCAGGCTTTTGCAGAAGAAGCTGGAGGCATTGAAGAAGGAGCTAACACGGAGCGATTCCGCTAGGCATGTGGGACTTGTGGATGCAGCCCTTAATTCGCTTAACAAGGATTCACGGGTGGTCAATCTGTTGAAATCAGAGCACTACATTTTGGCCACCGTGCTCGATCCTAGATTTAAAGCCTACCTTGGATCTCTCTTTCCGGCAGACACAGGTCTGCTGGGGTTGAAAGACCTGCTGGTGACAAAATTGTCAAGTCAAGCGGAACGCGACCTGTCAACATCTCCTCCTTCACATTCTCCCGCAACTGGGGGTGCGAGGAAAAGGCTCAGAATTCCGAGCCCACCCGCTGGCGGTGATGCAGGGCAGTCTGGAGCGACTGCTGATGCTGACATCTGGTCCGGACTGAAGGACCTGACAACGATTACGGACATGTCGTCTACTGTCACTGCATATGATTCTCTCAACATTGATAGAATGGTGGAGGATTATATGAGTGACCGCATCCAAGTAGGCACGTCACACAGTCCGTACTTATACTGGCAGGAAAAAGAGGCAATTTGGAGGCCCTTGCACAAACTGGCTTTATTCTACCTAAGTTGCCCTCCCACAAGTGTGTACTCCGAAAGAGTGTTTAGTGCCGCCGCTCACCTTGTCAGCAATCGGCGTACGAGGTTACATCCAGAAAATGTGGAGAAGATGATGTTCATTAAAATGAATTATAATCAATTCCTCCGCGGAGACATTGACCAGCAGCAATTGCCTCCACAAAGTACACAGGGAGCTGAGATGGTGGATTCCAGTGGGGACGAATTGATAATCTGTGAGGAGGGGGATGTACACGGTGATATATCGGAGGGTGAAGATGAGGTGGACATCTTGCCTCTGTAGAGCCAGTTTGTGCAAGGAGAGATTAATTGCTTCTTTTTTGGGGGGGGTCCAAACCAACCCGTCATATCAGTCACAGTCGTGTGGCAGACCCTGTCACTGAAATGATGGGTTGGTTAAAGTGTGCATGTCCTGTTTTGTTTATACAACATAAGGGTGGGTGGGAGGGCCCAAGGATAATTCCATCTTGCACCTCTTTTTTCTTTTCTTTTTCTTTGCATCATGTGCTGATTGGGGAGGGTTTTTTGGAAGGGACATCCTGCGTGACACTGCAGTGCCACTCCTAGATGGGCCCGGTGTTTGTGTCGGCCACTAGGGTCGCTAATCTTACTCACACAGCTACCTCATTGCGCCTCTTTTTTTCTTTGCGTCATGTGCTGTTTGGGGAGGGTTTTTTGGAAGGGACATCCTGCGTGACACTGCAGTGCCACTCCTAGATGTGCCCGGTGTTTGTGTCGGCCACTAGGGTCGCTAATCTTACTCACACAGTCAGCTACCTCATTGCGCCTCTTTTTTTCTTTGCGTCATGTGCTGTTTGGGGAGGGTTTTTTGGAAGGGCCATCCTGCGTGACACTGCAGTGCCACTCCTAGATGGGCCCGGTGTTTGTGTCGGCCACTAGGGTCGCTAATCTTACTCACACAGCTACCTCATTGCGCCTCTTTTTTTCTTTGCGTCATGTGCTGTTTGGGGAGGGTTTTTTGGAAGGGACATCCTGCGTGACACTGCAGTGCCACTCCTAGATGGGCCCGGTGTTTGTGTCGGCCACTAGGGTCGCTTATCTTACTCACACAGCGACCTCGGTGCAAATTTTAGGACTAAAAATAATATTGTGAGGTGTGAGGTATTCAGAATAGACTGAAAATGAGTGTAAATTATGGTTTTTGAGGTTAATAATACTTTGGGATCAAAATGACCCCCAAATTCTATGATTTAAGCTGTTTTTTAGTGTTTTTGGAAAAAAACACCCGAATCCAAAACACACCCGAATCCGACAAAAATAATTCGGTGAGGTTTTGCCAAAACGCGTTCGAACCCAAAACACGGCCGCGGAACCGAACCCAAAACCAAAACACAAAACCCGAAAAATTTCAGGCGCTCATCTCTAGTTTATGGGTGTCAACTGACCATTTTCTGGGAGTGGTAGGGAAAATGCAGGTGTGTCCAGGCGTTTGCAGGGCAGGTGTCTGACGTCAATTCCGGGACCGGACAGGCTGAAGTGATCGCAAGGGCTGAGTAAGTCCAGAGCTACTCAGAAACTGCAAAAAAAAATGTTCGCCCCGCTCGGCTGCACAAGCGTTCACACACTTGCAAAGCGAAAATATACTCCCCTAGAGGCAGCGACTATCTGATCGCTGTTCTGCAAAAAATAGCTAGCGAGCGATCAACTCGGAATGAGGGCCCCAGTTTTCTCTACCTGCCAGGGACACTCTGTGCAGTCCCTTCCACCTTCCATGCTACTACTGTATATCATGCAATATCATAGACCCATTACAGTCAACCCTTACTATGTGCACAACCCAGGGATGGCTCAAGGCACATTCGGCCAGCGTGGCAGAAAGGGGGGGGGGGGGGGGCAGCCTATAGGGGACACAGGGGGACATGTACTAAGCAGTGATAAAAATGGAGAAGTTGCCCATGGCAACCAATCAGCTGCTCTGTATACGTTTATAGTATGCAAATTATAAATGTTACGTCAATGCTGATTGGATGCTTCTCCAGTGGCTCACTTCTCCACTTTTAGCACTGCTTATTACATCTCCCCCACAGTGCGGGAGCTGCCGCTGGCTGGTGTGAGTGACAAGGGAGATTCCCTGGTCCCCAAACTGCACCCGCTGCTCACATGTCTGACAGCCCAGCCCCTTAGCCCTGAATGCTGCTGACTTCCTGACAATCAAATAGAAATCCCCCCTCAAGCCACACCTGCAGCTGATCACTGCAGGCAGCCCGGCCCCCCTGTGTTGGAGTTACAGTTGGACCAAGTGAAGAGACGGGGAGAGTCAGTAGACAGCTCCGAAGGTGGTCCTAGGCTTCCAGAGATGAAAACCTTCTTCTCTTGCAGCGCTGACATCTACTGAGCCCCTGACCGAAAGGTAAGACAAGCAGAGAGGAAGAAGACTTAACAAGGAGGGCCACTGCCATCTCAGGTGTCTGTGTGGAAGGGCACCCAGGAATCCCCTAATTCCCAGAGACATAAGGTCTGCGTGAGCAGCTTTTATTCCATTAGCAGCAGCGGTCAGCACCCTGAGGTAGTACATGTGCGACATTGGAACCATGGAGCCGGCCACATTACATAATCTGATTTGCTCACTGTAAGGAGAAAGAACCCTCCTTCCCCCACAAATATAGGAGGTCATTCCGAGTTGATCGCTAGCTGAAAATGTTCGCTGCGCTGCGATGAGGCAAAAAAAGGCACTTCTGCGCATGTGTATGTGGCGCAATGCGCACGCACAACGTAATTTCACAACAGCAGAAGTAGTTTCACACATGGTCTAGCGAAGCTTTTCAGTCGCACTGCTGGCCGCAGAGTGATTGACAGGACGTGGGCGTTTCTGTGTGTCAACTGACCGTTTTCAGGGAGTGATCGAGAAAACGCAGGAGTGCCAGGAAAAACGCAGGTGTGGCTGGCCGAACTCAGGGCGTGTTTGTGACGTCAAATCCGGAACTAAACAGTCTGTAGTGATCGCAAGCGCTGAGTAGGTCTGAAGCTACTCTGAAACTGCACAAAATTATTTTGCAGCCGCACTGCGATCCTTTCGTTCGCACTTCTGCTAAGCTAAGATACACTCCCAGAGGGCGGCGGCTTAGCGTTTGCACGGCTGCTAAAAACAGCTAGCGAGCGATCAACTCAGAATGACCCCCATAATGCACTCCATATGTATCTAAATATCCAGCCTGTGCCCCCCGCAGTCCCCCCCCCACACAGATACCCACGCCCACACCCCTACACTACAGCCTACCTGGGGTCCCTGCAAAAGTCATGCTTAGTGGGGGGGTTTTACAAACTTTTTTTTTGTAGGGGGTGTGACAGCTGTGGAACTTCTAAGATGCCACCTCCACACTTTCACCTGAGGGATGGTGGTGGTAGTGGGCAGTAGGAGGAAGTTTTGCCATCACCCTCTCTCTTCTGTCACCCTGTCGTATGGATATGTCATTCCCTTTGAGGCCACACCCACTTTTCCAATAACACCCTATGCTGTCATGGGGGAGGGACGGGTGCACTCTAGAAATTCTCGCACAGGGTGCTAGTAGGCCTGGAGCCAGCCCTGGCACTACCGTTATGGCTAAAACAGAGTTGGAGAAAGGACCTCTGTTGTCACCAGGGGAGGAGCAACGTCACTAGGGGGAGGAACTACGCTCGAACAAGGTACCCGAAATGTACGCTCTCCATGCTCCGGGCTTGGTGGCTCGCTCCGCTTTGCTCGCCACCGGGTTACTAAAGGGAGTAGTTGGTGCCATGGATAGTAGAAGAACTATCCCGCCGGTCTAGCTCCTCCCCTGATGTAAGAGGTTCTTTCTCCAACTTGGTTCTAGCATCTACCCTGGCACTACCCTTCCTTACAAGACTAGAAAGACTAGATACCTGTATTTAGACATGATGATAAAGGTGTGGTCCTCTGGTGGAGGCTCGACTTTCTGCAGGTTGAGACTACTTCTATCTTATTGAAACATATGGCCAAAATAATGATAATCCTCCATTGTGCTGTGTTACAGGAGGTACATATAAAAACTTTACATCGCGCATTCCTGTTACAGTCTCAGAGGAAACATATAATCCCAGGGGAAACTAGATTTTGTCTGAAATGTAAGAGCTCGCATTCCTCCTTTTTCATAGCATGTATGGTTGTGGGAAGATTAGAATATTTTGAGTCATGGCATGCATTAATGATGTTTGTAAACCCCGACCCCTGCTATGCTTTGCGCCAATTTTATAAACTCTAATTTACCTGGTTGTTTTATTGAGCTTATTCTATATTTAACACTTATGGCGACTGTCGCCAAAAAAGTTATCCTATGAAATTGGATACGTTGCTCCAACTTTTACATTTGGATAGATGGAATGCGCTAACACTCATTGAAACTGATGTTGTACATTTCCATAGAAAATGGGCCGTGTTTATAGAACCTTTGGATACCACTACACAATCCCATATCTTTAAAGTATTTGAAACCTCAATGTGGTGTCTTCACCATACACCTGCTGCCCTCTCTGCCCTCTCCTACGGAGGCCTCTCCTTCACACATGTAAATGCCAAATTGCTTTCTAACAAATATTTAAAACGCCTGCTCTAATATATACTGCGGACGCCAGGCGCATTTTATTACCATATACGATAAAAGTGCGCTGTACGTCGCAAAACACTACATCCCTTAAGAGAAAAGAATACACCCACACATTGTCTGAGTTCCAAAGCTCATTGATGTATATATTTGTTATTAAAATTATATCTATTCAATATATCACAATGTACAGTATATATATAGTTACATGGTTACAATTTATGCAGTGAGCAGTTAATACAAACTAAATTAAATACATACAGTTACAGGCCAGCGATACAATTACCATATTTTGCTCAATGCTTTCTACGCTCCAGTTCCTCCATCTTTAGCTCTCAACTCCAGCTAACAGAAGCAAAATATTACCAACACTCCATCTCGCTCAGGACCCAGGGGAAAAAGGACAGAGACTTCTGTGTGTCTCATCAGCAATGTACTATGTAGTTTGGGGAGTGCACAGACTAGTCTAAGGGAGGGAACTTTCTCATTCATGATGAGTCACTGGTCAATTCATATGCAAACGAGGTTCAGCCTTGATGGACAAATTACAGGAGATAGCCACTGGTCAAGCATGCTGTCTTCCAGGAAATCCATTGTTCTAATAAGAGTGACTTTAGCTTTCATACATTTAATCATATCTACTTGTTGCAATGAGCTACAACTTAATAACAGGCATCAAATTAATATACACATTAATCTGGTTGCTTTAATACCAAACACGACATGTCTAGCTTGCTTCGTTTCAATAATACACATACATGACATTACTCCATTAAATTAATTTAAAACATTATGATGTCTGGCGCTTGATATGTTCTAATTATGTGCTGTATGATATATGTGTCGAATCTATCTCTGTGGCATGTCTGTATAAATGTGTATGGTACTGTATATTGCTGTGCTCTCTGCGCGTATTTGCAAGCATAGCAACTCATATGTGTGGAGTCTGTATGTTCTCTCTATGTAATATTTTTGACTTCGACAGTCCACCCTTTGGCAGTAAACAATAACTGCCATAAATTATTAACATAAGAAAAATATTTCAGACAATAATCGGTGACCTAGACACACGTATATATTCATTTCACAAATCAGACATTTGACTATATTTGGGGAAGACAGGGAGGAGTATGAGACATCCTCTATATGCACTCGGCGGTCATGGGACCACTGGTTGGGTGTGGGACAACATTCAACCTATAGAGTATGCTGGGACAGTGCTTTGGCCTATAATGTCTGATTTGGACGAACATTTCACACATACATGTACCTACTAGTGATGAGCGGATTCGGTTTTACTCGGTTTTACTCGGTTCTCAAAACCGAATCTTATTGGCTATCCAAAACACGTGACATCAGTGAGCCAATAAGATTCGGTTTTGAGAACCGAGTAAAACCGAGTAAAACCGAATCCGCTCATCACTAGTACCTACGTCTTTGTACATTGATGTTCGGATTCGATTGAGGTTCTGCTGGGCAGTTGAAGAAGACACAAACAAATCGTCAAAGTGACATATAAAATTTTCATGATCTACATATTCCTATCATTTTATGAACATTGTTTCCATTTCTGGAATGTATTCTAGGTCTGTTTAATCATTGAACAAGGGTTATAAATGGTGTCCTTCGGAGTTCGGGGAGAGCCACTCATAAACCTTTCTTCCACATATATTAATGAGCTCTTTATCAGTTATGTGTGAATAGCCATTGTCTGATTGTTCCTGATTACCTCCAAATTTCCTGAAATTGGTGAGATTTAAACATACCAAGGATTTATCTATGGTACTGGTGGATCTTAAGGCTAGGGGGTCTTGTTATATTATATTCTTTGTCCACCGGTCCCCTCCCCCTTCCGTGTAATTCAAGTACCTCAGCTAACTCTAAAAAAATATTGCACTAATTCTGCATCTTTTCGTCTTAGAGGTACCTGTGAGCACATCCAAAATTCCGTTTGGTTTAAGACCTTTACCCGCTAGTGAGTGGTAATCACTCAAGGGATGTCTGTCACCTTATTGCTAGACTGACATCTCTGGATGCTCTTATCTTCAAATATGGGGTCACAATAACTACAAAATACAGTATTCCTCAGACAATAGCCTATCACATTACCTCCGAACTCCGTAACTACTAGACCTTTGATTTTCTCTGGCTTTAACAAACTGATTGGCTAATCCTGGGATCCTATAAGGAAATTACTCCTTCCTCCAGAACCAGTTCCAGTCCCACACTCGACTTCTCATGAAAAACCTTGCAAAAATAGAATGTCCTGAAAAAAAAATGTTTGTCAGCGGGAAAGAGAGAAAAGAGAAATAGAACAAAACAACTCTTGTCCATAGCAAATCAATTACAACGACTGGTCTTTCTGTGATCCTTTAGCACGCTCAGGTAGTGTTCAACAGTGCCGCCTCTCAGTCTTCACGGAACACGCTCTCTGGTGATACTTTTGCGATCTCACTCCATTTACGAGTTCCTTCCGGACTACCGACTTTCCTGCAATGGGAATCGTGGACCCAAGTCTCTCTCTCGGCTACTTTCACTGGGATAGTGCTGTCAACAAAACTTGGTACGGTCCTTTCCACCTGCCTATTAGGCAACCTGAGCGTAAGAACAATCACACAGTCTCTTGGTTCACAATCAAGACAGTTAGTATTTGGCATACCAGCAATCAACAGTTTCAAGTTCTTTTGTCAAGTTCTCAAATGCTGGCTCATCTCAATAAGGTACTGTACTGTCACCTCATTGGTGTATTTCTGATCATTGTGCGGATCAATCATGACATGAGGTTGTCTTCCCAAAAAACAAAAAGACACAAAAACCAAAACCAAAATTTCGAAGAGGGCGATTCGTTAAGTGAAGAACTGGGAGTGGTTCCGATGCTACATAATACTAGTGGCAGTATCTATGATCACAATAGTCCAATTTCAAGCTTTGCTCCTACTTCTAGGGGTACCATATCTACACATAAATTTATGCGCAATTTTCTTTGCGGTAAACACAGCAGCATCCGTGGCGGCAGGAAATGCCTCTACCCAGTTTGAGAAAACATCAGTGCACACCAATAAATAGCAATAATTCCTAAAGGGTGTTAACTGTACGAAACTGTTGTGTGTTTGCAATGTAGAGTATCAAGGGCATAACTAAAAAAAAAAACATCTCTAGAGGAGAGAAAGATAGAGAAAATGAATAAGAAAAATGTCAGGTTTGCCATTCACCAACTGGCATATCAGTGTCTATACAAAATTTCCCTTCACCAGTATTCTCATCCTTCCTCCACCCTTTGTGCTTGACAAGGCACACTGCAGTAATACTGGTGTTATCGTGCTGGTGAGCTATACTGGGTTCGGGCAGAACTCTGAAGGACCAATTAGGCATGTAGTGTTTGAACTGTAATCGGGTCCATGTATTGTACCACCCTGTGTGAACGCAAAAGATGAAGAGGAAACTGTGGAGAAACAGAATAGAGGTTGGTGACAGATGAGTTTGTAGAGTAAAGAAGATTTTATAAAAAATTTGACAACTGGATTGGGCACTACGGGGAAGTGATTCTCTGCTTGGTCTACTCCCCTTAAAAAAAAATTCTATGCGTGTTGTATCTCTACTGGGACTATCCCAGCCATCAATCAAGTGTCCTGTCCATCCTAAATTCATAGGGAACCCGGTATCTGTGAGATAATTTCCTCTACCTGTGATGGACATGAATCTAGAACAGTGAAATGTAACATTAGTCTTCATGGATGTCTAACATACTTTGTACTTCCTGAGCGGGAGCACATTATATGTATATCATATCTAACAAAGCTCCTGTTAAGTTAATCAGGGGCCATTTCTGCTAGGAAAAAGAAGCAAAAGTTTAGAGGCCCCATCTTAACCCCAGCAAGTTTTGTCAAAGGGTAATGTTGCATATATTCCGTTTTTCCCATTAACCAAATCTGTGTTTTCTATATGCTTGTGATTCCTTACTATATGTCCCTTGGTCCCGTCTATGTGTTTAATAATGTGGCTTGTGTTTTCTGTATAGGGGGTCTATATTGACTATGTGTCCTACTACTCCTACAATCTCTGGCAAAATGCCCTTCCTTCCTACAAGTGTAACATATTATTGACCTTGACTTACCATTAGGGATCAGGGGTTTGGACTGATGGGTCTTTCCTGTATGTGCCTGTATACTTACCGTCCTCAACCTCTCCACCTGTTGTTCTCTGCGCCTAGCAATATTCTTGTGATGTTCAATAGCGCACTCTCTAAGATTAGCTACTGTGACCCCTTTCCAATTTGGCAAAGAAGTCTGCACCCTGACCCTCAATGCCTTATTGAACCCGTCCATTAGCACAGAAACAGCTACCTCCCATTTGCCGAATTAGTGTTTACAAGTGATCTTATCCAGATGGAGAGTTTTCTATTACTGCAAAAGACAAAAAAATTTTTTTAACAAGCTTCTAGGTCATGCAAAGTATTCATTCAATCCTTCTCATCCCGTATTAAGGGTCTGTACATGGTCCAACAAACATTTCCGAGCTCATCTTGACTAGGGGCATTACTAGGAATGAATATTTCTTATATGGTAACTTAAAGAAATACCCGGGGGTTACCTTTTCTCTGTCCGCTTTCCTACTGGCAAATACTAATGTGCGGACACGTTTTTCTCCATTTCTGACATTACTTTCTTGATTTTTATTTTTGTTGTTTTTTTACTATATATGTACACGAATTATACCATACTTACCAGTTCCACTGGTCTCAGCCACTTCCCCCGCAGGCTACTGCTCTTCTTTTACCGGTTGGATACTCCTCTGAGTGCATGAGAAATGGCTGAAACCAATCAGGTCACCTTCTCCTCCAAAATAAAACTTCAACATTCATTAGTACATATATAGGTTACAGTCATATTTTTTATATTTTTATTATTTTCTATAGTTTGTATGCTGGCCGTAACTGCTCCCACATCTACATATGGCGGTGTACTTGCTTTCTCTTTTTCTTCCTACTTGTTTATTGTTGCTACAAGTTCAAATAGTTCTTATATTTCCGTTCTTGTCTTATATGACTTTGGTTAGACATACCACCTGCAATACCTTAGGATCAAACTCACCAACCCCTCTTGCTGCCACAGGTTTAAACAATTTGTATGTCTGACCCTTTGTTTCTAGATTTGATCAGGCATATTCTACTACCTACATTCTGCAGTACCTCTGGTTCAAAGTTGCCCATCCTAGGGAATGATGCCCTATCATTAGCAGTCATACGTACCCATTCATTGCAAAAAGCCTCCGTGTGTGAGCCATATTTCTCACACATAATAAACCTCGCTGACCCTTTCGGCCGCAATTCTGACCTTCTTGGTCCCAACTCTTCAGCCTGAACCCCAAGCTACCAAACGCCCACTGCTTGTGCAATTGGATCCCATCGCGGACTTTTTGCCTATAAATGCAATCCCCAAATGCACAACACAGTAGACGGTAAAAGACACCTAACGCTTTCACTCGCTCCTTCTCCGCTGATGTACCACGACTCACTCCAATAGTGACCACCGCGTACCCAGTGAGGACCCTAACTGGTTTCTATTCACTGGAAGTTTTAGGAATAACTAACCTTTTCCAGTGAATATCCACCGTTGAAGATTTTCCTGAGAGAGACCAGAGAAAACTTCCCTTTTTGACTTACACAAATCACGCTTGCGTATGCTCTACACAGCGCTAAGGATACCGCGATTTTATGCAAAAGCTCGTAAAGGGGTATCAAGTTGCACTGTGTATCGCACCCACAAACATGCGGTCCAATCGCACAGCGTATAGGTACTTGTTACCTATCCGCCCTACGACCACTGGAATCGAATCACAAGCTGCGAAATCTCAGCCGGAGCGTATACAAAACCTTTAAACTTCAATTCACAATTTCTATACTTCTGCACAATGCACAATTCTATATTACGCTCCTCTACAAATCTCACGATTTGCGTATTATCTCTATCTATATTAACATCAGTCAGCCGCCTCACGCCGCCAAGCCTCCACTTACTTGGTGTACCAACGACGGGATCCCAAACTTCCGGGGTTCAAATCCACTCACTCCTACTTTCACTCACTCAAATACACCTTGTTTTTCTTTTCTGTACAGAAAATTTTTACTCCCTTAGGTCGGCCGCTTTACCCCAGAGGTACTTACAGTTTTTAAACTAAATTTTTAAGGTAACCTGTTTTTGAAATCGGATAGTTATGTGCTGTTGTATTAAATGTATACGATCCCGCCTTTTATTTGAACGAACTATCGTGTAATTTGTACTTAGCGTCCGCACTCTTACACAACTTTGCGTAAACACGCGACCGTGCGTGCCTTTTACGCTGCGTGCGCGGTCCTGTACTTTGTCTGAGCCACGTGTACAAACGTGCATCTGCAATAAAACAAATCACACAATCTCTATAAATGTGAGCAATACAAACTATAATCGCCCATAAACACAACCCACACTTGTTCTGTATAACCCTTTATGACTGGGCCAGAACTGCGTTTTGTGTTTTTATAATTATCCCCTTAGCACACTAATTCAAATTTATCTATATAGCAACAAATGTATCCGATTTCACACAGATCTAAAATGACTAATAACCTATCATTTAAATGCTATGATTCAGATTGGATAGCTATCTTGCAGAACATACACTGATATAAATATACACATAATTATAATAATATATATATGTATCATTTACTGGCCTCCTATGAGACACTTTACCTCTTCACTGCCTCTAATTTGCATATCAAAGATATTTGCTGTTCACTACTAAAAAAAAGTAATTACACAAGTTAATTTGCATTTCAATGGCTATAACTCCACAAGTCTTGGAAGTAAAGAAAGAAGAAAAAAACCAAAAACCAAAACTCTTTTCTTTTTTTCTTTTTTTCTTTTTTCACAGACAAGAAGGAAAAAAAAACATTTACTTATCTCACCATTTACTCTCACTAGGCCCAATTGAAACTATTTGTAATTGACTATGGCATGGGTTAAATAAATTCATTGGTAACTCATAAATGGTGCTGATGTGACAAAGGAAACTGATTGTTCTGAGCACACTGAAAATCAGCTATTTAGAAAGTGACCTTCCTAAAATGGCCACTGCTCCTCCCCCTTCCAAATCCATGAGGTTTACACAAGATGGTGGACTGACCATGCGGCTCCTTTGTCACAAAGAAATCACACTCCACACTGGCACCAAAATTACTTTAGGCCTGAGTTTAAAAAAAAAAACAATATCAAGGTTATGCAGCAACTTTTAAATGTGCTTTTAAATCTACTTAACAGATAAACAATCCAATCTGAATCAAACACAATATGACTTATTTGAACTTTGTTTTGCAACAATAAAAATACGATTTAGCATTTTAAATATTGTGAGAAACACACTGTCCCTTGAATTTCATATCAGCGGCTTACTGATAACACAACAGAACACACGGATGTGATTTGTCAGCGTCACGATGCGTCCACCGTTAGCTGATCGACCACAGCATCGCGTTTGTAATGTACAGTGCATCGTTAAGACCGTGATATCGCAGATGCAGCCCCCATCTGTAAGTGCCAAATTGCTTTCTAACAAATATTTAAAATGCCCGCTCTAATATATACTGCGGACGTCAGGAGCATGTTATTACCATATACGATAAAAGTGCGCTGTACGTCGCAAAACACTACATCCCTTAAGACAGTGATTTTCAACCTTTTTTTTTACTCGCGGCACACCGAACAATATTTTAAAATTGCCAAGGCACACCATCAGTTCCCCACAGAAAAAAACAACAAAAAACACACAGTAAAAAAAAACCATACATTGGCCTACACAGAAAAACAATCACATTGCTCCCCACATAAATTATGTTGCTCCCTACATAAATCCTATTGCTCCCCACGTAAATCAATCACATTGTTCCCCACATAAATCATGATGCTCACACATAAATCAATCACATTTCTCCCCACATAAATCCTATTGCTCCCCACATGAATTATTCACATTGTTCCCCCCATAAATCCATAAATCCTATTGCTCACCACAGGAGAAATAACACAACAAATATTAGCCCCTACTGGTCAGCTGTCCTCCTCCCTGTCCCTCAGTGGCGGGGGTTGTTCATAGTGGAGTGCTGCAAATATTGAGCAGCGGGCCGGGGGCAGGTGTGG
This sequence comes from Pseudophryne corroboree, assembly GCF_028390025.1. NCBI lineage: Eukaryota > Metazoa > Chordata > Amphibia > Anura > Myobatrachidae > Pseudophryne > Pseudophryne corroboree. The sequence continues at coordinate 499,754,954 of NC_086446.1, read as the reverse complement.
ATGTGGGTGGGCAAGGAAAGCTGTGGATGCGGACGGGAACTGGAAGATGTGTATGTAGGCGGGTGGGCTCGCTGGGTGGTGAGACGCGGCGGCCATGACCTATGATAGCACACCGTCGCATCATCAAGGCATAGGTCATGGCCGGGGCATGACTGATCCTCTAAGAAGAGCCCGGGCCAACAGTTCACTGTACAGGAAGCTGCTCTGGCTCCACGGCACACCTTGCAACTGGTAGCGGCACACTAGTGTGCCACGGCACACTGGTTGAAAAAGCCTGCCTTAAGAGAAAAGAATACACCCACACATTGTCTGAGTTCCAAAGATCATTGATGTATATATTTGTTATTAAAAGGATATGTATTCAATATATCACAATGTACAGTATATATATATAGTTACATGGTTACAATTTATACAGTAAGCAGTTAATACAAACTAAATTAAATACATACAGTTACAGGCCAGCGATACAATTACCATATTTTGCTCAATGCTTTCTACGCTCCAGTTCCTCCATCTTTAGCTCTTAACTCCAACTAACAGAAACAAAATATTACCAACACTCCATCTCGCTCAGGACTCAGGGGAAAAAGGACAGAGACTTCTGTGTGTCTCATCAGCAATGTACTATGTAGTTTGAAGGAGTGCACAAACTAGTCTAAGGGAGGGAACTTTCTCATTCATGATGAGTCACTGGTCAATTCATATGCAAACGAGTTTCAGCCTTGATGGACAAATTACAGGAGATAGCCACTGGTCAAGCATGCTGTCTTCCAGGAAATCCATTGTTCTAATAAGAATGACTTTAGCTTTCATACATTTAATCATATCTACTTGTTGCAATGAGCTACAACTTAATAACAGGCATCAAATTGATATACACATTAATCTGGTTGCTTTAATACCAAACACAACATGTCTATCTTGCTTCGTTCCAATAATACACATACATGACTTACTCCATTAAATATATTTAAAACATTATGATGTCTGGTGCTTGATATGTTCTAATTATGTGCTGTATGAAATATGTGTCAAATCTATCTCTGTGGCATGTCTGTGTAAATGCGTATGGTACCGTATATTGCTGTGCTTGCTGCGTGTATTTGCAAGCATAGCGACTCATATGTGTGGAGTCTGTATGCTTTCTCTATGTAATATTTTTGACTTCGACACCCACATGGTCAGACCTGATGACCGCCAGGGTGGAGGCGTGGGCATCCTTCTCTCCCCAAACTGCACCTTTCGTGTCATCCCACCTGAGCCCTCCCTCACCTTCTCCACCTTTGAGGTCCATACTATCCGCCTCTTCTACCCCATTCACCTCCTTGTGGCAGTGATATACCGCCCCCTGGCCACTGTTCACCTTTCCTTGACAACTTTGCTGCCTGGCTTCTCCACTTTCTCTCCTCCGACCTCCCCTCTGTCATCCTCAGTGACTTTAACATCCATATTGGCATCACTAATGCTGCTTCCACTAATCTTCTTGCCTTTTCCACCTCCTTTGGACTTTCTCAATGGACCTCCACACCTACTCACAATCTCGGCCACTCCCTCGACCTTGTCTTCACCCACCGATGTGATCTCTCTGATTTCTCAAACTCTTCCTTCCCTCTCTCTGACCACCATCTACTTTCTTTCACCCTCTCATCCTCCTTTCTCCTCTCCACGCCCAGACCCACCATCACCAGCCGTAATCTCGGGTCTCTCGGCCCCACTTTCATGTCCTCACTTGAGACTTTCCTCTCTCCTCTTTCCACTATGACCTGTCCCAACCAGGCAGCCTACTTCTATAACTCTTCCCTAACCGCTGCTCTCAACTCTGTGGCCCCCCTCTCCTCTGTCCCCCTCCACCGCTACAAACCCCAACCCCCGGCACACCAAACTAACACGTTTCTTACAAAAATGCTCACGCTCCTGGAGGAAATCTCACTCTCTGCCGGACTTCCTCCATTTCAAGTTTATTCTCCCCTACTACAGCTCAGCTCTTTCCCTTGCCAAGCAATCCTTTTTCCAAGTATTCATCTCTTCTCAGTCCTCCTGTCCACGCCGTCTCTTTGAAACTGTCAACACTCTCCTTTGCCCCCTCCTACTCCACTCCCATCCTCCCTCACTGCCACTGACTTTGCCTCCTTCTTCATCTCCAAAATTGAGGATATCCAACACATCTCCCGCCGTCACCCCTCTGCTAACCCCCTGCCCCCATCATCCCTCCCCTCCATCTATCCCACCCTGTCCTCCATCCGTCCCACTTCAGACAAGGAAGTCCACACCCTCATCTTATCCTTCCCCACCTCCACCTGCCCCCTGGACCCCCTTCCCTCCCATCTTCTCCGCTCCCTCTCCCCCACTGCCTGCTCCCACCTTGCTCACCTCTATAACCTGTCGCTCTCTAACGACATCTTCCCCTCACCATTCAAACATGCTCTGGTCTCACCTATTCTCAAAAAACCCAGCCTCGACCCTTCATCACCCACTAACTACCGCCCCATCTCTCTTCTCCCTTTCGCCTCCAAACTACTTGAACGACTGGTCTACAGCCATCTCACAAGCTACCTCTCTGACAACTCCATCCTCGATCCACTACAATCTGGCTTTCGCCCACTCCACTCCACTAAGACTGCCCTGGTGAAAGCCACCAATGACCTGCTTTCGGCCACATCCAGGGGCCACTTCTCTCTGATCATCCTTCTGGACCTCTCTGCTGCTTTTGACACCGTGGAACATCCTATCCTCCTCTGCACACTTCAAAATGCTGGCCTCCCTAGCACTGTCCTTGACCGGTTTTCTTCTTACCTCACTAACCGCTCGTTCTCTGTGTCTGCCTCCGTCACCACCTCACACCCTTCCATTCTTCCTGTTGGTGTCCCTCAGGGTTTTGTCCTTGGCCCCCTTCTGTTCTCCCTGTACACCTCTTCCCTGGGTGCGCTCAGTAACTTCTTTGGCCTTCAATACCACCTCTATGCTGATGACACACAACTCTACCTCTCCTCTCCTGATTTGTCCCCCTCTGTCCTCTCTCAGGTGTCCAGCTGCCTATCCGCAATCTCCTCCTGGATGTCTGAGCGCTCTCTGAAGCTCAACATGGACAAAACTGAACTCATCATCTTTCCCCATCCAGAGCAACACCCCCTACCGGGTTCACTATGGTATGCCGGCGGTCGGGCTCCCGGCGACCAGCATACCGGCGCCGGGAGCCCGACCGCCGGCTTATCGACAGTGTGGCAAGCGCAAATGAGCCCCTTGCGGGCACGCTGCGCTCGCCACGCTACGGGCACGCTATTTTATTCTCCCTCCAGGGGTTTCGTGGACCCCCACGAGGGAGAATAAGTGTCGGTATGCCGGCTGACGGGATCCCGGCGCCAGTATACTGTGCGCTGGGATCCCGTCAGTCGGCATACTGAAGACCACCCCCCCTACCAATATCTCTATTACTGTTGACAACACCACCATCTCCCCCGTTCCCCAACTCCGCTGCTTGGGCATCACTCTTGACTCCTCCCTCTCCTTTGCACTCCACATCCAAGCTCTGGCACAATCCTGTCGGTTCCAGCTCGCAACATTGCTCGTATCAGGCCATTTCTCTCCCAGAGTGCAACTAAACTTATCATCCACTCTCTGGTCATCTTACGACTCGACTACTGCAATGTGCTCCCCTCCAATCTGTACTCTATTTCTGTTATTTATTTACTGTAATGCTGAGTTTTGTCTCCCTGTACTGTCCTTTGTACGGCGCGGCGAAACACTTGTGGCGCCTTGTAAATAATATGTAATAATAATAATAATAATAATAATAATACACTGGGATGATTTCCATTACTGCACTGAGACTATGGAAGTGTGGGAAGGGAGGGATCAGGGTGGGTTTTGTTTGTTTATTGTTGTCTTTTTAGATTGCATTTACTTTGTTTCTGAGTATTAAATTGTAACGACTAATGGCTGGATGTATATATATGGCCCTACCTGCTAGGGTTCTGCATTGACACAATACCATAATATTTTATTGTTTACACCCTTCTTTACCTGATATAATACTTCTTTGTTTGTATGTGCCTGCGTTATGCTGAATTATTTTTGTGGTGAATTTGATTGGTACAATGTTGTCATGCTAATAAAAATCTAAACTGTTTTGAAAAAAAAGTACAGTTTAACTCTGTTTCCCTTTTATGTACTCCCCTTCTACATCCACACACTGCTGCATTCTTATTATCCATTTGTCAAAGCTGCGCTGTAGCTCATTATCTGTCAGCTGTCTCAACAGGTCAATCGTTTTGTTTTGTACCTCAGTAAATGATGCAAAATGAGTTTCCTTTGAGTACAGATCTGCCTTTAGGAAAAAGAAATAAGTCACACAGTGCTAGGTCTGGCGAATATTTAGGGTGTTCTAGCACCGCAGTCTGTTTCTCGTCCAAAAACATATTCAGAGAGAGAGAGAGCTGTGTGGTCTGGTGCGTTATCCTTATGGAGGATGAAACCATTTTTCCACAACTCTGGCCTCTTTCTTCTGATTCTTTTCCGCAAAGTTTCTAGAACATTTTTGTAGTAATGTTGATTCACTGTTGCGCCTCCTGGTACCCAGTTTGCCAAAATAACACCCTGGATATCAAAGAAAACAATTAACATGGCTTTTAAATTTGGACTTTCTTGGTGATGATGGTGTTTTCCAGTGCATGGACTGGTGTTTTGTCTCAGGATCGTACTGGAAGTTCCATCACAGGTAATTACTTCATCTAAAAAAATGTGAATCCGCTTGTATTTGTTCTAAAATGTCTGTTCAAATTAACTTTCGAGTTTCTTTCTGCTCGACATTGCAACAATCTTAGCACAAACTTTTGTTATGTTATGATCTTGACGCAAAACTTGCCTAACAGTTTCTTTGTCGATGTTTAACATTTCTGCTATCATTCGGATGCGAGTTGACGGTCAATTCGAACAATTTTCTAAATTGTTTGTACATTTTACTTTGTTTTTTTTTATTTTCAAAGGCTTCTGGAGCGTTCATCATTATGACATCCGCATGACCATCATAAAGTACCAGCCAATCAGCTCCTGTCATGTTACAGGTTGTTTTTGAAAAATTACAGTTAAGAGCTAGTTGGTTGGTACTTTACCTCCATCCACTTTATCTCTTTCCAAGACTTAGTAAATAGACCCCTAAATCTTTTGTGCCACTCAAACACACATGCCTGCATCAGCAGGCATTATCCCAGTTGCCGAGTCAGAGTACCCCGCTGTGTGGGGCTCCTGGGACGACTGCTTCTGTCGCCCATCCCTTAATCCGGGAATGTATTACAAGCAAGTATGTCTTTAGGGACAGTGGCCCCAATAGGAGGGGCAGTACTAATTACCCAGGTTCGGGCTTGTTGGAAGGGCCCAGCGGGGGTCCGGGTCCATGCTCGCTGCCAGCCGGCAGCCTCAACCTCTCTCCCCAGCTCAGCACAATCTGCTATGTGCAGGCTACTGCCACTGAGTGCAGCAGTTTCCTCTACCTGCAAGGGGGATAGCAATCACACTGATCATGCCAAACGCCTTGCCATTACCGGATGTGCCAGCACAAATAGTCGTTTTTTTTAAATTTTTTTAAAGGGGGCATGGCCATGCCTCTGTGATTACATTATGTCCCCCGACTTTACCAGGGCCCGGGCAATCTCTCTACGGCCCTGGTTAGGGAAACAATTTATGGGGAAGTGGGGACCCCAAAAAGCCTGGGGCTATTCCCAGCACCCCCCCCAGTTGGTCAGTAGTCGGATCTTCTGAGGATTGGATATGTGTGTACCCAGCTTCAGGGTGAATATACTAAGCGGCGGTGCCACTTCTTGCCGTGTTACGTTAATTGTCTATCCTGCTTAAACAAGTCAAGAACAAGTGGTTTTGGAACCCTACACTTAGTAAATTTAAATCTAAATCTTTCACAAATTATGTCATTGGACCACGGTCCTATCCCCAATGACCTCCACCCTTAGGAACTACACACATGGAAACAATTTACCCGCATGCATTGGCATCATATTGCGACTGCATTAAAAAAAAAAAAAAGTCTACATTTTGGATAAATATCAAAAAGCTATTTTGGATTTTTATGGAACAGGATTTTTGTTTGTTTTACCAATTTTTCACCATTTAATGTCTATAACATAAAATTATTTTTATTCTATTATATTAATAGCAGAAAGCTCTGTCAGACAGAAAATAAAACATAGTATAAACTGACTTGCGTAGACTAAAAAATAACAAAAGTCATTCTCCATGGGATAGGCACATCAAAAACATGGAAAATAATTAGTCCAGAAAAAGTAATAACATAATTAAGACATACAATCTTGGCTCTCATTCCCTTTTCTTACACCAAAGAAAGGCTGAGAAATTACGCAAGGGAATTAAAGGATCTCATTGGAACTTTGCTGTCCTCAAATATGTATTACCATTTCTTCCTGCGGGATCTGGTCAAAATTAGGTTTAGGCTGCAGAGAGGGTGGGTTGAAATTTTAAGTTAGAAGAAAACTTTAACCTGTGTGCCTTGGTTGATCTTCACAAACACATGGCCTTGATCCGTGTTGTAATTCTGGGCTTGGCTGATACACCCTCCGTGAGCAGGCCCAATCGGACTAAGGACTGATGTTCCAAGGACTTCTTTTAGCTGATTTTCCACTTCTTTGAATCTCAAAACATCTGCTTTGAGTTTAAACATTTCTGGAGATCTCAGTGGGTCAGACTGGTAGCCTGTAAGAGATACCATTAATTAATTCTCACATGCAAAATAAATTATAGATCAGCTGCCAACATTTTTATGAAATGTGACTATGCAATTAGCTATGAATTCCAACTTCATACAAGGAAACAGACAGGTAATATATGCATAAATATACACAAATAAAGTATATAATGTTATCAAACAATCACCTATAGTCAGCTGCGTATCTAGAGAGGAGGGCACCCTTGTGCAGTCTCCGTGTGTGGGCCCCCTCCTCTCCCGTAGCTGGCAGCGCCACTGTTAGCGCTCTGAGCACTACAGTCTACAGCGCATGCGCAGGTCTCTGGAAAAATGGCACAGTGGGCATTTTTTTTGGAGACCTGGGCATGTGCTGTAGACTCTGGCAGTGTGCCAGAGTTTCTAGTGCTCAGAGCGCTAACAGCGGTGCTACAGTTTCCAGGAGAGGAGGTGGCCCACACACAGACACCGATGGACACTAGAAAGGTGAGTATAGAAGAAATGGGTGCAGTGTGTGTGGTGTGGGCCTCCTCTGGACCCACACACACTGCACCCATTATACATATGTCACTGCCTATAGTACATATCAGTGACATGCGGTGAGGTAAATGGCTGGGGAGGCACTGGCTAGTATCACAGCCAGATTTACACACACATATATGAACCCAAGGGTGGGCATTACACACAGGTGCAGCAGTATATACTGCTGGAAATTTGGTGAGTTGTGATCAGAGATGTGCGGACAAGGTAGGCGGGGGCTCGGGGGGGGGGGGGGGGGGACGCTGCCTCACCTGTTTTAGACCAGTATTCTCCAGAGTTTTGACTATAAAAATTATTAGAATAATTCAAAGAAGATATCTCTGATATACAGTATTCTTTGTGTTTTTCAGTCAAAACTCTGGTGTATACTGCAGTATACCGCCTCACCTGGCCACCATACGTCACTGGTGCATTATACAGTAAATACTATACCGGTAAGAAAGAACCAGTTGATGTATATATAGAAGCACATTTTCTCATACAAAGAGACATAGTTATAATTTGTTCAGTATTGGTTTCCTATTACACGGGTTTCCAGTGACAATATAGTTACCGAATGTAATATGTTGCAAGTTAGCCATTAATTAACTCATCAACTGTTTAACAATATGGGGCAACTTAAAGAGCCAACTTGCTTTCATTCCAGCAAGTTTTCATAGTGTCTGCTGAAAACACACTGGTTTATTAAAGGAACAAATAGTGTGTGGTCCCTCGCTCTATGTTAAGCAAGCACTAGCGCTTGTGCCTAGGTTCCCCTAATATTTCCGAAACTAGCACTAGGTTTTACAAGTAAGGCTCGTGGAACTACGAGTAGAGACCCACAATGTAATTCATTGGCCCCAGTCAGTTGGCACCAAGGCTGGTTCTCCCAGGGGAGTGGGGCCCGCAAAAAATGCTGGCTAGGAGTAGTGGAAAGATGGTCAGGGGACCACCACGTAGGCCTCCCCTTTCTGGTTCCATTAACATTGGCTGGTCAAGCTTAGTGCCGGTATCAGAAAAATCAGGGGGACCCCATGCAACCCCTCTTCCCACTCACACAATTTTTCTGGTACCAGCCTAGGCACAAGTGCTAGGGCTGGTTTAGAAAAGACGTGACCATTGTTGAAAAATCTAATTTGCAGAAGGGAAATTCACTCATATGATTAATCCTTACAATATAAAATATATAGGAATGCTTACATGCATAATAAGTCCAGCTGCCATATCCATTATATTTAATAAGAGTATACCTTTGAAGAAGAAAGAACTAATCAGCTCCCAATACCATCTGTAGCCAGTAGTAACAAAACAGTTAGAGGCGGATGTTTAGATACCAAAATGTCCTCCAGCATAATGACACACTCCTTGGTCTGACCCATATAAAGGGGTGGCCCCCGACACAGAAATTCTCAGTGGATGTAAAAGCTACTAAGACTGTTGCATGCATATACAAGGTGCTCCTACGCCAACAAGCCCCAGCCGTAGCCCTTGAATGGAGAGGGGTCTGGCGGCAGTGTCGAACACACACGGGTCTAAAGGGGTGCTCCAGTAGCAATCACAAACAGCGGTACACCCCAGTTGCGGCAATGGTGGCAAAAGTTTCCAGCAGCAATACTCAGTCCATAAAGGGGCTACCGAACAACTGCAGCAGTAAATCATAAAATCAGTAAGCAAAAGTGCCCAGGTAATTCATCTGACCATTTTCGCTTCTTCCTGCAGAGACCACTTTTAGGACTGTATCCACTAGCGCACGCAGGGGGGGTTTCTGAGTACCTAGAAACCCCCCCTGGCCGCCGATTCATCGCCGCAGTTGACTGATTTTTTTTTTTTTTGGAGACGGAGTGATGCTGCAGCTGCCTCCATGAAACTACAGAGACAGCTTGCAGTGGCAGATAGCTGAAGCTAGGGGGAGCTGAAGTGCGCAGGTCCTCCCAAGCATTTTCTAATGGGCTGTGAGAGTGAGAGACGGCAGAGTGAAGCACTCTCTCTTCAAAACGTCTGTCCCGCTCGATATCTACGGTAGGAAAGTGCATGCATCTTCTCCTGCTGTCTGAATCATACAGAGACCATAACAACAACACCTAGTAGTGATTACTACAGAGAAGCAGTGAGTTCATAGAGGTCTGATGCACTCCTGAACAGCTCAAGCGAACATCTGAAAGTTTAACCCCATTATTTCCAACCCTGTGTAAGGTCCATGGGGCTTGTTCCAGCACACCTAGTATCACCATTTTGCAAACTGATTATTATATTGGCATTTTATCGGCGAATCGCGGCAATTTTTCGCCCGTTTTTTAATTCGACACAATTCGACCGTCAAATTCCGGCAAGTGGGTGCCGAAATTTACCATATTCAATAAAAAACGGATTCGACAGTCCCGCTGTCGAAAAACGGCCGATTTGACGGATTTTGATCCGATTTTTTAAAACGGGAAAAAACCCGAAAAAAAATTGCGTGGGGTCCCCCCTCCAAAGCATAACCAGCCTCGGGCTCTTCGATCCGGTCCTGGTTATAAAAATCCGGGGGGGACAATGACAGGGGATCCCCCGTATTTTTAAAACCAGCAGCGGGCTCTGCGCCTGGTGCAAAAAATACGGGGGACAAAAAGAGTAGGGGTCCCCCGCATTTTTTACACCAGCATCGGGCTCCACTAGCTGGACAGATAATGCCACAGCCGGGGGTCACTTTTATACAGCGCCCTGCGGCCGTGGCATTAAATATCCAACTAGTCACCCCTGGCCGGGGTACCCTGGGGGAGTGGGGACCCCTTCAATCAAGGGGTCCCCCCCCCACAGCCACCCAAGGGCCAGGGGTGAAGCCCGAGGCTGTCCCCCCCATCCAAGGGCTGCGGATGGGGGGCTGATAGCCTTGAGAAATTTGTGTGTCTCCTGTTTTTATTTGTTTTTTTTTCCCAGTAGAACTACAGGTACCAGCGGGCCCGTTTTTCTCCCGCATGCTGGTACTTGTGGTTCTCCAAGTACCAGCTTGCGGGGAGGCTTGCTGGGACTTGTAATACTACTGGAAAAAACAATATTCTTTCAAATTTCTCAAGGCTATCAGCCCCCCATCCGCAGCCCTTGGATGGGGGGGACAGCCTCAGGCTTCACCCCTGGCCCTTGGGTGGCTGGGGGGGGACCCCTTGATTGAAGGGGTCCCCACTCCCCCAGGGTACCCCGGCCAGGGGTGACTAGTTGGGTATTTAATGCCATGGCCGCAGGGCGCTGTATAAAAGTGACCCCCGGCTGTGGCATTATCTGTCCAGCTAGTGGAGCCCGATGCTGGTGTAAAAAATACGGGGGACCCCTACGCTTTTTGTCCCCCATATTTTTTGCACCAGCACCAGGCGCAGAGCCCGGTGCTGGTTTTAAAAATACGGGGGATCCCCTGTCATTTCCCCCCCCCGGATTTTTAGAACCAGGACCGGCTCGAAGAGCCCGAGGCTGGTTATGCTTTGGAGGGGGGACCCCACGCCATTTTTTTCCAGGATTTTACCATTCCATTTAAAAAAAAAATATATATATATTTTTTAAAATATATAAACAATACTTGTGCCTCCAAATTAGACAAACCAATTACCTAATCCCTTCTAATATAAATAGATATGCTATTACCAATAAAAAAAAACACCAAAAAAAAAACATGTTTTAAATTTTTTTTATTAGATTCCCCCACCAAAGTGTGGCGGATTGAAAATGACGAATTTACTGTCTAAAAGCACTGTTGTCGAAATTCCAAACTTCAATTGAATATACTTTTGGTGAATTGCTGCATTTGTACCATTGCAGAAATGTCGAATTTGACAAATGTCGAATTTCAAAAAGTCGAATTTGGAAAGTCCGTTTTTTTGACGGAAAGTACTGAATTGCATTGTCGTTTTTTTTTTTTGGGCGAAAAAGTCCAGTTTTTCGACAATTTCGGGAATTCGACCACAATTGCATATACCCCATAGTGTTTAAGTGTCAATATATGGGTATATATATATATATATATATATATATGTGTGTGTATATATATATATAATGTATGTATATTTACATATTCAGTGTATATATATATATATATATATATATATATATGATGGGGTTCAATATATATAGTTAGTAAGTGTGTGTATTTAAATGGTTGCTCAGGGACATTCATCACCGAAAAATGAAGGCCCACAGACACCTGCAGGCTATTCTAGTGTTTCAGTTTATAATAACCTTTGTTAGGGATACCTTGCCTAAGATTTTAAAAACCAAAACGTAGTAGCCTGCGGGTGTCTGTGAGTCTTCATTTTTGGGTGATGAAAAGTCCGTTAGTACCACCATTTCTGTAGTCAGCGGCACTCAGGGACTTCCAATGTGAAAAAAATCTGTTTCAAATTGTCACATATCAAAAGCCAATGTTTCGGGGCCTGCAGCCCCTTTGTCACATTGGAAGTTCCTGAGTGCCGCTGTCTTTTTTTTGTTCATGTGTCCCACTATCTACGGAAGGCAACGGGGCACAGTATACAAAAGTGAGTGGAGTGCCGGACTTCACTATACATACTGTATGTGTACGTGTGTGTGTGTATATGGTCACCTCAGCCTCCGCCCCCCGTGCTTGCCTCCACGTCCTCTTTGGAAACCCCTCTTCACAAATCCTGCGTTTGCCCCTGGTATCCCCATTTGAATCGCTGCAGTGCTTAGTGTGAGTCGCAGTCATCCTTAGCAAAGATGAAGTTACACTTTTCAGCAAAGATCAAGTTACACTTTTCAGCAAAGATCAAGTTACACTTTCCCAATATAAAAAAAAAGTTTCTTGTGCCGCTAAATTGCTAAGTCGTGGAAACAAATAAACCCTCCTACCAGTCCTGAACTTGTGAACAGCATCTGGTTTATGGCAAAGAAGGAATACCTATCTTTCTTGGTGAACAAGTGGACAAGTTTCATAGAACTTGGATGTCCTGGTATTCTAAGTACAATGCGGCGTAACATATGCAGACGTGATTTGTGTACAGAAGGAAATTCACGGATTCTCTCAGTGAAAAGTCCTTGTAGAAATCCACTAGATGGTGACGTTTCCCATCTGGAATTCTAGTGGAAAGAAACCAATGTAGGGATCATCCTCACTGTATGCGTTTCCCGCTTAAGTGTCGGTCAGTTGCATATAAAGTGGGAAGGAGTGTTGTGGAAGTAGCTTGGTTAAATCTTCCACCAGCATCACAAAGAAGTCCTTTAGTGTTTTGGTAAAAGCCACCAACATGGACGCTAAATGGACTCGTGGGATGACTGAGGAAACCACGGTTCAGGTTGGAGATGGACCAAAAGGGTCCGCAGGATACATTATGCGTAAGAAATATGGTGAGTATGCAGTGGCTTATAGTAATGAATGGGTACGTATTATTGAGAATGGTAAAATATCATTTTAAAAAATTGGTAGTTTTGATCCCGAGTTACTACATACAGTACAAAACCAAATATGCCTGATAAAATCATGCAAATTGAGAATAAAACATAATGATTGTCTAAACTTGTGGCAAGAAGAAGGTGAAGTACAAGGGAGATAGATTATGAATTAAAACCTAGTACCTCAGAAAAAGTGAAAGCAAGTGCGCCACCACAGCTATATGTGGATGGGAAAAGAGTTAGAGTTACAGCCTGTATAACTACAGAAAATGAAAAGAAATGTAACTTGAACCCTGTATTAACAAATGCTAAAAGTTTTTATTCAGGAGAAGATGATGACCCTACCCTGGTCTCGGCCATTTCTCATGCACTCAGCTTCCATGAGGGACAATATCCACTAGGTAAATGAGGAGTTGCAGCAGGAGCAGAAGAAGTGGCTGAGATCAGTGGAACTGGTAAGTATGGTGCCATTCATAGTACAGAGATGGTAAGGCCAAAAATAAATTCAGAAAATAGTGAAATAACTGGAGTATATCCTGTCCGCACGTTAGCAATTCCCAGTGGGAAATCGGACAGAGATGGGGTAATCCCTATTAGACACATGGCTATGTATTGCCCCTAGAATAGGTCAGAGTTGCAGTCAATTATAACAGATTTTCCAGACCCTAGGAAAGATCTGACTGGCTGTCAAAACTTTGTTAAGGACCTGGGTAATGCTCATGAGCCTACTAACAAAGATTGGCGGATAATATTTAGAGCTTGTCTTACTCCCAATATTAATATCCACAAATTTATCAAAGATTGTCGATTCGAAGATGACAGATCTTTGACTGATGAAGATAATCAAAATAATGTAAGAAAAATAACGAGTCAATTGGCCACATACTTACCAGTAGTAGTTGACTGGAGAAAAATATCCACCATAAAACAAAAAGATAATGAGACCACAATTGACTATTTCACAAGGGCTTTGCAAGAAATGGCTAAACATACCGGAATAACTGACATAAAAGATGATATGCATCATAGGGAGGTAGCCATCTCGATACTAATGGATGGTCTTAAGGAACCATTAAAAATAAGGGTGCAAATGTCCCTGTCCAATTGGAGAGGTATAACTGTAGATGCACTTAGGGAATCAGCCTTACAACATGACAAAAACATAGGTAAGCGTAAAGAGGAAAGGACGGAGAAATTGCTGACAGTAAGTATTCAGGCAATGGAAAATACCCCTACGTGACCTTACCAACACAACACATATGGGGAACACAAAGGAAGGAACATAACATGTTATAGTTGTGGTAAAGAGGGACACATATCTAGATATTGTTCAGAACCTAAGGAAACACGTAACTCCAACCTACATAAAAGAAACTACAAACCACATAGGAGGGAAACACATAGATACCCACAAAGGAGGGATTGGCGGGCACCCGAAATGCCACAGCAAGTACCCTCACATATCATAGCTGCAAATGCTTTGCAGGGAAGTCAGGGACAGCAGTGGGGGTTAGGTCACACCTGTATCTTACAGCCGGTTAGATTGACTTAAGATATTAAGGAAGAGCAAGAGGTCATAATTAATGTAGCTGGCACAAAGCAATCTTTCCTTATGGATACAGGGGCAGCCAGATCTGTTCTAAATTCTCCATTAGGTTTAAGAACCACAGGTAAAACTATTTCGGCAATGGGAGTATCTGGAAAAGTGCAACATTACACTTTAACAAAACCAGTAGAAGTTACGATTGGGCCTCTGCATGCCAAACACTCTTTTCTTCTGGCAGCAGTGGCCCGACTAACTTACTTGGCAGAGATTTGTTGTGTAAATTGAGATGTGTAATATATTGTACCCCTGATGGTATATTTGCAGACATCCCTGAAAACCATGCTCAAGAAGTATAAGATATGCTAAACACTCCTCAAAGACTAATATTGCATTCCACCGTTCTAGACTCATGTCCATCACAGATAGAGGAAATGATCTCGTAAATACCGGGTTCCCTATGGACTAAGGATGGACAGGACACTGGATTGATAGCTAATGTAGCCCCAGTAGTGATACAGTTAAAAGATGGCAGGATAGCTCCAAAAATGCCTCAGTATCCTCTGAAGCCAGAGGTAGAATTAGGGGTGTATCCTGTAATCAAAAGACTGTTGCAACAGGGAATTTTAATCAGGACATCCAGTACAGCCAACAATCCCATATTCCCAGTAAAGAAAAGCGGTGGGAGGTGCTTCAGATTAGTACAGGATTTAAGAGGGGTAAACAAAGTAGTTGAGAGTCAATTCCCCGTAGTGCCTAATCCAGCTGTCATCTTCATGCAAATCCCTTCCACCTCTACTCACTTTACTGTAATTGACCTTTGTTCTGCCTTCTTCACTGTTCATCTTCATCCCGACAGTCAATACATGTACATGGGGAGTACAATATACCTGGACCCGCCTTCCCCAAGGTTTCATTGACAGCCCAAGTATTTTCTTCCAGCATGACTGCTTACAATCCTTTCAGCCCAAAAATTGCCCAACAATTTATACAATATGTAGATGACTTGTTACTGTGCTTCGACTCATTTCTGTCTTCACTGGCAGATACTAAACAACTTTTGTTTCATCTCTCCCAGACAGAGTGTTAGGGTCTCCTGCCCTGTGCTGCCACGTCGTCATGGCAACCGGGAGACAAGTGCTAGCGGAGTAACCTGAGCGCAGCTGATACTCCGGTTCGGGTCTTTTGCTGTGCAGTGGTTACAGGCTCTGTGCACGGCAGGGGATCCGGTGCTGGTTTTTGTGCCCACAGTCTGTGAGGTCTGAGTGGGGCGTGGACAGCACCTGCTTTATAAGGCCTCTTCTCAGGTTAAGCAGATGCTGCTGAATCTTTGTTGGTTAGTCAGTTCCTGAAAGTTAGCCAGTACTGTGTAGCTTTGTATTTGTTGTTGCTTACTGCAAATAGGCCTGGGGATTTGGTACTACACTCTGCCAATCCAGACCTAGCAGTAAGACTGGAGTCAGTCGTTTAGCTTGCTGGGGTTCTTTTACTACTCTGTGAACTTAGCAAGTTTGCGGCTGTATTCTAAGACTTGCCTGCCTAAATCCTGTCTCACTGTGCAAGGTGTCAGGTGTCAGTTTAGTGGCAGTAAGCTGAACCTGTGCACTGCAAGTGAGAATTAGGATTGTGGAGACTCTCCTTGTGTCTATCATTCCATCTCTGACCAAGGAGTTGACTGCCACACCCGTTGGTAACCCTTTAGGGTTTTGCTGTTGCCCTTAGCAACAGCATTTCGGGTTCTCTACGTATTAAAACACAACATCTTGCTTTTCCCATATGAGCATTACTAATACTAGGGAGACACCCAGTTCCTTAGCCTCTGGGCTTCTCTGTTCACTTTGTGTGTATTTTGTTACCCTATCACCTTCTGTGTCTGTCTGTGAGTTCATTTGCTTTGCATACCTATCCGTTCAGACACCAGTACATTCCTGCAGGCACTGGTGTGCATAACAGTTCAAACACCAGTGCATTCCTGCAGGCACTGGAGTGCATAACAGTTCTGACACCAGTACATTCCTGCAGGCACTGGTGTGCATAACACAGAGCACAAGGTCTTAAATGATAAACTGCAGTTGTGCCAGACAAGGGTTAAAAACTTGGGACTGTTAGGCGCCGAGGGTCCGCCCGTCAGTGCGGCCCGGCGCCTAGCAACTAGGGACGCCGCATGCGGACAGCCGCCGGCTCCCTAGCAACGCTAGACGCCGGGCGCACGGAGCCGCTCAGACCCTAGCAACGGGGACGCCACTGTCGGACCGCGTTCCCCGTTGCTGGGTCTAGATTAATCACCTCATTGGTATCCTGGCCGTGCAGCATGCAGCTGCACGGCATGATTGTTAATTACCCTGTCTGGCTCCTGATTGGAGAGCTCCCAGTTAAAAGCACTCTCTGGACTTCTCACAGACGCCGGTAATAGCTTCCTGTTTGCTGTGTCTGTTGCAGAGAGTTTTCCAGTCCTGTCTATCCGGTCGTTCCTGTCCTCAGTGGTCCAATACTCGGAAGTTGTCATCTTTTCCTGGAGTCCTGACCGAGCACCTTTAACATCCTGTGGTGTTCGTGAGTCGCGGCGTAGCCGTGTGTTGCGGCTTGACCGCTTACTATTTATTATTTGGTTATATTGTGTTTCGGAGCTTTTGCGGAGGATTCCGCTCCCACAAATCCACTCTGGTATCCAGCGGTGCTGGATAGGAGTAACGGATTCGTGGATTTTTGGTTGTCCTTTTCCCTGGCGGTTTGTCCGCACATACTTCTGGTTTAAGTTAGTTAGCTTGTAGCCCCTGGCCTGGTTGCTTAGTCAGAGGGCCCCTTGTTATCACCCTGTCTCGGATTTCCCTTTGTCTCCCATTAAGACCTGAGGGGGCATCGGAGTTGGGCAGACATAATCCGCCCTTCAAACGCGGCTGCCATGGGCTCAAGCAACCATAGTCTCGCAGGGGATTTCTGATAACACGGGCGAGACAACGGAGTTAGGGCGCCAGGGGTTACTAGGCTTTCCTGCTCCCGTAACCAGCATTCCATTCCAGTACTCTGACCTCCGTCATAAGATCACCTCTGGTCAGACGTACTGGTATCATAACATTATTACCGGCCAGACTAAAATTTAAAATTAAACAGGGTTTGATTTTTTCCCTTATTTCAGTTTGGAAGATTTGTCGGCCTCATGAATCCCACTGGTGTAGGGCCAAATCCTGGCCAGCTTCTAGTTAGTCAGATTCAAGAACTTACTCAGATGGTTCAGGATCTATCCCTTCGGGTGAGGTCACAGGAAGATCTGTTACGGACTTCCCCGAGGGTCGTTCCTGAACCAAAAATGCATTTGCCTGACCGTTTTTCTGGGGATAGAAAGCAGTTTTTTAATTTTAAAGAGTCTTGTAAACTTTATTTTCATTTAAGACCAGTCTCCTCAGGTACGGAATCTCAGCGGGTCGGAATTATTATTTCTTTACTTCAGGGGGATCCCCAGACCTGGGCTTTTGGTTTAAGAACTGACGATCCGGCATTGTTGTCTGTAGACGCCTTTCTGGGGTCTTTAGGGCTATTGTATGATGACCCTGATAGAGAGGCATCCGCCGAGAGTCATTTGCGTGCTCTCAGACAGGGTAAGAATCCCGCAGAGATTTATTGTACGGAGTTTCGCCGTTGGTCGAACGACTGTGGATGGAATGACCCAGCCCTGCGCAGTCAGTTTCGCCTCGGCTTATCTGAGTCTATAAAAGACAGTCTCCTTCAGTATCCCGCTCCTGAGACTCTTGATAAACTCATGGAGCTTTCTATTAAGATTGATCGTCGTCTCAGAGAGCGGAGGGCTGAAAAAGGAGCATCTGTCGGGTCTACTCCTGGTGTTTTTTCCATTCCTGTGGACATAGAGGAGCCCATGCAGATAGGTCTCTCCAAGCTGTCTCCTGAAGAAAGAACCAGAAGGCAAAATTCTGGTCTTTGTTTGTACTGTGGGAGTAAGGGACATTTTGCCCGTAATTGTCCGAACAAGTCGGGAAACGCCTCGACCAAGTGAATTGTGAGGGGGTTCACTTTGGTCTGCAGCTTATCTCCTCAAATAATTCACTGTTAGTCCCAGCTAAAGTTTCCTTTGGCAGCCTCTGTTCCTCGGTGTCGGCTTTTGTTGACAGTGGAGCTGCAGGGAACTTTATGGACTTAACGTGGGCCAAGGCCTTAGGTATTCCTCAGTTAGCCTTGGGTAGGTGTATCACCATGCATGGTTTAGATGGGAGTCCCTTGTCCAATGGGGTTATTTCTCTCTGTACACCTCCTGTACTATTTTCGGTAGGAGCTCTTCATTCCGAAAAAATTGAATTTTTCCTTACCCATTGCCCAGCAGTTCCAGTGGTTCTGGGTCACCCTTGGCTGGCCTTTCATAATCCCATCATTGATTGGCAGTCGGGGGAGATCTCACAGTGGGGTACCATCTGTAATAAAGAATGTATTACGCTTCCCATCAGAATAGCTGCTGTCATTCCCGCACCCATTCCTGTGGAATACCAGGATTTTGTTGATGTATTTTCCAAGGGCAATGCGGACATTCTGCCTCCCCATCGGCCTTATGATTGTGCTATTGAGCTAATTCCTGGTGCCACTTTGCCTAAGGGAAGGTTATATGCATTGTCCGGACCAGAAACTGTGGCTATGAATGAATATGTTAAAGAAAGCCTAGGGAAAGGATTTATCAGGCCGTCCAAATCCCCTTTAAGTGCAGGCTTCTTCTTTGTGGAGAAGAAGGATGGATCACTCAGACCTTGCATTGACGTTAGAGCCTTGAATAAAATCTCAGTAAAAAATACTTACCCTTTGCCGCTGATTTCTGTCCTCTTTGATCAGCTACGTTCGGCTGTGATTTTTTCTAAGATTGACCTGAGAGGAGCATATAACCTCATCCGAATCAAGTCAGGGGATGAGTGGAAAACGGCATTCAGTACTCAGTCGGGTCACTATGAGTATCTGGTTATGCCATTCGGCCTGTCTAACGCTCCGGCAGTTTTCCAGGATCTCATTAACGATGTGCTCCGTGATTTTCTTGGAAGATTCGTAGTAGTCTATTTAGACGATATCTTGATATATTCTGACTCTATTGAACAACACGTTACCCAGGTGCGTCAGGTTCTAAAAAAATTACGTGAAAATCACCTATATGCCAAGCTGGAGAAGTGTGAATTTCATGTCACGGAGGTATCCTTTTTAGGGTACATTATTTCTCCTCGGGGATTCTGTATGGAACCGAAGAAGCTCCAAGCCATCCTTAGTTGGGCGCAACCCACCAACTTAAAAGCAATTCAGCGCTTTTTAGGGTTTGCGAATTATTATAGAAGATTTATTCACTCTTTCTCCGACCTAGTTGCTCCCATTGTGGCACTGACTAAGAAGGGAGCGGATCCAACCAACTGGTCACGTGAAGCTGAGTTATCTTTTCAGGCCTTGAAACAAGCCTTTGTCTCAGCCCCGGTCCTCAGACATCCCAACCCAGAATTGCCTTTCATTGTTGAGGTTGATGCCTCGGAGGTTGGAGTAGGGGCTATCCTATCTCAGAAGGATCCGGATTCTCTAGAATTACATCCTTGTGCCTTTATGTCCAGGAAATTCTCATCTGCTGAATCCAACTACGATGTTGGTAACCGGGAATTACTGGCTATTAAATGGGCTTTCGAGGAGTGGAGGCATTGGCTTGAGGGAGCAACACATACCATTTCAGTTTTGACTGATCACAAAAATCTTCAGTACATTGAATCAGCTAAACGGCTGAATGCCCGGCAAGCTCGTTGGGCTTTATTTTTTACTCGTTTCAAGTTTATTATCACCTTCAGGCCAGGTTCCAAGAATGCCAAGGCGGATGCCCTGTCACGCAGTTTTCTTCCAGTTCATGATAACAGTCCTGTTACTCCCATACTTCCGTCTTCAGTCATTCGGGCAGGCCTCACACAAGATTTATTTACCCAGTTAAAGCAGCTTCAACATCAAGCTCCTGGAAATACTCCTGCTGGTCGTCTTTATGTCCCTGAGTTCTTGAGAGCAACTGTTTTGACGGAGTTTCATGATAGCAAAGTTGCCGGGCATCCGGGGATCGCTAAGACTTTGGAATTAGTCTCCCGCTCAGTATGGTGGCCTGGTCTTTCCAAAGACATTAAGGAGTTTGTTTTTTCGTGTCAGGTCTGTGCACAGCATAAAGTTCCCCGTTCCTTGCCTATCGGTCAACTTATGCCCTTGAATGTTCCTCTCAGGCCATGGTCTCATATTTCCATGGATTTTGTGGTGGACCTCCCTCTGTCAGCCGGATGCCGAGTCATATGGGTGGTAGTTGACCGTTTTAGCAAGATGGCCCATTTCATTGCTCTTCCCCGATTGCCATCTGCCCAGGGATTGGCAGTTTTGTTCCTCCGCCATGTTTTCAGACTCCATGGGTTACCCACTGATATTGTTTCTGATCGGGGTCCACAATTCATTGCACAATTTTGGAAGTCTTTTTGTGCCTCTTTAAAGATGAAATTGTCTTTAACGTCTGGCTACCATCCCCAATCCAACGGGCAGACTGAGCGAGTTAATCAATCATTAAAACAATATTTGCGTTTGTACTCGGCCAAACTCCAAAATGACTGGTCCGAGTTTCTTCCGTTGGCGGAGTTTGCTTACAACAATGCCTGTCATTCCTCCACCAATGTGTCTCCATTTTTTACAGTTTTTGGTTTTCACCCCAGAGCTAATTCCTTTTTTCAACATTCCTCTGTCTCCTCACTGACCTTGACCGCTCATCTCAGACTCATTTGGAGAAAAGTGCACCTTGCTCTCAGAAAAGCGGCATTTCGGGAGAAAAAATTTTCTGACAGGCTCCGGCGGCCGTGCACTTTTAAAGTTGGAGATAGGGTGTGGTTGTCGACTCGCAACATTAGACTTCGACAAACCTCAGCCAGATTGGGCCCTAAATTTATTGGACCATTTCATATTATAAAAAAAATCAATCCAGTTGCTTTCCGGTTACGTTTACCAAGAACTCTCCGGATCGGAAATACTTTCCATTGCTCCCTGTTGAAACCATACGTTTCTTCCAGTAGATTTCCTCGGAAGATCTCTCAGGGGAAATCACCAATAGATGTACAGGGTCAGCAGGAGTTCTTGGTGGAGAAGGTTCTCGATTCCAAGTTGTCCCGGGGTCGGCTTTATTTTTTGGTACATTGGAGAGGTTATGGTCCAGAAGAAAGGTCTTGGGTCCTGGATGAGGATCTCCATGCCCCGAGGCTCAAAAAGGCATTTTTTCGAGAATTTCCTCAGAAACCTGGCCTTAGGGGTTCCTTGACCCCTCCTCAAGGGGGGGGTACTGTTAGGCGCCGAGGGTCCGCCCGTCAGTGCGGCCCGGCGCCTAGCAACTAGGGACGCCGCATGCGGACAGCCGCCGGCTCCCTAGCAACGCTAGACGCCGGGCGCACGGAGCCGCTCAGACCCTAGCAACGGGGACGCCACTGTCGGACCGCGTTCCCCGTTGCTGGGTCTAGATTAATCACCTCATTGGTATCCTGGCCGTGCAGCATGCAGCTGCACGGCATGATTGTTAATTACCCTGTCTGGCTCCTGATTGGAGAGCTCCCAGTTAAAAGCACTCTCTGGACTTCTCACAGACGCCGGTAATAGCTTCCTGTTTGCTGTGTCTGTTGCAGAGAGTTTTCCAGTCCTGTCTATCCGGTCGTTCCTGTCCTCAGTGGTCCAATACTCGGAAGTTGTCATCTTTTCCTGGAGTCCTGACCGAGCACCTTTAACATCCTGTGGTGTTCGTGAGTCGCGGCGTAGCCGTGTGTTGCGGCTTGACCGCTTACTATTTATTATTTGGTTATATTGTGTTTCGGAGCTTTTGCGGAGGATTCCGCTCCCACAAATCCACTCTGGTATCCAGCGGTGCTGGATAGGAGTAACGGATTCGTGGATTTTTGGTTGTCCTTTTCCCTGGCGGTTTGTCCGCACATACTTCTGGTTTAAGTTAGTTAGCTTGTAGCCCCTGGCCTGGTTGCTTAGTCAGAGGGCCCCTTGTTATCACCCTGTCTCGGATTTCCCTTTGTCTCCCATTAAGACCTGAGGGGGCATCGGAGTTGGGCAGACATAATCCGCCCTTCAAACGCGGCTGCCATGGGCTCAAGCAACCATAGTCTCGCAGGGGATTTCTGATAACACGGGCGAGACAACGGAGTTAGGGCGCCAGGGGTTACTAGGCTTTCCTGCTCCCGTAACCAGCATTCCATTCCAGTACTCTGACCTCCGTCATAAGATCACCTCTGGTCAGACGTACTGGTATCATAACAGGGACACTGCCTCACACAAGGACTCAGACACTTGACCCAAGACAGGATACAGGCCATACAGGATATGACACTGCCGCAAACCCAGCAACAAATCCGCACATTTCTAGGAATGTGTGGATATTGTCGAAATTGGATCCCAGGTTTCTCTATTTTGGCAGTATCATTGCAGGAAATGGTTTAATCAAACAAACCAGAACGGGTTTCTCATACTGAGGAGTCCGAACTGGTGTTTGAGAAGCTAAAGGAGTGCTTGACAAGAGCCCCCACACTGGGACTGCCTGATTACAAGAAACAATTTGAGTTATACGGTACAGAGGCTGCTGGGTGTGCGGCAGGGGTCTTAACTCAGAAACATGGTTATGCCAGCTGACCAGTAGCATACTACAGTGCACAATTGGACACTGTGGCACGGTCACTTCCTACTTAGTTAAAAGTGTAGCCACAATAGCTTTACTGGTAAGTAAAAGTGAGGACGTAGTACTAGGGCATGAATTAACAGTTCATACACCACATGCTGTATCGGTCCTTCTAAATTCTGCCCAAACCAAGCATGTCTCATCCACGCGGTTTACAAAATGGGAGCTATTACTGATGGCTCCAGTAAACATTACCATAAAAAGGTGCAAGACATTAAATCCAGCTACCTTTTTGCCACATGTGCCTTGTAAGGCACAAAGGGTGGAGGATGAGGAGAATACTAGCAAAGCAGAATTTTGTATGGACACTGAAACACATGACTGTATGGAATACTTGAATCAGAGGTTTTTTTTTTTTTTTTGTAAAATTGTTTTTATTTTCTAATTTTTATAATATAAAATTTTACATACAGTGGTGAATCAAAATGGAAGAATATAGGAATGGCATAGATACATATATACAATTCAGCATTAACAGAACTGCAAGTGTCTCTGTGCCTTGCAACTCGTACCACTTAATTTCGCATATCCTATACTTATATACTGTAAACTGTCATCACCCACTTATAAACATCATAAAATAATAAGGGAGAACACAAGAAGGGAGAAGGGGAGGGGGGAGACAAGACAAGACAATTCACTCCTTAGTCGCGTGGCATTCATATATTACCCCATTCCATGTGCCCATCAACCTCAATACAGCAAAGTATTAACTCAGATCAATTAGCATCTACATGTTTGTGAAGAACCCAGGAGGTATTTTCAAAGAGCCTTTCAATATGGCTCTGTGTATCAATGTCTAGACTGTCAATGTAAGGCTTCCATTTCGAGTAAAAGCGAGCGACTCCCCTCTCAATGTCTGGCAAGGTGGCTTGGCGCTCGAAGTAGAGAACCCGTAAAAGAACATTTTTTAATTCCCCCAAAGAGGGAGATGACTTCTTCGTCCAATGGTTCAAAATAACCTTGTTAGCCACCGTGAGAATGACCGTGAGAATGGGCGTAACTCGCTTCCTATCCGGGCCAAGATGCCAACCCTCAAAACAGTTGCATAAACAAGCTATGGGGTCTCTGGCGACCCCCAATGAGAGAGTTCTATTAATAAATACAATAACTTTGTTCCAAAACGTAGCAATCTTCCTACATGTCCAAAAATAATGAAAAAAGGAGGCCCTTGACATGTGGCATTTTAAACATTCACTATTCCCATCCGGGATCATATGCACTCTTTGGGCCGGGGCTATGTAAGCCCTGTGTAATAACTTAAAGTACACTTCCTGAAGCTGAGCCGAGTGTAGATATTTAAATGTATACTGACAGGATTTCAGTAGAATTGGTTGCGCCGGGAAGTCCGGTACATCCCCTTCCCAATTATAAACCGTACGTTTCCATAGCTTTTCCGTCTGTATCACCCGTAAATGGTCATAATAATAAGATAAACGATAAGCAGAGGCATTCGTGAGAGTGAGGAGAGTGGCTATCGGATCCTGTTTGTCTGGCGACGTTATAGGGACAGCCATAGTAATGACAAAATGTCGGGCTTGCAGGTACATATAAAAATTTGAGTTTGCTATACCATATTTGGACTTTAATTCCTCAAAGGAGAGCATATGCCTTCCCCCAGGGTCAAATACGTCTCTAATAGACGAAATTCCCCGCTCCCGCCACTACTTAAAGTTAGCATTTTCCAGCCCAGGACTGAAGCAGGGATTCCCCCAGAAAGTTGTGTAACGGGAGGAGGCCGGGTTTCTATGTAATTTTTAATTGGAATAGTGCCAGGCTCCATGAGTATCAGAAAGGATAATATTCGTCTTAAGTGATGCCGGCAGCTTGTTCCTTGGGGTGTGAAGGAGGGCGCTGGGAGAGAAGGGGGCAAACTGTTCCTCCTCCAGTGTATAATTGGTAAAACAAGAACGCTGCCATGACCAATCTGTGACATAGCGGAACATCACCGCTCTACTAAACGCTTCCAGGTCTGGAATCCCCAGCCCCCCCTCCGCCCTTGGCATCTGAAGTTTAGCATAAGAAATCCTTGGTTTCCTCCCCCCCCCCCCATAAAAATTTAGAGAACATGGAATTTACAGACCTACAGTCTTTTTTTGTAAGGCGTAATGGCAGCATCTGCAAAATATATGAGAGTTTCGGGAACACTACACTTTTAAGGACCGTGGCCCTTCCCAGCAAGGACAAGGGCAAATTAACCCACCCGTCTAGGAGAGCCCGGACAGCCGTCAGGGGCGGGGCAACGTTAACTGTATACAACAGTTCCAGTGATGTGGGTATCATTATCCCCAAATACTTAAGAGCCCTCTGGGTCCTAGGGAACTGGGACAATATCGGGTGCCTATTAAAGAAGGACGCATCTCCCGATAGAGGCATGAGTTCCGATTTGGAAAGATTAACCTTGTAACCCGCAAAGGATCCAAAGCTATCAATGATGGAGACTATAGGTCCTATCGACCTGCTGGGGTCAGCGATAAATAGCAACATATCATCAGCAAACAACGCTATCTTAACCTCCAGCCTGCCCACCAAAATGCCTCTAAAGGAAGACGTGCCACGGAGGGCTATCGCCAGTGGCTCCAGGGCTAGGGCGAATAGCAGAGGGGATAGAGGGCAGCCCTGACGGGTGCCTCTCTGGATGTAGAAGGGGGAAGAAATATATCCATTGCCTAATACTTGCGTGGCCGGGTCTGTGTATAGGCGGACCAACATTTCTACAAAGGCTGACGGGGCCCCGAACCTATGTAGGGTATCAAATAAATGGTCCCAAGTCACCATATCAAATGCCTTTTCGGCGTCAAGTGATAAGATTACATTGGTGCCCGTATCTGAGGAATCCTCTGTAACCTCTGCATTACTGTTAAGATTTTCCTTATATTAACAACCGCCTGGCGACCCCAAATGAATCCCGACTGATCTGGGTGGACAATAAAGGGCAATACAAGTTTTAACCTGTCAGCTAATATCTTGGTAAACAGCTTATAGTCCATATTAAGCAGGGAAATAGGCCTATAAGATTCCGGGAGTTCCGGATCCCTGCCAGGCTTCGGCAACACCCTGAGGAACGCTGAGTTAAAGAAACCAAGCATGGCCCAACCGGAGAGTAATTCATTAAAAGATACCTGTAATGTGTCCCCGGATATGGGGCATTAGGATTTTATAATAATCATTGGAGAGGCCGTCCTGTCCTGGCGCCTTTCCAGTTTTCAGTGCCTTAATCACCCTCTCCACCTCCTCCCCCGAGATGGGTGTCATAAGGATGAGGCCTGACTGTCAGACATCTGAGGTAAACTCATATTAGCCCAAAAGGCCTCTTTATTGGGCAGATTGCTAGGAGGCTGAGAGTACAGTTGGGCATAAAAAGAGCTCAGCACCTCCGTTATTTTGGCATTAGACCTGACCCTAGTACCGTCACTAGTGCGGAGGGATTTAATTACTGAGGAAGAATGGCGCCCTTTCAATAAGAAGGACATTAATTTACCCGGTTTATTACCATATCTGTGAAAAGAAGCAGTCCTATAGAAAGTGTGCTTGGCTTCTAAGTGATTCAGAATATTATCGAAAACGGCCTTTTTGTTATTATAATCAGCCCTATTAGTTGGAGTAGGTGAATGCTTAAACCTCTGAAAGGAAGTCGTTAAGTTTGCCTGGGCTTCCAAGTATGAGCCGTCTAATTGCCTATCCCTGTGTGCACAGTAAGACATAATTACCCCTCTCATGACGGGTTTAGATGCCTGCCAGAATGTCAGAGGCTTCTCGGACTCATAACTTGCGTTATTACTCTTATAATCTAGCCACGCCGCCTCCAACATGTTACGAAATTTCAATGAATTAGCCAGATGTGCCGGGAACCACCACTGCCGCACCGGACCCTTATCCACCTGCACCGCCAGCTTAATCCAACATAAGGCATGATCCGAAATACTTATAGCTTCGATCCCAGCATCCATAACCTTAGGGAACATATGTTCTGACAACAGCAAGTAATCAATGCGGGAGAGCGTACCATATGCAGCTGACAGGCAAGTATAATCCCGTTCTAGCGGATAGCACGCCCTCCACACATCCACCACCCGCAGCCGGCGGGTTATATATTTAACACCCACTTTAGGTCCCTATGCCCCCGACTGGAAGCCACATTCCTATCCATGACATGAGACGAAACCACATTGAAATCCCCCCCTATCACAATGTTGGAATCTATATGACCATACAGTTTGTTCAGCATTTCTAGAAAAAACCCTTTGGGGCGATTATTCGGAGCATATATGTTACATAGCAATAGGCGTGTGCAGTCTACTGTGACGTCTGCAATAATATACCGACCCCGCGGGTCCACCTTTACAGAATGAACAGTATAAGAAAGAGACTGTCTAATCAATATGGCTACCCCCCGTGCCTTAGAGGAGTATGGGGCCGAGGCCAACACTGACCACCGAAGTGTGTTAAGTTTGGCCATCTCTAGAGGAAGGAGGTGCGTTTCCTGCAGGAAAGCTATATCCATACGGAGCTTGTTCAGATACAGAAGAATTTTTTTCCTCTTAGCCGGGGAGTTAATACCCCCCACATTCCATGTGCTAATCGTTAAAGACGACATGCAGCCAATCTAAATAAACCCACTGAAGTAATGACGAGCACATAAATGCAATGGTGATCCAGCCACCGCTGCTCCACCCACCACGCTACTTGAGCAAACATACAGGGGGGACAAGGCAAGACACAGAGAGGGTAACAACATATAGTAACAAAAAAGCAGAACAGGACAGGAGGCTGTAACTCGCCTCCATCATCCAAGAAATAAGGACTTCCAGCCATTTAGAAATCCGTAATGTTAACTTCAAACATGGCGTGCTTACCCCTAGCACACCCCGGTCATTAGCTACTTTCAATGATAAAATTAAAATCCCAGCTTCCCCCCAGCCTAACTGAACAAACTAAACTGAGATTAAGGAAAAGAGGGTGTTTAGTACTTGTAAACTGGATGAGGATCACTTAAGCAGTTTTTTCCCTGCATATGGATACCATACAAATAGCAGGCATGCAAGCAGTCCCATCCGGAACCTCCAGGCCTTCCATCAAGTAACGCGTGAATCTCTCAGCATAGGGCCTATGATGTGGAACGTAGAGAAGCAGGAGAGGATGAGTGTCCCGACTTTCTTCCTTCAGACAGGTAGCCAGCTGCGTCAGCCGCATTAGAAAAATCACGAAATGAGTCCCCTTCAAAGAGCCGTAATTGTGCAGGGTACAACAGTGCAAATTTCTTGCCCTCCTGGACCAGACGGGAACAAATCTGGGAAAAATCCTTGCGGGCTCGGGAGACTTCTGCAGAGTAATCCTGAAAGAGACGAATGTCCCTACTATCCCATGCCAGAGCTCTGTGTCTCCTGGAAGCAGACCAAATAGCCTCTTTATGCAGAAAGTTTAAACAGCGAAAAATCACCACACGTGGCCTCGCGTTCTAACCCGTCCTGGGCGGTCCGAGACGATGGGCCCTCTCCACTACCATGTCTGCACATGTATCCTTAATGTCCAGCAACTCCGGAAGAGACTCCTGTAGAAAACGGTATAGGTCTGGCCCTTTAAGAGATTCTGCTAGGCCCATGACCCTGAGGTTATTTCTCCTCGATCTATTCTCCAGGTCGTCTAATTTATTCATAACTTGGTAATAAGATTTCTGCATAGTGTCGGCATTTGTTTTCAATTCTGCTACATCTTGGAACACTTTCCCCAATCTCTGCTCCGTGACTAATACCCTCTGGGACAGCTGTTTCATCTGAGACTTAATGTCCTGTGCCACCTGCGTTAACTTAGCAGCGTGTGTGTCCATGATGGGCCCCATTGTTACCTTGATAGCTTTCACGACATCCTCATATGAGACTGGGGCTGCAGAGTCAGGAGAGGCAGGCCGAGACCCATCATCCAGCTGCGAACCATCCTGTGTGTCCGGTGCGGTGGCCATATTGGATTCTGCCCGGCGCCGCTCAGAGCGGGATCTTTGCTGCTTTGCCGGCATGGAAGAGGTGAGAAACTTCTCCATATGGTGGAGGAGACCTTCCCCTCACTGAGGCTGCGGGAACCGCCGGGTTTGCATCTGCGAGCGCGGCGCTGCTTGCTGTGCTGACCGGGGTAGCAACGGAGCTCTCACGCCAGGCTCCCGATCACATGGGAGCCGGAACCGGAAGTCTGAATCAGACTTTTACTGCAAGACCAGACATATGTGACAGCCCGTAAGTGGATGCAGACCTGACTCTCTATACAAACGGTACTATAGTTGTCAAAGACAGACTCAGGAGACCTGTGCATGGGATATACTGTGGTAGATGACAGAGGTATTATAGAAGCTGAACCCCTTGGGCCACCCCACTCAGCACAAGTCGCTGAACTGGTAGCACTGACCAGAGCATGTGAGTTGGCAGAGGGTAAATCTGCTAATATATATATATACAGAATCTAGATATGATTTCAGAGTGGTACATGATTTCGGGGCCCAATGGTGCCTCAGAAATTTCATGACAGCGGCAGGCACACCAGTGGCACATGCATCGCATATAAAAAGACTACTGACAGCCATACAGTGACCAGAGTGGCTGTTATCAAGTGTAAAGCCCACACAACCAAGACCCAGTCTCACTTGGTAACAGCCGGGCAGACGAAGCTGTAAAATGGGCAGCAAGCACCACCATACAAACCAACACACCACTGATGACATTCAATATTGTAAACACACAAAAATTAATTGAGATGCAAGATTTGTGTTCCCTACAGGCAAAGGCGGTCTGGAAGGTGAAGCGGTGTGGCAAAGAGTCCTCCGGACTCTGGAGGGATGGATAAGGTAAACCAGTAGCCCCCAGAGCATACCTCCCAAGCTTAGCTGAAGCGGCACATGGTCTGACTCACTTGGGTAAGGAGGTATGTGCAAATTGGTAAGAGCCTACTGGAGTGCGCCAGGGTTCTCTTCTTAGGCGAGCAGGAAAGCAATGTCCTGTCTTACTTGCTTGAGGAATAACATTGGTAAGACAGTACCAACAGAGCCATCCCACATTCCTCCTACAAACTGACCTTTTCAGGTAATACAAATCGACTTCATACAGATACCACCCTGTAGGAATTTAAAATATGTATTGGTATGCACTGATGTATTTTCAAATTCGGTAGAGGCATTTCTAGCTGCCACTAACACTGCTGTTTTCACTGCAAAGAAAATCGTATAGGAATTTGTTTGTAGAAATGGTATCCCTAAGATTATTGAAAGTGACAGGGGTACCCATTTTACTGGTGAAGTCTTAAAGGTCATGTGTAAACTCATGCGAATTAATAGTGTACTTCATACTCCCTACCGACCCCAAGCTAGTGCGAAGGTGGAGAGAATGAACAGCACTATTAAGAGCAAACTGAGCAAAGTGATGTCTGAAACTGAACTATTGTGTCCAGAAGCACTGCCACTAGTGTTATATAGCATCAGAACCACTCCCAGATCCCCACTTAACTTATCACACTTTGAAATCCTTTTTGGAAGACAACCGCATGTCATGATATATCCTCAAGATGATCTGAAATGCAACAACGAGGTGACGGTACAATATCTTATCAGGATGAACCAGCATTTGAGAAATCAACAAAATAACTTGAAGCTGTTGATTCATTATGTGTCAATTACTAACTGTCATGATCTTGAACCAGGAGACTATGTGATGATTCAAAATTTCTTATGCTCAGTTTGACTGATAGACAGGTGGGAAGGACCGTACCATGGGGGAAATTCAGACCTGATTGCTCGCTAGGGTTTTTTTGCACTTGTTTTTTGCAGTTGCACACTGCGACTGCAAGATATAAAATATGTATGGAATGATGTGCAGAGCAAGTTGTGCATACTGGTTAGTTCAATCCAGTTTCAGAGTGGGACCCTGAGGAGAACACATGTCCTTGCAGCAAAGAACAAAGGCCCACATTCTCAGGTGGACTGACCTATGAGCCGTCGAGTTATAAAGAGGTCTGGCCTCTGGACCAATGGAAGAAGATGAAACTCACTGTTGTATACACCCATTATTTTACTGTATAAAATAAGGCTTCCTTGATCCATAGGCCAGTAGCTGATTTTACAAAGTCATCTAGTGACGACTGTACTCTGGATCCGGGGAGTGCATGTGAACATATGTATACTGGCTGTTAACTCTGACTCTGATATATTGAATGTATAACTGTATACTTGTAATATTGTTGGAATACCTTTTTAATCAAATATACCTGAGTGTTGGACCTCAGCAAAACTGTGTGTGTGTGCGATCACTTGCTTTCTCTAAGGGACATAGGGGGTAATTCCAAGTTGATCGCAGCAGGAATTTTGTTAGCAGTTGGGCAAAACCATGTGCCCTGCAGGGGGGGCAGATATAACATGTGCAGAGAGAGTTAGATTTGGGTGTGGTGTGTTCAATCTGCAATCTAAATTGCAGTGTAAAAATAAAGCAGCCAGTATTTATCCTGCACAGAAACAAAATAACCCACCCAAATCTTACTCTCTCTACACATGTTATATCTGCCTCCCCCGCAGTGCACATGGTTTTGCCCAACTGCTAACAAAATTCCTGCTGCGATCAACTTGGAATTACCCCCCATAGTGCTGCGACATTTGGCACACTTTTATTATATAGAGTAAAAAGACGCAACTTGCGTCTGCTGTATATATTATTACTTGTTATTTATGTTAAAGAAATAAACTGAACTACACACATGAAAAGCCATATATGATTGACAGCTGCAGCACCAAATCAAAACGCTTGCAAATCCAACCAATAAAAGAACAGGAAAATAACCTGATCATCATCAGCCATATATGATTTACAACAGCAGCATCAAATCAAAAGGTCTACAAATCTAATCAATAAAAAGAACTGGACCACTACAAGAACACACTCAGACACACCCTTTCCAAAAGTCCCTGACGAAGCACGGCAAAAGCATTGGGGTACAACATTGTAGGGGAGAGGACGCCACACTGACCATAGCAGAGGAAAGAAGGATCCAGAGAGAGAAATCCCATACAGTGACCCCATGCAGCGGGAAAGTACATTTTAGTGCTCACCTGCAGCACCTTCTTACCAACGAACATTAAACCAGGTTACAACAGCTTTCCAGCTGAACTCTACTTATATTCATTTACCACAATTTCCATAAGAGGAGATGAACATTTGTTTTTCCACGGACTGTACCTCTCTTTTTAACTTTAATTCTTTAAAGTGAAAACTACCATTTTTATCTTTATTTTCATATTTTTATTATCCCATTTTTCTAGTTTTGTAAATTGTACACGTAGTGTATAACCCTATCTGTACATTGTGACTAATATTGTGACTAATACTAAACCCTATAAAATCAGGATACTCAGTATAAACAATTAACATATATTTTATTGTATAATTATCCTGTTGTGCCTGAGGTTTCTGCTGGGATCCGGTCTGAAGATCGACAGTGTCTAGGTCGACAATGTTTAGGTCGACCACTATAGGTCGACAGTCACTAGGTCGACATGGATGGAAGGTCGACAGGGTTTCTACTTTCTAGGTCGACATGTGCTAGGTCGAGAGGTCTAAAGGTCGACATGAGCTTTTCACTTTTTTTTTGTGTGGATTTTTTCATACTTAACAATCCACGTGGACTACGATTGGAACGGTAAAGTGTGCCGAGCGAAGCGGTAGCGGAGCGAAGGCACCATGCCCGAAGCATGGCGAGCGAACGCGGTGCACTAATTTGGGATCCCGGTCACTCTACGAAGAAAACGACACCAAAAAAAATGTTTTTCCTCGTGTCGACCTTTAGACCTGTCGACCTAGCACATGTCGACCTAGAAACCCTGTCGACCTTCCATCCATGTCGACCTACTGACTGTCGACCTATAGTGGTCGACCTAAACATTGTCGACCTAGATACTGTCGATAAAACGAACCACACCCGTTTCTGCTCATGTCCAATATCGCTTTAAAAATAGTAATGTGTAAAATGGGGCTCTAACTGGCATAATGTGTGACAGGGGCTCTACCTAGCATAATGTGTAAAAGGGGCTCTACCTGATGTAATGTGTGTAAGTGGCGCTACTGTGCGGCGTAATTTGAATAATGGAGACTACTGTGCAGCGTAAGATGTACTGGTACTATTTTGCAGCCACGCCCCTTCCCCATGAAGCCCCCTATATTTTTGTTGTGTGCCTACAGTGGGCACTGGCCCTATTTTAAATACGGGGTGGGGGGCTGATGATGATGTTTCTTGCACACATGCTAAAATGTCTAGTTTCAAACACAGC
Source organism: Pseudophryne corroboree (assembly GCF_028390025.1). Lineage (NCBI taxonomy): Eukaryota > Metazoa > Chordata > Amphibia > Anura > Myobatrachidae > Pseudophryne > Pseudophryne corroboree. Next base: position 499,721,815 of record NC_086446.1, on the reverse strand, counting down.
CTGTAACATGGCAGGTAGGAGCTGATTGGTTGGTTCTTTATCTCTCTCCACTCTCTCTCTCTCTCTCTCTCTCTCTCTCCAAGGCTTAGTACATCTCCCCCAAATAGTGACAAATGACCAGCCAACCAGCTCCTAACTGTCATTTTTTCAAACGCAGCATATTACATGGCAATTAGGAAGCTGATTGGCTGGTCATTTATCACTCTTTATCCGTCTCCACTTTATCTCTTGTTAAGACCTAATATATTTGGTCCATAACCCAATATATCTAAACAGAAAGGAAGGCTGGGGATTAGGGGTACAGGTGACACCTTCCCCCCACCCCCCAACAAAAAAAAAAAAACAACAACACATTAGGCAGTCATCTCAAGGGTGTGTTGGAAGAGCTGCTAAGCTGCTAATTACTTTTTATAATTATGACAATTACATCCAACTCATTGATAACTTAATTATTTTAAAATTTCAAATAGTTGGAATTCCCTAGCATTATATGTAAGGTTAAATAGCTCAATGAATAGAGTGTATTACTGCAATGCCACATGCAGTGGGTACGAATCCTGGGTATACGTCAGCATCTTGAAATGTAATAAAGCACAGTGTTAATGAATAACAAAGCTCTCACGTTAAATTCATGAATGATCTATAGGTATTACGGGCAGTAGGGGTGGAGGAAGGAGATAGGGGCGGTCAGGAGATGCTGGGCTTCAAAAAGGGGGTAAGCGACAAGTGAAAGTAATTAAAACAGATAATTGACAAGTGCTGCCAACAGCGCCCCCTATCCTTCAGTGCTATGTGCAGTGTGCCACATACCTAGTTATGGCCCTGGTGACCACCAACCAACCCTGCTCGGGTATCCGGACTATAGATCTACACTAAAAAGGTCTACAGTCAATAGGTCTACCACTAATGGTAGACATGCATTAGGTCGACAGGGTCAAAAGGTCGACAAGTAAAAGGAAGACAGTTCAAACCGTTGACAGGATCAAAAGGTCGACACGCATAAGGTAGACACAAGCGTTTTCTTTTTTTCAACTTTTTCATACTTTACCATCCACGTGGACTACGATTGGGAACAGTAACCTGCGCTCGGCACCTTGCCCGAAGCCATGCGAGGGGACGTGGTGCACTAATGGGGCTTGTTTGTGGCAGAAAAGTGACAAAACACCCCCAAAAATTTAAAATATAAAATTGTGTCTACTTTTTGTGTCGGCCATTCATATGTCGACCTTTTAACCATGTCAACCTTTTGACCCTATTGACTTTTCTTACTGTCTACCTATTCTATGTTGATCTTTTGACCCTATCCACCTAATGCATGTCTACCACTAGTAGTAGACCTATCAACTGTAGACCTTTTTAGTGTAGATCTAATAATCCACACACCCATGTTCAAAATATTTTGGGACCCTGGGCAGCCTATACATTAAGATGGCCCTAAGTCTAATAGTGGGTTTATTTCTTACAGAATGCAGATACAACTTTAACAAATTCCACACTATGGGCCTGACTCTTAGTTTTACACTATGCAGTATCAGCTGTGGCTACTGCTAATGTATGCTATTGCAGCAGTAGGTGTCTTGTATAAATAGATGCCTCCTGGTTTCTTTGATCCACTGCTGAATCTAAGTATGCAGCCATCGGATCCCTTGCGTGAACATCGACCATCTGAGGAACCCTCAGGTTACATAGTTACATAGTTTCTGAGGTTAAAAAAAAGACAATTTGTCCATCGAGTTCAACCGGTTTTTGTTCTCCTACACTGTATTATTTTCAGGACTAATTTTAACTGCTGATAAAGTTGGCCGTTGTGTTGTATTTTTCCCCTAATTTTATTATAACTATAGTGCTTGATCTATGCACCATAACCCTGTATATCCTTATCCATTAGGAATTGATCTAGCTCATTCTTAAAAGTATAGACCGAGTCTGCCAATACTACTCTCTCAGGCAGGGAATTCCAAACACGTATTGTCCTTGCTGTGAAAAAAAACTTTTCGCCTCTGTGTGCAGAATCTCCTCTCCTCTAACCTAAGTGTGTGTCCACGTGTCTTCTGTGCTGATCTTACCAAAAATAGATCCCCCGCAAGCTCTGAGTATTGTCCCCTTAAATATTTATAAATGTTGATCATGTCCCGTCTTAGGGGGTAATTCTGAGTTGATCGCAGCAGGAATTTTGGTAGCAGTTGGGCAAAACCATGTGCACTGCAGGGGAGGCAGATATAACGTGCAGAGAGAGTTAGATTTGGGTGGGTTATTTTGTTTCTGTGCAGGGTAAATACTGGCTGCTTTATTTTTACACTGCAATTTAGATTGCAGATTGAACACACCACACCCAAATCTAACTCTCTCTGCACATGATATATCTGCCACCCCTGCAGTGCACATGGTTTTACCCAACTGCTAACAAAGTTCCTGCTGTGATCAACTCAGAATTACCCCCTTAGTCTCCTCTTTTCCAGTATAAACATGTCAAGCCTTGCAAGTCTTTCTTTCCTGAGTTTGGTCGCCAGTCTCTGAACCTTTTCTAGTTCCAGGATATCCTTTTAGTAGTATGGTGCCCATAATTGTGCGCAGTATTCTAGATGTGGCCTCACTAGGGATTTATATAGTGGGAGTATAACACTCTCATCCCTTGCATCAATACCCCTCTTTATGCATGCTAGTACCTTGTTTGCTGCTATCCTACATTGGGTACTGCTGCTAAGTTTGTTATCTATGTGAACACCTAAGTCTTTTTCCAGTACGGAGTCCCCTAAAATCACCCCATTTAGTATGTAGGTGTTATTTTTGTTCTTGCTACCAAGGTGCATTACCTTGCACTTGTCTGTATTGAAACTCATTCTCCATTTTGCTGCCCATGATTCCAGTTTAACTAAGTCGTTCTGGAGAGACAAAGCATCTCCCTCCGAGTTTATAACCTTACATAGGGGGGTCATTCCGAGTTGATCGTTCGCTGCCGATTTTCGCATCGCAGCGATCAGGTAAAATAATGGCAAAACTGTGCATGCACCGCAATGCGCAGGCGCGTTGTACGGGTACAAAGAGGATCAATGCTGGCCGATGGATTTAGCGAAGATTCCATTCGCACAGCCAAACGCAAGGTGATTGACAGAAAGAGGGCGTTTATGGGTGTCAACTGACTGTTTTCTGGGAGTGTTTGGGTAAACGCAAGCATGTCCAGCCGTTTGCACGGCAGGTGTCTGACGTCAATTTCGCCACCAAAAAGACTGAAGTGATCGCAAGGGCTGAGTAAGTCCAGAGCTACTCTGAAACTGCACAAAATGTTTTTGCTGCGCTCAGCTGCAAAGCCATTCGCACATTTGCAAAGTGAAAATACACTCCCCCGTGGGTGGTGACTATGCGTTTGCACGGCTGCTAAAAGTAGCTAGCGAGCGATCAACTCGGAATGACCCCCATAGTTTGGTATCGTCTGCAAGAATTGACAGCATGCTCTCTAGACCTTCTACTAGATCGTTAATGAAAATGTTGAACAACAGTGGTCCAAGTACAGACCCTTGTGGCACACCACTTAGTACTTCAGTCCAATTTGAAATAGTTCCATTTACCACAACGCGCTGCTCTCTATAATCTAACCAATTACTAACCCAAGTGCATATCGTGCTCCCTAGCCCCAGTTCTTGTAATTTATAGATAAGTCTCATGTGTGGTACTGTGTCGAAAGCTTTAGCAAAATCTAAAAAGATTACATCCACCACCTTACCCTGATCAAGGTTCGACCTAACTGTTTCATAAAAGCCTAGTAAGTTTGTTTGACATGATCTATCCTTCACAAATCCATGTTGGTTCCTAATAATAACCTTTTTGGCTTCAAGGAACTTCTGTATACTATCCCTTAGAATGCTTTTTAGTACTTTCCCCACTATAGATGTAAGACTAACTGGTCTATAATTACCTGGTTCAGCTTTACTTCCCTTTTTGAAAATCGGAACTACTTCCGCTATACGCCAGTCTTGGGGAACCATGCCTGATGTAAGTGAATCATTGTAGATTAACAATAGAGGTCTTGCTAGTTCAGAGTGTAGCTCCATGAGAACCCTTGGATGAATACCGTCGGGACGGCTGGGAAATTCATGCTTCTGTTTTATTTGGTGACTACCTACATAATAAAAATGATCCCGGATGAAGCAGTGACAGCAAAATTATGTTGGGAATACCCAACATACTCTGCATCACATTCGCTTTGTGGCTGTCACTAACATAGCCGCTTCTCCCCACACGCTTATCCTGATAGTGTGGAGCTGCTGGTTGATAGGCCCTCTGTCTGTGGAGGTAGTACAAGAGAGAGGAGGATTTCTACCTGTCCTCACCAAGCTCCCTTAGCATTATACAGATGGAGTCACGATCATCTTGGCTTCTATGCTGCGCCTAGGCACACAATGGTTTGTTAGCATAAGCCTTTCATCTATTGTTCTCAGCTGCAGTACAATAAGAGAAAACAATACAGCAGGGAATTAAGTCATTACAGCAGGGGATTAAGTACGACTGCCCTGACTCAGTTAATCCTATTAAAGACCAAGATAAAGATGGCTCTATCTGTACTTCCAGTCCAATCCCATCACCCTCTGTTCTGCTGCCCTCCACCACCCAGCAACCCATTCTATGCTACCCTCCACCACCCAGCAACCGCCATTGCTTCACCCTCCACCATCCCTTACTATGTTCCCTTCCACCACCCCTACTATGCTGCCCACCTACCACTCAGCAACCCCTACTATGCTGTTCTCTACCACCCAGAAACCCTATGCTGCCCTCTATGACCTAGCAACCCCTATGATGCTGCCCTCTACCACCCAGCAACCCTACCATACCGCTCTCTACCACACAGCAACCCCTACTATGCTGCCCTCTACTACCCAGCAATATTTCCTATGCTGCCCTCCTCCACCCAGCAACCGCCATTATGCTACCCTCCACCACTCAGTAACCCCTACGATGCTGCCTTCCACCACCCATTAATCCTATTATGCTGCCCTCTACCACCCAGCAACCCTACTATGCTGCCTTTTACAACTCAGCAACTCCTACTATGCTGCCCTCTATCACTCAGCAATATGATGCTGCCTTCCACCACCCAGTAACCCTACTATACTACCCTCTTCCACCCAGCAACCCATACTATGCTGTCCTCTACCACCCAGCAATATTTTGTTTGCTGCTATCCATCAATGAGCAACTGCCACTATGCTATCCGCCACCACCCAGTATCCCCCACTACAGTATGCTGCCCTCCACCACCCAGCAACTACCACTATGCTACCCTCTACCACCTAGCAACTGCCACTATGCTTCCATACACCACCCAGCAACTGTTATTGCTATAACCTCCACCACTCAGCAACCATTACTATGCTGCCTTCCAGCACCCAGCAACTTCCACTATGCTACCCTCCACCACCCAGCAACCACCACTGCTTTTCCCTCCACCACCCATCAACCCTTACTATGCTGCCTTCCACCACCCAGCAACCCCTACTATGCTGCCCTCTACCACCCAGCAACCCTACTATGCTGCCATCTACCACTCAGCAAACCCTACTATGTTGCCCTCTATCACCAGCAACTGCCACTATGCTATCCTCCATCACCTAGTATCCCCTACTACAATATTCTGCCCTCCACCACTCAGTAACCCGTACAATGCTGCCCTCCAGCAACCCGCTACTTTTACAGAATGATTTATTTTCTAAATCACAGAAAATGATACACAGACAAGACATAAAAGCTTTCTGATAATAAACAAGCAATTGTGTTGTCGCACCATGACAAGTAAAACTGCAGAACTAACTGAACAAATATATACTCTTTAAAGTTAGGTTTAAAAGTAAATATTTCTTAACAAGAGGCGTTAGGAGTAACCTGGTGTGGGGTGTGCAAGTCAGTGAAGAGTGAGCAGGGGCAGTGCAGGGATGTATCAGTCACTAATACCTCAGTGATATTCCTGTGCAGAAGAGAATGACCGTCTTTACTGAGGGTATGAGGTGAGTGAACTTTAACATATAACTTTTTGCAACCATCCCCCAGAGCCCATCTATTTTTGTAACCTCTCTCACTGGTTACAAATAATATTGCCAAACAGGTTCGACTATGGTCTCCTGCCACTTCTCCGCTCAGAGAAAACTTCCCCAAGGACAATTTTCTAATGCATTATAGACCACGTCCATGGCTATCAGTCAACAGATATTAAAAAGCAATAACAATCGTGGGCACCACTTAGCATAGGCCTCAAGGAGGGAAATAATTGTAAGTAAAATTTTGATTTCAAATTCTGTGTTTAGTGTTTATCATTTTATAAATACAGTATTTGTACATGAATGTCTTTCTTTTATCTGACCTCCTGGACCTAGTGATTGAATATATTACAGGTATTCACCATGTCACCAAAATAAGACTATTGTTTAATCTACTTTTTAGAACATATATGTAAAAAAGAAAAAAAAAGCAGCTGATTCAGGTCAACTTAATACATGAACTATACATGAGGCTACAAATGGACAATTTTCCTTACCTGCCATCTGCTGAACTAGGAAGTCTTTGTTTTCTATGAGTCTGATTACCATGAGCCCTTTATGGACACTGACATGTGAGACTATCCCTTCCTTTATGTCTCCTCCCTAAATGTTTTGTTGTTGAAGTGGTGTAGAAACAAAAAGTGTGTGTGTAAATATAATCAAGACTAATGGCTGAAGGATAGCAAGACAATACTACCATGTATGGTTCTATCAGGATTAGAATCTTTATCGGTAGATGTGTAATGGAGTCAGGAAAAGAGGACTTAACATCCTCACATAAAACTGATAGCATAAAAGTAATCAGAAAGTCTAACCTAAATACTGCAAAATAACTTCAATTTCTTTATAAAGATACAGCTACCTCTCAGTAGCTGTAACAGCTGTTTTACTGAACATAGGGCCCGATTCAGAAGGAGTTGTAGTTTTGCGAGAAAATCACAAAACTACAACTCTTTCCACAAGCATGCGGGGGGCCGCCCGGTACAGGGCAAGGCGCCCCACATGCCGGGTCCTTCCCCCCACTAAAATGTGAGCACTTCACTAAACAATGAGTATCTTTAGGGTACTCCCCTGCCTGCACAACCTAGCTGCGAAGGCAGTCGCCGGGCTGCCATGTTTTGGGTCTCAGCAGCTGAGTGCCTCCATTGTCCGGACCATGATGCCTCGTCACTGCCTTTTGCAGGCACTTATGCTGGCCATACACTTGTGCGATGCCCCGCGACGCGACATCGCGGGGCATCGCACCGGCAGTTCAGGTACGATCAATTCGCACCTGAACTCCCAAAGTGGTTACCATGCGATAGATCGCATGGTAATCACGTGATGGACACGTCACCGCCGAGTGGGAGCAGCCTCTGGTCACTCCTGGCTGGTGCCCATCGCACATCGCAGTGCGATATATCTCATGTGGGTTCAAAACCATATGTGATCACACTGCGATGCGAGAAATATTATGTGCAGCACATATCTTGAGACACGACATTCGACCGACGTGCCCGCGCATCGCGTCTCAAGGTACATAAAATGTGCATACAATCCTTCGATTTCTCTCACAGATGTGGTCGAAATCGAAGGATAGCACCGATTATCTCATAAGTGTATGGGCACCATTAGACTGCAATCGCTTGCGATTTCAATTTAAGTCCTTGTGCATGCATGCAGCGGCAGGCGCACATGCGCTAAAGTGTGGAAATTTCCAAATAGCGATTTCCGCACTTCAGCGATGCAAGCTGAATCAGGCACATATTAATTTATTTCCCCTACTGTGGAATTTGATTATGTCGTACGGAGAAGATTTGGATACTGATTTGAACATCTGAATGTCAGACACAACTCAAGCATGGCAGAAGATGCGTTCACAACTGAGTCCAACGGCGTTCCAAGGTGTTACTGACAAAGAGCAATGGTGAGGTATGCCATGATTTTTACTCTGTGAATACAGCGATAACATCCAATGTGGGTTTTTTTAGTACTGCAATAAATAGTTAATGGAATGCTTCTATACACTGTTAAATCATTTAATAAGAACAAAACTGAACCAAATCTGTACCTATAACATGGTCTGCATGAAAATCTAACTTTGTTTCCTCATCATGACCCTCTTAGTTTGCTTAATAATGATTTATGCATTTGCTGTTTGGCAGTATGTTACTAAGCCATTCTGAACACAAGTTCTATAATAGTCCTACCAAATGAATAGCTAGGTATTGTGCAGCAATGTCCATTCAGCAAAACGAAACATTCTATTGGCATGCAGAGTGTCTAGCTGATTCTCTGTGCTGCTGGGGCATTAGGCATGACCACAACCAAATTACAACCTGTGTGGAACCTGGATGTTCCACCCTTGTAACACTTTTATTTTTGAAAGCATTCTGACTTTGCAGCATTTTTCCACACCTGCCTAAACCTTTTGCACAGTACAGTATATAATCTCCACCTCCTGCGCTGTAAGAGGATCTGCTGCAGCAGCTCCTGGATAGTTACGGCTAATTCCCGCTAACCAGAGGGAAAACATACTATTTACTAGTGGGCGGGATGACGGCTGTCAAGATCCTGACAGCAGCATCCCGCCCGCCAGATTGCCGGCAGTGAGGCAAGTTCTAAGAGTCCTCTTGTGGGCACGCTGCGCTCGCCACAGGTTCTGTTCTCACTCTATGGGTGGGAATAGTCCCTGTGCGGCGGGATTCCAGCTGTCGGCATTGTCGGCTGTCGGGCTTCCGGCTTCTGTATCCTGACCGCTGGAAACATGACAGCTGGCAAATTGATTGCTTCCCAGTTCAGAGACACAGGGTTAAACTCAGAAAAATAATAAGCGTTTGTGCTTATACAGTGATCACGGGATACAAAGCACGCATTGAAGATGTAAAATGTCTTAAAAGGACCATTACCTCAGATAAAGGTACTATGAGAACACACCACAAATAGATGTTTTCCATTGATAGATATCTTGCTTAGACTCATACAGCTCCATCTATACAGCTTAGACAGTAAAGCAGAAGGTAATTCCATCTTCAATCCAGCTTGAAGAATTCAGCCTGCATGTGTGCACTATAATGTAAAACATTGTAATCAGTGGTCTGGCGGGAGTGTTCTCTCATCTGTACTTGAGGCTGCTGTCAGGGGGAGAAAGGAGCCTGGGAGGAGCCAAGCAGTATCTATAAGGGTGTGTACACACGGTGAGATTTTTTCTTACAATTCTGACTATATAGTCAAAATCGTAAGAAAAGTTAGTGCAGATCGCAAGGTGAAAGTCACCTTGCGATCCCGATTAGATGCCGATGCGCGGTCGGCATTGCAAGAATAGATAGACTATGCAGGCAAGTCAATTTTGACTCTATCTATAGAAGAAATAGTCAAAACTGACACTTAGCCAAAATCGCACATAGTCAGTATCACAAGCACACTCATTATGTGCTTGCGATGCCGACCTATCCCCCATCGCATAGTGAGAATCGGGCATAGCCCGAATCTCACCGTGTGTACACACCCTTAGTCTGACCGTTTAAGAACGTCTTTTACAGACATCTATCTATTGCCACTACAACCCTCCTGGCTCCAGGGTAGCACAATGTTGGCTTGGACTCCCAGATTACCTTTCACTTTGTGACTTTGTTTAAACTCAGGAGGCGACATTGTAAATCCCAACAGCACAGTGCAGTTTCTTGCGGCAGGCGAGACGTGCAACCGCACGGGGCGCCCGCCGCGGCACTTTTTGAGGACTTTGAAACCCTCCTCCCCTCTCCTCCCGAGTGCCCAGCTCGGGGGGCGGGGGTTTCGCGGAATGACGCGTTTGCATCGTGACGTCACGACGCAATCGCGTCATTCCGCGAAACCCCGCCCCCCGAGCTGGGCACTCGGGAGGAGGGAGTAGGGGGAGCCAAGCCGGCCGGCGGCGGCGGCGCCGCGCAGACGAGGGACAGGCGGCTGAAGAGCGGGAAGAACCGCTTGAAATGTAAGTCAGCCCCTCTCCCTCTCTCCCTCCCTCCCCCCATCCACCACCTGCCGTACTGTGTAAAATGGGGACACCTGTCTGCCGGAATGTGTTAAATGGGGACGCAGTCTGCCGGAATGTGTTAAATGGGGACTCTTGCCTGCCTTAATGTGTAAAATAGGGACACCTGTCTGCCGGAATGTGTAAAATGGGGACACTTGACTGCTGGAATGTGTAAAATGAGGACGCAGTCTGCCGTAATGTGTAAAATGGGGACACTTCCTGCCGCAATGTGTAAAATGGGGACACTTTCCTGCCGCAATGTGTAAAATGGGGGCATGTGCCTGCCGCAATGTGTAAAATGGGGGCACGTGCCTGCCGCAATGTGTAAAATGGGGGCACATGCCTGCCGCAATGTGTAAAATGGGGACACTTGCCTGTTGTACTGTGTAAAATGGGGGCACGTGCCTGCCGCAATGTGTAAAATGGGGACACTTTCCTGCCGCAATGTGTAAAATGGGGGCACGTGCCTGCCGCAATGTGTAAAATGGGGACACTTTCCTGCCGCAATGTGTAAAATGGGGGCACGTGCCTGCCGCAATGTGTAAAATGGGGACACTTTCCTGCCGCAATGTGTAAAATGGGGGCACGTGCCTGCCGCAATGTGTAAAATGGGGACACTTTCCTGCCGCAATGTGTAAAATGGGGGCACGTGCCTGCCGCAATGTGTAAAATGGGGACACTTGCCTGCCGTGCTGTGTAAAATGGGGTCGCGTGCCTGCTGTAATGTGTAAAATTAGGCCTTTTTTTTTTTAATATATCCTGTGGCCGTGATCAGATGAGGTCACGCCCATTTTAACGAGGCCACGCCCCCTTGCCGGGAGCGCGCGCGCATGCTTTCACTCTTTATATCTATGGGGGGGGGGGGGGCGGCGCATTTTTTTTATGTCAATGGGGGGTGGGGGTGGGGGCGCATTTTTAAATCTCGCACTGGGAGCCAAATTGGCTAGAAACGGCCCTGCAACAGCAGCTCACTGACTGTATGCCAGTGTGGGCTCTGAGTGGCATCTACACTGGACATCAAGGCTAGGGAGAGACTGGAAACTGAGAAATGCTGACAGTAGAAAAATAAAAAGACAACTTTGTGTTATGAAAAATGTGTCACAAATCATAATGGTTATACTGCAAGATAAACAAATATACTTGTACGCAGAAAAACAGCGTTGTAGTGACTTACAGTATATAGTGTATATGTAATATAACTCAACTACCATACAGATAATAGTTATAATAACAGACAAGAATTGGCTCAAACACCTTAATAAGAGCAAACATTAATACTTGTAAATAAACCAACATACATATATTTTTTATTATCATTATTTTCATGTTTATTTTTATTATTTTGTTGTTTATCTATCTATCTATCTATCTATCTATCTATCTATCTATATATATATATATATATATATATATATATACACTGCTCAAAAAAACACTTAAACAACACAATGTAACTCCAAGTCAATCACACTTCTGTGAAATCAAACTGTCCACTTAGGAAGCAACACTGATTGACAATCAATTTCACATGCTGTTGTGCAAATGGAATAGACAACAGGTGGAAATTATAGGCAATTAGCAAGATACCCCCAATAAAGGAGTTGTTCTGCAGGTGGTGACCACAGACCACTTCTCAGCTCCTATGCTTTCTGGCTGATGTTTTGGTCACTTTTGAAAGCTGGCGGTGCTTTCACTCTAGTGGTAGCATGAGACAGAGTCTACAACCCACACAAGTGGCTCAGGTAGTGCAGCTCATCCAGGATGGCACATCAGTGCGAGCTGTGGCAAGAAGGTTTGCTGTGTCTGTCAGCGTAGTGTCCAGAGCATGGAGGCGCTACCAGGAGACGTGGAGGAGGCCGTAGGAGGGCAACAACCCACAAGCAGGACCGCTACCTCCGCCTTTGTGCAAGGAGGAACAGGAGGAGCACTGCCAGAGCCCTGCAAAATGACCTCCAGCAAGCCACAAATGTGCATGTGTCTACTCAAACGATCAGAAACAGACTCCATGAGGGTGGTATGAGGGCCCGACGTCCACAGGTGGGGGATGTGCTTACAGCCCAACACCGTGCAGGACGTTTGGCATTTGCCAGAGAACACCAAGATTGGCAAATTCGCCACTGGCACCCTGTGCTCTTCACAGATGAAAGCAGGTTCTCACTGAGCACATGTGACAGACGTGACAGAGTCTGGAGACGCCAAGGAGAACGTTCTGCTGCCTGCAACATCCTCCAGCATGACCGGTTTGGCAGTGGGTCAGTAATGGTGTGGGGTGGCATTTCTTTGGGGGGCCGCACAGCCCTCCATGTGCTCGCCAGAGGTAGCCTGACTGCCATTAGGTACTGAGATGAGATCCTCAGACCCCTTGTGAGACCATATGCTGGTGCGGTTGGCCCTGGGTTCCTACTAATACAAGACAATGCTAGACCTCATGTGGCTTTAGTGTGTCAGCAGTTCCTGCAAGACGAAGGCATTGATGCTATGGACTGGCCCGCCCGTTCCCCAGACCTGAATCCAATTGAGCACATCTGAGACATCATGTCTCGCTCCATCCACCAACACCACGTTGCACCACAGACTGTCCAGGAGTTGGCGGATGCTTTAGTCCAGGTCTGGGAGGAGATCCCTCAGGAGACCATCTGCCACCTCATCAGGAGCATGCCCAGGCATTGTAGGGAGGTCATACAGGCACGTGGAGGCCACACACACTACTGAGCATCATTTTGACTTGTTTTAAGGACATTACATCAAAGTTGGATCAGCCTGTAGTGTGTTTTTCCACTTTAATTTTGAGTGTGACTCCAAATCCAGACCTCCATGGGTTAATAAATTTGATTTCCATTGATAATGTTTGTGTGATTTTGTTGTCAGCACATTCAACTATGTAAAGAACAAAGTATTTAATAAGAATATTTAATTCATTCAGATCTAGGATGTGTTATTTTAGTGTTCCCTTTATCTTTTTGAGCAGTGTATGTATGTATATATATATATATATATATATATAAAAACAAGAGGGTTCTGCACTCTCATCAAAATTCCTAATGGTGGGTGCTCCCGACAGACGAAATGTCCGCAAATGTAGACGAGAATTCCACGTGGTGGAGGGTGCACTCTCACTGTGTATAAAGTCCACACATTTCTTCAATAGAAAATTTTTATTGTAGCCTCAAAGGTTTCGACGTTTCGATCCAAAAACCAGGATCTTTATCAAAAAGGGCCATACATGAATCATCAAATCCAATCATAATACAATGAAGCCGAATAATTAAAAGTATATCTAGAAAAAATAGAACATAAAAATGACTGAGCCTCCCAGGTCCCAATATATAACAATATTAGCGACAATGCTTGTATCAACATAAACTACTACATAATACCAGATTTAGAAAAAAGGAACTCATATACCAAAAACAGGTGGCAGAGTAGTGAGACTACAAGGAGGAATACAATAACACCCTGTGTTCACCACTGGTCTTAAAATGCAAGCAAGGCTAACCACTCCTCACCTCTATCAGCACATTCCAATGGGGCTGCATGTCTGAACTGCTGTATACCAAGTGTGGAGAATGTCCATATAATCACAGCTCTGCAACCAAACCACTGCTGTAATCAAAGGATATCTCTATTATAAACTAGAGATGAGCGGGTTCGGTTCCTCGGAATCCGAACCCGCCCGAACTTCATTTTTTTTTACACGGGGCCGAGCGACTCGGATCTTCCCGCCTTGCTCGGTTAACCCGAGCGCGCCCGAACGTCATCATCCCGCTGTCGGATTCTCGCGAGGCTCGGATTCTATCGCGAGACTCGGATTCTATATAAGGAGCCGCGCGTCGCCGCCATTTTCACACATGCATTGAGATTCATAGGGAGAGGACGTGGCTGGCGTCCTCTCCGTTTATAGAGAAGAGAGTGAGACTAGAGTAGAGAGAGACACAGTAGTAATTTTGGGGAGCATTAGGAGGAGTACTACTACTTGCTGAAGTGATAGATAGATAGTGTGACTGTATAATGTATATCTGACTTGTGGGGGAGACACTGACAGTGGGGAGCAGTTAGAGTCTGAGAGCAGGACTCAGGAGTACATATAACGTACAGTGCACACTTTTGCTGCCAGAGTGCCACACTGCCATTGTGACCACACTGACCACCAGTATAATATATATTGTGATTGTCTGCTTAGGAGTACTACTTGCAAGTTGCTGATAGTGTGACCAGTGACCTGACCACCAGTTTAATAATCACCACCAGTTTAATATATATATATATATATATATATATATATAATTGTATATAATATATATATATAATATTGTATACCACCTACCCGTTTTTTTTTTTTCTTTCTTCTTCTTTATACATACTACTATAGTAGCTTCCTGTAGCAGTCTGCGGTGCTGCTGAGCTGACAGTGTCCAGCAGGTCCGTCATCAGTCATTACATAATAAACATCGTCCCTTCCTTTCATTCCCAATCATCTGTGTATTTCAGCGTATGTAAATATTTTACCAACTATAATCCTCATGACCTCTAAGAACAAAATGCAACCAATTTGGTAGACTACTATATACATTGTGATTTACATGTGATTGTACATACCTGTTTGTCACTTTGCTCTATAATGCACAGTTAACATACAGCAGAACAACACCAGTAAATAGGCACCTGAACTTTTAACTTGAACAGGTAAAACCTTACACTCTCAGCCTAGAAAACACTGGTTTCAGCTCAAACTAACTATGTTCCACAAATTGATTTTCTGCATTGCTCTTCATGGAGTATTCATAAAGGCCATTGCATCATTCAGTCTCCCAGCAACTCACCCCTCTGTACATATTGCCCCCTCAATTCTACACTCCCCTCTTATTAGCACTCATGAGCTTTTTACGTCCCTATACTCATTGACAATAACTTCTACAACCTCTCACCATAAAAAACTTTCACAAACCTCTGACACCCACATTTATCTCTCTCTTCTGCTTCTGATAGCTGGTGACATTTCACCAAATCCAGGACCCAGCCACTTGCATCACTCGCATTCACCTGATTCACAGCAACATAGAAATCCAGCTAACCTCATAAACATCACATGTCTTCCATCACCCTCCAGATCACTAAAATGTGCCTTATGGAATGCACGCTCTGTTTGTAACAAATTAACATCTATCCATGACCTCTTCATATCTAACAACATCAATCTGCTGGCTATAACAGAAACCTGGCTCACACAATCTGACACAGCCTCCCCTGCAGCACTGGCACATGGTGGTCTCCACTTTACACACACCTCCAGACCCGATAACCATAAAGGAGGAGGAGTTGGACTTTTACTTTCCCAATCCTTTGCATATACTGTTCTACCACAGGTTCCATCACTCACATTTACATCATTTGAAGTACATTCCATTAGGGTTTACTCTCCTTTCTCTCTGCGTGTTGCAGCTATCTACCGCCCACCTGGGCATCCAAAACAATTTTTGGAAGATTTTTCTGCCTGGCTCCCTCACTTTCTATCCTCTGACATCTCCACCATTATCATGGGTGATTTCAATATTGCTATTGATTGTCCAAAATCTGCTGCGCATGCCTCCAAACTACTCTCTCTAACCTCCTCTCTTGGCCTCTCCCAATGGACTGACTCCTCTACTCATCAGGCGGGCCACTGCCTTGATCTAGTATTCACCA
This sequence comes from Pseudophryne corroboree, assembly GCF_028390025.1. Classification (NCBI taxonomy): domain Eukaryota; kingdom Metazoa; phylum Chordata; class Amphibia; order Anura; family Myobatrachidae; genus Pseudophryne; species Pseudophryne corroboree. Next base: position 499,706,110 of record NC_086446.1, on the reverse strand, counting down.
GACTATGCTCCATCTCTGAACTCACTAACACTCCTTTCCCCCTATCAGATCACAACCTTATCACCTGCATGCTTTCCTCTGTTAATTCAAACCCTGTGTTGCGGAAGTTCTCCAATCTTCCTCAAACTCGCAGAAATATTAACACAATTAATCTTCAAGAACTTTCCACTTCACTCCAACAACTGCTTTCACCTATTTCTGCATTCACCTCTCCTGAGATGGCTGTATCACACCTTAATAAGACTCTAGAACTAGCCCTTGATGAAGTGGCTCCAGCTACCCATCACACTCCACGTAGGCCTAGATGTCAACCATGGCACTCCAAATCAACAAGACAACTACAAAAACTCACACGAAAACTTGAACGTCAGTGGCGTAAATCTCAGATTTCAAGTGACTTCCTCACATATAAGACAGTCTACCATTCTTATAAAAATGCCCTGGACACTGCCAAACAAACATATTTCCAAACTCTTATCTCTGCTCAAGCCACTAACCCCAAACGACTCTTTAATACATTTAAATCACTTCTGAATCCTCCCACACCTACCCCACCAGCCACAATCAAGGCACAGGATCTTGCTTCCTACTTCAAGGAGAAGATTGATAAGATCCGAGATGAAATGGTATGCTCTTCGGCAGCCAGTGACCTGCTCCGTTCTGTACCTGAACCCTCTGGCACTCTTTCTTCATTTGATCCCACAAATGAAGATGAAGTATCATCACTCTTCTCATCCTGCTTCTCTACTACCTCTCCTCTTGATCCTTTACCCTCACAAATAAGTAAAGCTCTGTCTCTGGTGCTCATCCCTACCTTAACTAACATCTGTAATCTCTCTCTCTCTACTGGTATTTTTCCTTCACTCTTCAAGCATGCAGTGATTACTCCCATTTAAAAAAAACAAAATTCTGACCCTAATGCTCTCTCAAACTACCGCCCTATCTCTCAGCTCCCTTGTCTCTCTAAGCTACTTGAGAGACTTGCCTACACTCGACTCACACACTTTCTTAACTCATACACTTTGTTGGACCCACTTCAGTCAGGCTTCCGTTCCCAACATTCCACAGAGACGGCACTGACTAAAGTGGTTAATGATTTGGTCACTACGAAGTCTAAAGGCCACTACTCACTACTTATTCTTCTAGATCTATCTGCTGCATTTGACACTGTAGACCACTCTCTTCTCATACAGACACTACAATCCCTAGGTCTTAAAGACACAGCCCTTTCTTGGTTCCTATCGTACCTATCCAATCGCTCCTTCAGTGTTCGCTTCTCTGAATCTACCTCCTCTTCGCTACCTCTTTCAGTTGGAGTACCGCAAGGCTCAGTCTTGGGTCCTCTGCTTTTCTCTATCTATACCTCATCTCTTGGTAAACTAATCAGCTCTTTTGGTTTTCAGTATCATCTGTACGCAGATGATACTCAAATCTACCTATCCTCCCCTGACTTGTCCCTATCTGTACTGGACCGTGTCACTGAATGCCTTTCTGCCATCTCATCCTGGATGACATCTCGCCACCTCAAACTTAATATTTCAAAGACAGAGTTAATTATATTTCCACCGGCCAATAGTAGGTACCAACCTGATATCTCTATCACTGTTGAAAACTCTACTATCTACCCTACCCCACAAGCTCGCTGCCTAGGTGTCATCCTTGACTCTGATCTGTCCTTTGTTCCCCACATTCAATCTGTCTCAAGATCATGTTACATGCATCTAAAAAACATATCCAAAATACGACCATACCTTACACAAGACACTGCTAAAACTCTAATCCACGCTCTCATTATCTCCCGCATTGATTATTGCAATAGTCTCCTAACTGGTCTTCCCAAAACAAGACTCTCACCACTACAATCCATTCTGAATGCAGCGGCGAGGCTTATCTTCCTCGCTAGACGTTCATCGTCTGCAGATCCACTCTGTCAGTCCCTCCATTGGTTACCTGTACTCTACCGCATTCAATATAAAATACTTTTACTCACACACAAGGCCATTAACCAAACTACACCAATGTACATCACTTCGCTTATCACAAAATATCTCCCAACCCGACCTCTGCGCTCTTCACAAGACCTGCGTCTCTCATCCACACTCATTACTCGCTCCCACTCACGACTGCAGGACTTTCATCGGGCTGCACCTACCCTGTGGAATGCCCTACCACGCACAATAAGACTCTCCTCTAGTCTCCAAACCTTCAAGCGTTCCCTCAAAACTCACCTCTTTAGGCAAGCGTATCAAATTCCTGAACCGCCCACATAACTTTCATAAACCTTCCTATCAAATTACATCCACTCTGTACAGTCCATATCCTCACGTCTTCTCATTCTATGCAATAGATAGCACCTTTCCTTGTGTACATATGCCTATTTCCCTATAGATTGTAAGCTTGCGAGCAGGGCCTTCCTACCTCTATGACTGTTATCACCCAGTTTGTTATTGTTATTTCAAATTGTAAAGCGCAACGGAATTTGCTGCGCTATATAAGAAACTGTTAATAAATAAATAAATAAATATATATACCTGTCCGGCTGCAGTACTAGTGATATTATATATATATATATATATATATATATATTAATTTCATCTCATTATCATCCAGTCTATATTAGCAGCAGACACAGTACGGTAGTCCACGGCTGTAGCTACCTCTGTGTCGGCAGTCGCTGGTCCATCCATAATTGTATACCACCTACCCGTGTTTTTTTTTTTTTCTTTCTTCTTGATACATACTACTATAGTAGCTTACTGTAGCAGTCTGCGGTGCTGCTGAGCTGACAGTGTCCAGCAGGTCCGTCATCAGTCATTACATAATAAATATATATACCTGTCCGGCTGCAGTACTAGTGATATTATATATATATATATTAATTTCATCTCATTATCATCCAGTCTATATTAGCAGCAGACACAGTACGGTAGTCCACGGCTGTAGCTACCTCTGTGTCGGCAGTCGCTGGTCCATCCATAATTGTATACCACCTACCCGTGTTTTTTTTTTCTCTTTCTTCTTGATACATACTACTATAGTAGCTTACTGTAGCAGTCTGCGGTGCTGCTGAGCTGACAGTGTCCAGCAGGTCCGTCATCAGTCATTACATAATAAATATATATACCTGTCCGGCTGCAGTACTAGTGATATTATATATATATATATATATTAATTTCATCTCATTATCATCCAGTCTATATTAGCAGCAGACACAGTACGGTAGTCCACGGCTGTAGCTACCTCTGTGTCGGCAGTCGCTGGTCCATCCATAATTGTATACCACCTACCCGTGTTTTTTTTTCTTTCTTTCTTCTTGATACATACTACTATAGTAGCTTACTGTAGCAGTCTGCGGTGCTGCTGAGCTGACAGTGTCCAGCAGGTCCGTCATCAGTCATTACATAATAAATATATATACCTGTCCGGCTGCAGTACTAGTGATATTATATATATATATATATTAATTTCATCTCATTATCATCCAGTCTATATTAGCAGCAGACACAGTACGGTAGTCCACGGCTGTAGCTACCTCTGTGTCGGCAGTCGCTGGTCCATCCATAATTGTATACCACCTACCCGTGTTTTTTTTTTCTTTCTTCTTGATACATACTACTATAGTAGCTTACTGTAGCAGTCTGCGGTGCTGCTGAGCTGACAGTGTCCAGCAGGTCCGTCATCAGTCATTACATAATAAATATATATACCTGTCCGGCTGCAGTACTAGTGATATTATATATATATATATATATATATTAATTTCATCTCATTATCATCCAGTCTATATTAGCAGCAGACACAGTACGGTAGTCCACGGCTGTAGCTACCTCTGTGTCGGCAGTCGCTGGTCCATCCATAATTGTATACCACCTACCCGTGGTTTTTTTCTTTTTCTTTCTTCTTGATACATACTACTATAGTAGCTTACTGTAGCAGTCTGCGGTGCTGCTGAGCTGACTGTGTCCAGAAGGTCCGTCATCAGTCATTACATAATAAATATATATACCTGTCCGGCTGCAGTACTAGTGATATTATATATATATATATTAATTTCATCTCATTATCATCCAGTCTATATTAGCAGCAGACACAGTACGGTAGTCCACGGCTGTAGCTACCTCTGTGTCGGCAGTCGCTGGTCCATCCATAATTGTATACCACCTACCCGTGTTTTTTTTTTTTTTCTTTCTTCTTGATACATACTACTATAGTAGCTTACTGTAGCAGTCTGCGGTGCTGCTGAGCTGACAGTGTCCAGCAGGTCCGTCATCAGTCATTACATAATAAATATATATACCTGTCCGGCTGCAGTACTAGTGATATTATATATATATATATATATTAATTTCATCTCATTATCATCCAGTCTATATTAGCAGCAGACACAGTACGGTAGTCCACGGCTGTAGCTACCTCTGTGTCGGCAGTCGCTGGTCCATCCATAAGTATACTAGTATCCATCCATCTCCATTGTTTACCTGAGGTGCCTTTTAGTTGTGCCTATTAAAATATGGAGAACAAAAATGTTGAGGTTCCAAAATTAGGGAAAGATCAAGATCCACTTTCACCTCGTGCTGAAGCTGCTGCCACTAGTCATGGCCGAGACGATGAAATACCAGCAACGTCGTCTGCCAAGGCCGATGCCCAATGTCATAGTACAGAGCATGTAAAATCCAAAACACCAAATATCAGTAAAAAAAGGACTCAAAATCTAAAATAAAATTGTCGGAGGAGAAGCGTAAACTTGCCAATATGCCATTTACCACACGGAGTGGCAAGGAACGGCTGAGGCCCTGGCCTATGTTCATGGCTAGTGGTTCAGCTTCACATGAGGATGGAAGCACTCAGCCTCTCGCTAGAAAAATGAAAAGACTCAAGCTGGCAAAAGCACCGCAAAGAACTGTGCGTTCTTCGAAATCCCAAATCCACAAGGAGAGTCCAATTGTGTCGTTTGCGATGCCTGACCTTCCCAACACTGGACGTGAAGAGCATGCGCCTCCCACCATTTGCACGCCCCCTGCAAGTGCTGGAAGGAGCACCCGCAGTCCAGTTCCTGATAGTCAGATTGAAGATGTCAGTGTTGAAGTACACCAGGATGAGGAGGATATGGGTGTTGCTGGCGCTGGGGAGGAAATTGACCAGGAGGATTCTGATGGTGAGGTGGTTTGTTTAAGTCAGGCACCCGGGGAGACACCTGTTGTCCGTGGGAGGAATAGGGCCGTTGACAAGCCTGGTGAAAATACCAAAAAAATCAGCTCTTCGGTGTGGAAGTATTTCAACAGAAATGCGGACAACATTTGTCAAGCCGTGTGTTGCCTTTGTCAAGCTGTAATAAGTAGGGGTAAGGACGTTAACCACCTCGGAACATCCTCCCTTATACGTCACCTGCAGCGCATTCATAATAAGTCAGTGACAAGTTCAAAAACTTTGGGCGACAGCGGAAGCAGTCCACTGACCAGTAAATCCCTTCCTCTTGTAACCAAGCTCACGCAAACCACCCCACCAACTCCCTCAGTGTCAATTTCCTCCTTCCCCAGGAATGCCAATAGTCCTGCAGGCCATGTCACTGGCAATTCTGACGAGTCCTCTCCTGCCTGGGATTCCTCCGATGCATCCTTGCGTGTAACGCCTACTGCTGCTGGCGCTGCTGTTGTTGCTGCTGGGAGTCGATGGTCATCCCAGAGGGGAAGTCGTAAGCCCACTTTTACTACTTCCACCAAGCAATTGACTGTCCAACAGTCCTTTGCGAGGAAGATGAAATATCACAGCAGTCATCCTGTTGCAAAGCGGATAACTGAGGCCTTGACAACTATGTTGGTGTTAGACGTGCGTCCGGTATCCGCCGTTAGTTCACAGGGAACTAGACAATTTCTTGAGGTAGTGTGCCCCCGTTACCAAATACCATCTAGGTTCCACTTCTCTAGGCAGGCGATACCGAGAATGTACACGGACGTCAGAAAAAGACTCACCAGTGTCCTAAAAAATGCAGTTGTACCCAATGTCCACTTAACCACGGACATGTGGACAAGTGGAGCAGGGCAGGGTCAGGACTATATGACTGTGACAGCCCACTGGGTAGATGTATGGACTCCCGCCGCAAGAACAGCAGCGGCGGCACCAGTAGCAGCATCTCGCAAACGCCAACTCTTTCCTAGGCAGGCTACGCTTTGTATCACCGGTTTCCAGAATACGCACACAGCTGAAAACCTCTTACGGCAACTGAGGAAGATCATCGCGGAATGGCTTACCCCAATTGGACTCTCCTGTGGATTTGTGGCATCGGACAACGCCAGCAATATTGTGTGTGCATTAAATATGGGCAAATTCCAGCACGTCCCATGTTTTGCACATACCTTGAATTTGGTGGTGCAGAATTTTTAAAAAAACGACAGGGGCATGCAAGAGATGCTGTCGGTGGCCAGAAGAATTGCGGGACACTTTCGGAGGACAGGCACCACGTACAGAAGACTGGAGCACCACCAAAAACGCCTGAACCTGCCCTGCCATCATCTGAAGCAAGAAGTGGTAACGAGGTGGAATTCAACCCTATATATGCTTCAGAGGTTGGAGGAGCAGCAAAAGGCCATTCAAGCCTATACAATTGAGCACGATATAGGAGGTGGAATGTACCTGTCTCAAGCGCAGTGGAGAATGATTTCAACGTTGTGCAAGGTTCTGCAACCTTTTGAACTTGCCACACGTGAAGTCAGTTCAGACACTGCCAGCCTGAGTCAGGTCATTCCCCTCATCAGGCTTTTGCAGAAGAAGCTGGAGGCATTGAAGGAGGAGCTAAAAGGGAGCGATTCCGCTAGGCATGTGGGACTTGTGGATGGAGCCCTTAATTCGCTTAACAAGGATTCACGGGTGGTCAATCTGTTGAAATCAGAGCACTACATTTTGGCCACCGTGCTCGATCCTAGATTTAAAACCTACCTTGGATCTCTCTTTCCGGCAGACACAAGTCTGCTGGGGTTCAAAGACCTGCTGGTGACAAAATTGTCAAGTCAAGCGGAACGCGACCTGTCAACATCTCCTCCTTCACATTCTCCCGCAACTGGGGGTGCGAGGAAAAGGCTCAGAATTCCGAGCCCACCCGCTGGCGGTGATGCAGGGCAGTCTGGAGCGACTGCTGATGCTGACATCTGGTCCGGACTGAAGGACCTGACAACGATTACGGACATGTCGTCTACTGTCACTGCATATGATTCTCTCCCCATTGAAAGAATGGTGGAGGATTATATGAGTGACCGCATCCAAGTAGGCACGTCAGACAGTCCGTACTTATACTGGCAGGAAAAAGAGGCAATTTGGAGGCCCTTGCACAAACTGGCTTTATTCTACCTAAGTTGCCCTCCCACAAGTGTGTACTCCGAAAGAGTGTTTAGTGCCGCCGCTCACCTTGTCAGCAATCGGCGTACGAGGTTACTTCCAGAAAATGTGGAGAAGATGATGTTCATTAAAATGAATTATAATCAATTCCTCCGTGGAGACATTGACCAGCAGCAATTGCCTCCACAAAGTAGTACACAGGGAGCTGAGATGGTGGATTCCAGTGGGGACGAATTGATAATCTGTGAGGAGCGGGATGTACACGGTGATATATCGGAGGATGATGATGAGGTGGACATCTTGCCTCTGTAGAGCCAGTTTGTGCAAGGAGAGATTAATTGCTTCTTTTTCGGTGGGGGTCCAAACCAACCCGTCATTTCAGTCACAGTCGTGTGGCAGACCCTGTCACTGAAATGATGGGTTGGTTAAAGTGTGCATGTCCTGTTTATACAACATAAGGGTGGGTGGGAGGGCCCAAGGACAATTCCATCTTGCACCTCTTTTTTCTTTCATTTTTATTTGCGTCATGTGCTGTTTGGGGAGTGTTTTTTGGAAGGGCCATCCTGCGTGACACTGCAGTGCCACTCCTAGATGGGCCAGGTGTTTGTGTCGGCCACTAGGGTCGCTTATCTTACTCACACAGCTACCTCATTGCGCCTCTTTTTTTCTTTGCGTCATGTGCTGTTTGGGGAGTGTTTTTTTGGAAGGGCCATCCTGCGTGACACTGCAGTGCCACTCCTAGATGGGCCAGGTGTTTGTGTCGGCCACTAGGGTCGCTTATCTTACTCACACAGCTACCTCATTGCGCCTCTTTTTTTCTTTGCGTCATGTGCTGTTTGGGGAGTGTTTTTTGGAAGGGCCATCCTGCGTGACACTGCAGTGCCACTCCTAGATGGGCCAGGTGTTTGTGTCGGCCACTAGGGTCGCTTATCTTACTCACACAGCTAGCTCATTGCGCCTCTTTTTTTCTTTGCGTCATGTGCTGTTTGGGGAGTGTTTTTTGGAAGGGCCATCCTGCGTGACACTGCAGTGCCACTCCTAGATGGGCCAGGTGTTTGTGTCGGCCACTAGGGTCGCTTATCTTACTCACACAGCTACCTCATTGCGCCTCTTTTTTTCTTTGCGTCATGTGCTGTTTGGGGAGTGTTTTTTGGAAGGGCCATCCTGCGTGACACTGCAGTGCCACTCCTAGATGGGCCAGGTGTTTGTGTCAGCCACTAGGGTCGCTTAGCTTAGTCATCCAGCGACCTCGGTGCAAATTTTAGGACTAAAAATAATATTGTGAGGTGTGAGGTATTCAGAATAGACTGAAAATGAGTGGAAATGATGGTTTTTGAGGTTAATAATACTTTGGGATCAAAATGACCCCCAAATTCTATGATTTAAGCTGTTTTTTAGTGTTTTTTGAAAAAAACACCCGAATCCAAAACACACCCGAATCCGACAAAAAAAATTCGGTGAGGTTTTGCCAAAACGCGGTCGAACCCAAAACACGGCCGCGGAACCGAACCCAAAACCAAAACCCGAAAAATTTCAAGTGCACATCTCTATTATAAACGTTACATTTTTTATAGAGTCTATAATATGTCTAAGTATCTCCGGAGATAAAATAATGAATGTCGTTGCAATCAAAATAAGATGAATAGGTCGTTAATACTTCAAACCTACAGAAGCTTAAATGACACATGTAACTTACACGTTTCTGACTCTCCGCTAGGAACTCTTTTTATTATATAAGCTGCTATTTGTGCTACTATGCATGACTACTTCTAGACTATGTGATTTGCAATGTTATTCAGATCTCTCACTTTTTTTGTTGCTAAATGTATCAGCCAACCTTATTTTCTTGCAAATATGTATTTATTTATGATTGGAAATTTTGTTGAATATATCTCAACATTTATTAATACAGAGGGTTAAAGGAGAATTTGTACGCTTGATTATCTGAATTTGATATGGAAGAGAATCTGCTATATAATTATTTAATGTTACAGTATCTTGACTTTCATTCATTATCACTTTGCCTCACAAACAAGCCGAAACGCCACTATTAGGTACTTAGCTACCAAAAGCTCCGTCAGTAATCGTGATGGCAAGCAATATGGGCAATATCTGTATCCCTGGTACATGATCATTTGACCACAAAGTAAATTCTGCCAAAAGCAAAATGACCACAAGGGAAATAAGGTTTAAGGATTATCACCTTTACAATGCTTATCTGTACACAATCTGAGAAGTTGCCTATCCACAATACTGGCATTTTCATTAAAGATACTTGAATTCATATTATTTTAACTATTGTGTAGTAAGTGATGTTTCTCTTACGTCCTAGAGGATGCTGGGGTCCATTTTAGTACCATGGGGTATAGACGGTTCAGCAGGAGCCTTCGGCACTTTAAGACTTTTCAACAGTGTGAACTGGCTCCTCCCTCTATGCCCCTCCTCCAGACCTCAGTTTAGAAAATGTGCCCAGGAGACTAAATGCACACTAGTGGAGCTCTACAGAGCTTTGCCGGCAACAGCTTCCCTGCTTCGTGGGACTTAGGGGGGGAAGTAGGAACCAACTTCTCAATTAGTTAATGATTCTGCTTCCGCTGACAGGACACCATTTGCTACTGAAGGGTACTGAACACAGCCCAAGCCTGGCCAGCGTTCACTCCCACCACCCCCTAACAGAGTCAGAAGGCTGGTGAGTATATTACCGGAGTCCTGCAGAGAGGGGATCCTCCGGTCATTGTTGGCGGCATACAGGTACACGCGCAGCGCGTGCCATGTCTCTCAGCACAAGGGTGCAGAGCGTGGGGGGCGCTCTGAGGACATGTTTTAAAACCTTACACTCACTGGCAAAAAGGGCACATACATCTACAGCCGCTGATGTGCCATCCCCAGACGGTATAAATATTACATTGCTGAGGCTGAAGGGCGGGGCTTCTCCACAGACTTGCCAGAACACTTGCTGGGTGCCATTTTCTCCTGCAGAAACTCGAGTGGGAAGCTCCTGAACGCTGTTTCTCCTCATGACAACGTTGATACAAGTACAGGGTGTTATAGAAGGGGCAGAGAGTGCTCATTATCATTAGGTCTGTGGGCCTATTATTGGTATATGCGTTGTAAGTGAGTAATATTTCCACAATTCACATAAAAGGTGCAGTGTGTGGACTGGCGCATCCCTCTGTGTCTCTCTGACAGACTTTAGTGTGGGTCTGTCCCCAATAGCTCCCCTGTGTGATAGAGGTGTGTGTGTGTACAAGTGTGTAACATGTCAGACATTGGGGAGGGTTCTTCCCAGGAAGAATCCATTTTAGATGCACAGGAGGGTAATGTGGTGGCCCTTCCCTCTCAGAAGGAGCCGGAGTGGGTGAGAATGTTGCAAAAGAATATATGTCAATGCTTGCAAAGAAATTCTCTGAGTCTGAACAACAGACTAAATATTGGAGGCAGTCTGTGGAGGATGCACTGTTTACTGACCCCTCCATATCATCCACTCGGGTCCCATCCAGTTACCAGAAAAGGGCTCTGGCCCAGATAATGCAAGGCGACACAGACACAGATTCCGACTCTGACGTCGACACTGGGGATTTGAGAGGGGTAGACCCTAAATTAGCCACAAGCATACAATGTATGATAGTTGCTATTAAGGAAGTGTTGGAGTTTCCTGAAACAACACTGGTCCCTGAGGAAAAGGATTATTTTAAATTGAATAAAAAGCAGGTTGTGACTTTTCCTCCTTCAAAGGATTTGAATGCGTTCTTTGAAGAATCCTGGGCTAACCCAGAGAAGAAATTTACCCTTCCCAGAAGGATACATGTAGCGTACCCTTTCCCTGAGGAAGACAGGCACAAATTGGAGACACCCCCAATGATAGACACCTCAGTTTCTCGGCTAAGAAAATAGTTTTGCCTGCTCCTGGTTCAGCCCCTTTAAAAGATCCAGCTGACCGTAACTTAGAAACAACCCTAAAATCCATATATACGGCTAACAGAACGGTGCTCAGGCCCACCATTGCTTGTGCGTGGGTAGGTAACGCTGTGGAAAACTGGTCTGACAACTTGTTTGTTAACAGACACAGCTGACAGGGATGAAATAGTCCTAACTCTCGGCCATATCAAAGATGCTGCAGGTTTCATAGTTGAAGCTATGAAGGATATTGGGTTGCTGAGTTTAAGATCCTCCGCTATGGCGATTTCAGCCCGCAGGGCGCTGTGGATCCGCCAATGGAATGCTGATGAGGAATCAAAAAAGAATATTGAGGTGCTTCCTTACAATGGAGAAGCCCTCTTTGGAGACAAGCTGGATACCATGATTTTAACAACTACATCAGGCAAATGAGCATTTCTGCCTTCCGCAGCTGCTCCACCTAGGAAAGGATTTCATTCTCATACGATGCAATCTTTTCGGTCCAACAAGTCCAAAAAGGCAAAAGGTACCCCCTTCTTCGCAGGAAGAGGTCGAGGAAGAGGTAAAAAAAAAAAAAATCTACAACACCATCAGGCTCGCAGGAGCAGAAGTCAACAGCTACTTCTGCTAAAACCTCAGCATGACGCTGGGGCTCCCTTGCGGGAGTACGATCGGGTGGGGGCACATCTACTGTCTTTCAGCCAGGTCTGGGTTCCCTCAGATCTGGATCCTTGAGTATTGCAGATAGAATCCCTAGTGTACAAATTGGAATTTCAGGACCTTCCCCCATGCCGATGATTCAAATCAGCCTTACCAGCTTCTGTTCAGGACAGAGCAAAAGTGCTGAACGCAATACAGAAAGTATGTCAAGACAATGTAATTTCCTTAGTTCCTGTGTCACAACAGGAAAAAGGGTTTTACTCAAGCCTGTTTGTAGTGCCGAAACCGGATGGCTCGGTCAGACCGATTTTAAACCTAAAGACTCTGAACCTTTATTTGAAAAGGTTCAAATTCAAGATGGAATCCCTGAGAGCGGTGACCTCCAGTTTGGAAGAAAAGGAATTTTCTGGTATTGATGGACATCAAAGATGCTTATTTACATGTTCCCATCTACCCGCTGCATCAGGCATACCTGAGGTTTGCGGTTCAGGACTGCCACTACCAGTACCAAACATTGCCTTTCGGCCTCTCCACGGCTCCGAGAATATTCACTAAGGTGATGGCGGAGATGATGGTTCTTCGCAAGAAAGGAGTCAGTCATCCCATACTTCGACGATCTCCTCATAAAAGCGAGATCCAGGGAGAAACTAGTGCAGAACATTGCACTTTCCCTTACGGTGCTTGAACAGCACAGTTGGATCATAAACCTTCCAAAATCACAATTGGAACCCACAATGAGGTTATCATTTCTGGAAATGATATTGGACACGGAAGCACAGAAAGTATTCCTACCGGTGGAAAAGGCTATGGAGATCCAGAGGATGGTCAAACAAGTTTTAAAACCAGCACGCGTATCGATTCGTCAGTGCATCTGCCTGCTGGGGAAGATGGTAGCGGCCTACGAGGCTCTACAATTTGGCCGATTCCACGCTAGGGTGTTCCAATGTGACCTACTGGACAAGTTGTCCGGATCGCACCTACACATGCACCGGAGGATAATCCTGTCAACAAAAGCTAGTATTTCACTCTTGTGGTGGCTTCAAAGATCTCACCTCCAGGAAGGACGCAGGTTCGGGATTCAGACTTGGATCCTGGTGACCACAGATGCAAGCCTCCGAGGTTGGGGAGCAGTCACGCAAGGGGAAAGGTTCCAAGGACGATGGTCAAGTCAAGAAGTACTCCTTCACATAAACATTTTGGAATTGAGAGCTGTGTACAACAGCCTTCATCAAGCGGCACACCTTCTTCAAGGTTGTCCCATACAGATCCAGTCAGACAATGTAACGGCAGTAGCTTACATAAACCGCCAGGGCGGAACAAAAAACAAGAGGTGGCAGAGGTGACAGAGATACTCCCCTGGGCAGAAAGACATGCAAAAGCTCTGTCTGCAATTTTCATTCCGGGAGTGGACAACTGGGAAGCAGACTTCCTCAGCAGACACGATCTCCATCCAGGAGAAAGTAGCCTCCACCCAGAAGTCTTTGCAGAGGTAGCAGATCGTTGGGGCGTTACTCAAGTAGATATGATGGCATCACGTCTCAACAAGAAGCTTCAGAAATATTGTTCCAGGTCGAGAGACCCACAAGCAATAGCAATGGATGCACTGGTGACCCAGTGGGTGTTTCAGTCGGTGTAACTGTTCCCTCCACTTCCACTAATACCAAACGTTCTCAAGATCATCAGAAAAACAAGGCTTCGAGCAATTCTCTTTGCTCCAGACTGGCCAAGGAGGGCTTGGTATCCAGATCTTCAGGAGTTATTACTGGAAGATCCTCAGCCTCTTCCTCTTCGCGAGGACCTGCTTCAGCAGGGGCCGTTTGTTTATCAAGACTTACCGCAGCTGCATTTGACGGCATAGCTGTTGAGCGCCAGATCCTAGCCCATAAGGTATTCCCAATGAAGTCATTCCCACACTTATTCTGGCCAGGCAAGGGGTAACGTCCAAACATTACCATCATATTTGGAGAAAATATGTATCTTGGTGTGAATCTAAGAAGTCTCCTGTGGTGGAGTTTAAATTAGGACGTCTTCTCCTATTTCTACAGGCGGGTGTGGATGCTGGCTTGAGATTGGGGTCTATAAAGGTCTAAATTTCGGCCCTTTCCATTTTCTTTCAGAAACAGTTGGCTTCCCTTCCTGAGGTCCAGACGTTCGTGAAGGGGGTTCTGCGCATCCAACCTCCCTTTGTGCCTTCTGCGGTGCCATGGAATCTTAATGTGGTGTTGCAGTTCCTTAAATTGGACTGGTTTGAGCCTCTACAAGAGGTAGAGTTGAAGTTTCTCACTTGGAAAGTGGTCATGCTGTTGGCCTTGGCCTCAGGCAGACGAGTGTCTGAATTAGGGGCTCTGTCACACAAGAGTCCTTATTTGATTTTTCATGAAGATAGAGCTGAACTGCGGACACGTCAGCATTTTCTTCCAAAGGTTGTGTCTTATTTCCATATCAGCCAACCTGTGGTAGTGCCAGTGGCTTCTGACACCTCAGCCGTCTCAAAGTCCTTGGATGTCGTCAGAGTGTTGAGGACTTATGTTGCAAGAATGGCTCGGATAAGGAAAACAGAATCTTTGTTTGTCCTCTATGACCCCAACAAGATTGGGGGTCCTGCTTCTAAGCAGACTATTGCGCGCTGGATCAGAGGTACCTTATTCCACGGCAGGATTGCCGTTACCGAGTTCGGTAAAGGCCCACTCTACAAGGAAAGTGGGTTCTTCCTGGGCGGCTGCCCGGGGTGTCTCGGCGTTGCAAATTTGCCGAGCAGCTACTTGGTCAGGGGCAAGTTTTACAGGTTTGACACCTTGCCTGCTGATGACCTTCAGTTTGGTCAGTCAGTTCTGCAGGAACACTAGCACTTTCCCGCCCGTACTGGGAGCTTTGGTACATCCCCATGGTACTAAAATGGACCCAAGCATCCTCTAGGACGTAAGAGAAAATAGGATTTTAATACCTACCGGTAAATCCTTTTCTCTTAGTCCGTAGAGGATGCTGGGGATACTTCAAGAACCATGGGGTATAGACGGGATCCGCAGGAGACATAGGCACACTTTAAGACTTTGATTGGGTGTGAACTGGCTCCTCCCTCTATGCCCCTCCCTCTATGCCCCTCCTCTAGACTCCAGTTTAAGTAACTGTGCCCAGGGAGACGGACATTTTGAGGAAAGAATTTATTGTTAAACCACGGTGAGCATCTTGTATTGGGAGGAAGAACGGCTGCGCAATGTGTAAGAGCAATTAAAATGAGAGCTGACGTGTAAAAAAAGGTAATTTAATATATTAATAACATCAATAGTAACACTTTAAAAATTAGTATTAATATTCCAAGGATAAATTTGTACGGATAATTAATGCAAAACACCTTGATCATAATGATCTAAAAGCTGAAGAGTGGTATCCTTTGTTAAGGTAAGACAGAAAGTCCAGTTACTGTTTTAGAATAGATATCCACAGTTCCAATGAGCAGCCGAACAATGTGAGACTGATGTAAAGTGCTGTAATTAGCAGCCTCAAAGGCAGGTGGATGCTGTCATTTTTACACGCAATGGAATACCTCTCCTAGGGCTGGTCCGTACCGAGCGTCCTCGGTCAAGCGGTCCTGCGGTGCCCAGTGTTCGTCTTTGCGACGGAGAAGCAGACGTGCTGTCACCATGCAGCGGAGGAGCGTGCTGCATCAGGCAGTAAGTGAAGGTGTCAGCTGCGTGCTGGTACAAGTGGCCGGCGGCAATGAAAGGAGCCGAGGTGTAGAACCGGGATATTGGTAGCTCAGTGAGCAGCTTGCTACCTGTATGATCAGCAGAATCAAGGTGTGCAGGAAGGCGGGGTCCTGACGCGTTTCGTCACAAGTGTTGGAGATAAGCCTCCTCTTATCAATTTCCTTCAATTGTCTGTTGTAACCCTTTGTTTACCAATCGATTGGGAATCCCAGGAAGCCGACACCACACGTCAGTTATGTCCAGCAAAATGAGACTGCCTTCACTTTATTTAGCATGTCATTATATAGAGAAAAAGCTACTTGCATGAACACTTGATACACGTCATATTTCAAAACAATAATGCATCTCTTCTCATAACTTTCGCTCAGGCTGACATCCCCCTATGTGTCCTTCAGAGAAGTCTAAACACACAGAGACTGTCTAATAACATATTTTCAAGAATTATAGCTACGACCTTGCTTCGCACAGAATGTACTAACTATGAAATGTCAGCATTATTATGATTAACTCAGCAAAGCATACTTCTACTTCACTACATCATGGCTGCTACTTAACAAAATGGCTGACATACTTAAGCTATCTATCATCTATCTAGCATCTATCTTCCTCAGTCCCTCCTTTCATAATAAAATGACATTACCGCTGATAACAATATGACATTACAGTTGAGCTACAAGGCATCACATAAACTCTGCCTAAAAAGACTAAGCAAACAGTCTAGCTATAATGGTGCTAAAGGCTATCTTCCCATAGGATCGTGCTTGTCACTCTATCCCACGGAAGGTAAAGAACCGTTCACATCATATCCATTAAGGTAGACTGTTCACGGCTCCTTCTTGCCAAGCTCTTCTGTAGTTTTGTTAACACTCGGAGGATTCACATCTTTGAGTTTACAGATTTCTTTCAAGCTGAAAGGAAAGGAAACAAAATAGCATCTTAAAATACAGATATATGCAAATTGCTAAGCCAACAATTTTTAATAAAAACATCACTATTCCAACAATCTACTCTTTGATCCCGCTAAACCAATTAGCTGGGTTTGAGCAGAACATTTTTCTAAACCACTTCTTGCGCACTATCTGTTTCATTAGTAATAATATACAACACATTCTTGGAGTTCTCTTCATACATATTCTAAAAAATATTACACTATTTTAGTAGTATGTATTTGCTTTAAACAAATTAAAACCTCTTATACGCTTATATGTAGTGGGGACAGATGTCCATTCCCCTCCTTTTCCAGATGTGGGCCCATGTGAGCCCAGCATTTCTTAATTAACTGGTATCTTTGAACTTCTAGAGATTTCATGATAATTACTTAGACTAACACAAGCGCTAGTGTGATAACACATTTCTTATATACTATATATAAGAAGCACATACTACATATATAAAAAGTATATACTTATATTCTAAACACTGGTACGTAACTTTGGATTGGTGGATATGCCAGTCCCTGCCCTCTCCTATGAGAGATATAGGGGGGTCATTCCGAGTTGTTCGCTCGGTAAAAATCTTCGCATCGCAGCGTTTTTCCGCTTAATGCGCAAGCGCAATGTCCGCACTGCGACTGCGCCAAGTAAATTTGCTATGCACTTAGGAATTTTACTCACGGCTTTTTCATCGTTCTGGCGATCGTAATGTGATTGACAGGAAATGGGTGTTACTGGGCGGAAACAGGCCGTTTTATGGGCGTGTGGGAAAAAACGCTACCGTTTCCGGAAAAAACGCAGGAGTGGCTGGAGAAACGGGGGAGTGTCTGGGCGAACGCTGGGTGTGTTTGTGACGTCAAACCAGGAACGACAAGCACTGAACTGATCGCAGATGCCGAGTAAGTCTGAAGCTACTCAGAAACTGCTACGAGGTGTGTAATCGCAATATTGCGAATACATCGTTCGCAATTTTAAGATGCTAAGATTCACTCCCAGTAGGCGGCGGCTTAGCATGAGCAAATCTGCTAAAATTCACTTGCGAGCGAACAACTCGGAATGACCCCCCTAGAGTATATTATGACAATAATGAGTACTGAAGTTCTCAATATAATGACCCATAGTGGTCATTCTAGTTTAGGCCCAATTAGCCTGTGTATGTTTGTGTATTTCATTGTTCAAACTTAACTTGAGCAAAATTGCAGTGGAACCCAAGTTTCTCTTTCCTTAATTGACACAGAAGTGGGCGTGGTCAGCAACACTCGATATGGACCATCAAATCTGGGCTCAAATGACTCTTTCACGCGTCTTTCCAGATACACCCGATCTCCTGGTTAAAGCTTGTCGGGATTCAGATTTGCTCCTGAATCTGGGAGAAAGGCAAACTAGAAAATACAGAAGTGTCAGTTTCTTCAGTAAGACCTTTTAACATATGCAGTCAAATTACCATATATATGCAGTAAATCTCATGGATAATAACATCCTATCTTAGGTATGCTATTAAACAATATTTCATAAGGTTAATAACCTATGGTTTTACTGAATATGGTTCTACTATTAACCAGTACTAAAAATAAACACTTTAGCATCCCTTTCTGGTTTCTGTGACACACCCACTAACCTGTGGGGGATACATGGAATGCAGTTGTATTACCAAATCATACCTTATGTACTACATTATTTCTTTAATGAAATAAATACCGCTATCTGCTACTATAACTCTTGGTACTCCATATCTGCACATAACTTCTGAAACTACTTTTCTAGCTATTAATTTTGCTGTGGTTTTTGGCATTGGCAAATAACTGAAAATGTCTGTGGCTACCAATACATCTTTGGCAGTTAGATATAGTCAATTTGCAGACTTTGAAATGGAAAATAACTTTTTTGGGGGATTGCTCCAAGGGTTGACTCGACCTTCTGTCCTGGATTGGCCATTTCCACATATCCAGTAGGCTTGTACAAACTTGGTTGCGGCTGGATAACATCCTTGAGCTATCCATCTTCCATTAACTAAATTTTCCATTTGATCCTCTCCCAGGTGTGTGAGTCCATGGCTGACTTAACACCTATGTGGATATAAGCTTCTGAGTAAGTATAACTTCTCTTCTAATTTTCATAAGCCAGTGTCTTCTTCTTGTCTGGCTCTTCTTTGCCATGCTGCTTTTTCTTCAGGACCTGCTTGTTCCTGAAATTTCTTCAAATCCTGTAGATCAGGCATTTGAGGCCTTGCTTCTTTCTGTTACTTCTGTCTGTATGGTGTAGATGGCTACCTTTACTGGTTGGTTGTTTGGTTGCTTTCTTTATCCACAGGCTACTTTCTCACCCTCTAATGCTTGGTTCTAAAATTAAATCAGCGTTTCTAGTCTGGCACTGGATAGAATTGCCTTTCCTGCTGCCCTCTTGGCTCCTTTCCTGCTGCCCTCTTGGCTTCAACATCTTGCCAGATTGTTGCTTCTTGTATCAGGAGTGTCATTTCTTGCATGTGCCTGGATCTTCATTACTGCAACCTTTTCTGTGGCCCTTGCAAAGCTCTGAACTGGTGTCTGATCAGTGAAGCATGTTGTATGTCTTCGCCACTTTTTTTCTTGAAGCCTCTGCTTTTCCATATCTGGCCCACACTCTTGTACTGGGATGGTAAGGATCCTGAATCCACAACTCCATGTTCAGTGGTCACTTATTCCTGTATAAGGAATTCCATCCTCATGGTACCTTGATTCATCCACATAGTGCTCTTGCTGAGCATTAGGTAGGGCTGTGTATGTAACATATGGCAAGTTGAGGTTCTTGTTCCATTAACGCCACACAAGGAAAATTAAAATTTTTGATTGCTAGAATTATTCTCTTCCTCTTCTGAACCATCCCTCTGGTCATGCATCCATGATGATCTGTCTGTATCTTGCTCTTCTGGACCACCTTCCTGGTCCTTATCATCAACTTCTTGCTTTCCCATTCATCAGTAGATAATCTGTTTTTCCCTCCTTTTGAATCTTGAGATTCAACACCTTTATTGATTAATGCTGGAAAAGGGTTGCCGAGTTGAGGGTAATACATCTTCTGATGGTTACTTGTCGCACTTTGGCAGTGCTACTTCATACATGGTCAGCCTTGCCGCTGACAGGTGTTTGGTTCTTGCTTGTTGAAGCTTCTCTGTACCTGCATGTGGTACCTGGATGATAAGTTCATGATTCAGCACTATGCCTGTGCTCTTGTCCTCTTCTGGGACTGTTGCTGCTATCACTGCTCTGATGCCGGTAGGTGCTCTGTGAGTACTGCTGTCAAGCTTGCTTGAGTTGTAGGCCACTGGTCTTCACCTCAGTCCATGATTTTGCATAAGGACTTCTATGTATGGCCTCCTTCTTTAATAGTCAGGTATTTCTAGGGCTTGAGATGAGGCAACTGCTGTTTCCAATTGTTCAATAGCTTCATTCATCTGTTGCTGTATGTAGGATGCGGACCCTCCTCCCTTTCAGTGTTGTCATACAATGCTTGCATGTAGACTGGTGCTAGAGGTATCCGTGTTCTGTAGTGTCCTACTAGGCCCAGGAATGATCATCTGACTTGCTTGACACTAGTTGGCATCTTAGCTTGCAGTATGAATCTTTTCCTTCTCACTTTTGTTAGATGTCGGGTACCTTGGGTGTCCTAGGAAGATTACCTCTTGCTTGACTAGCTGCAATTTCTCCTTCTGAGGCTCTGCAGTCTTGTTCTTCCAGAAACTTCACTAAGGACACTGCCCCTTCTTGATACTTCTTTTAGTAGTGGTGGCAATCAGCAGTTCATTCACATCCTGTATTTAGCTGTGTGTTTTGTTGATAAATTACTTTGTGATATAGCCCCTCCCCAGGGTATCCTGGTCCAGTAGTATTACTTACTTTCTTCTACAACTGGTACTGCGGGAATGAGCCAATACTGAACTTCTGTTCTAACTTGCTTCTTAATGGCTTTTTGTTCTATCCTTTGATAAGTTGCTGGAAAGTTCAACTTCTGCTGGTGTGTACTATATTCTCCTCATTGGATAAGCTTCAGTACATTGTGCTCCAGCAAAGTCACTGGACATGTACTCCGAGGTCAAGAACTGGGCTGGTATTGGTGACTGTAGTTCTTGCATCTCCTGTCCTTTTAAGTATTTCTGATATCATCAGTTCTTGTGGTATCTCCCTCTGCTGTCTTCTGCGTGTGCTGGCTTCAGTATTCATTAGACACAAACGTATTTCTCCGGTGAGCAGGGTGACTGTAATCATACCTTCTGCTGTTTCCTCTGGAGACATTATGTTCACTGGGGAGTACCTGAAGAAGCTTGTACTTCACATTGGCAGAAGGAGCATCATTCATTTGTCTTCTGGAACTTTTTCTGTCTTGTTCCTTATTATTTGCTTTAAACCCCGGAGCTTCTGTTGATTTAAATCATGGCATTATCTCTGTAATCTTGCCATGTAGTACTGACCACTTGTCAGATGTCTTTCTTTGTCCTTCTTAAAGCAGACTTCCTTTAGTCTCCAAACTTTCATGCGACCTTCATATTGCTTCTCAACTTTTCTTTTTCCAATCACCTCTCTTAATGATTCATCCATTATTCTTCATACTTTGTCCTTTCTTTACTTGCATATTCTCTCCCACTGCTGCTGGCATGTCATCTTCTTAGTCCAAGTCCACCCAGGCTGGTGTTCAACATAATGGTGTTTATGCTGGGAGTTGTTGTTACTCTTTGTCTTACTTTTCCTGTGAGAGGTAGACTTGTATAGCAGCTTGTATGTCGGGTAACATCTTTGCTTTCTTGCAGGGGTAGGGCTTAACCTCCCAATCCAGTCGTTGCAATGGCCTGATCTGTAAGCAAACATGGAGGAATCTGGTAGTGCATAAAAACAGCTCTTGAAACCCTTGTGTCCCCTGTGGGTAAAGTCACTTTTGTCAAACTGCCAGTGGCAACTGAGTACACTGTTGCCGACACAGGAGTTGCACACCCTCATATTCTATCATCTTGTGTGTGCTGCCTATCATATGGCTGATAAGAAACCTGTTGCCGTGCTTTTAAAACCTGTTCTAAATTTACTTAACAGGGTCTATATATATATACATACACACACACACACATACATATCATACATCATACACGTATTTACTAAAAGAATGCAGAAGGATTCTATTCCCTCATATCTGGCAACTTGTTTACAATTCCCAACACATTTGACTGACACCATGGTATGTAATGTTCTCAATCAATATGTTTGGAGCTGCCATGTCTAATTCGTTTTTCCACCTGTATCAAAAACTGCATCACAAAACTTTTAGTATTTTAAATAATATTAAAGTACTGTAATAATGAGCACTATGCTTACTATCCTTCAGCTACCTGACAGCTGAGAATTATTCTCTAACCCAAAACTAAAATACACATTGCATACGTGAAAAAATGACTTTATGGAAAAATATATATAAATCTGCATAATTATGCATAGTCACCCATTAATATACTTTACAGTAGCATGTTCTATAAAACTTACTGCTTTCTAATTATCTTTAAAACATTATAAGACCTTAAGGAATAAAAATGACAATTGTTTTTCTAATGCAATTTTTCTTTACTTCTTATGATATATATACATTATATTATATTATCTTATCCATATTCCGTAGTCATAAATATTTGTACATCCGCATGTCATTAGTCACATAGAACTAACATGTGAATTGTTACCTTATTTCCCATCCCCAGTCTGTATATTTACAGAGCACATAGAACAACAGATTATACTTGATAATGTTACTATCTTACTACTACGATAAAACTTTGATATATCAATTATCTATTGTTCAGATTTTGTAATATTTTGGATTTACACAGTACTTTGGTCATATAGAATCAGCATTTGTGGTTTCCCTGAGGGATTTACAACACAGACGGGCTGTAACGGTTACTTTCTCTTTGCTATTGCAATCTAGACGATGTATTGCTATGCGAGTCTGGGACTGAGGGTCGACAGCACAAAGGTCGACACACCTTAGGTCGACGCCAATTGTCGACACACCTTAGGTCGACATGGACAAAAGGTCGACATGGACAAAAGGTCGACAGGAACAAGGTCGACATGGGAAAAGGTCGACATGAGTTTTTTATGTTTTTTTGGTGTCGTTTTCTTCGTAGAGTGACCGGGAACCCCAATTAGTGCACCGCGTCCCCTCGCATGGCTCGCTTCGCTCGCCATGCTTTGGGCATGGTGCCTTCGCTCCGCTACCGCTTCGCTTGGCACACTTTACCGTTCCAATCGTAGTCCACGTGGATCGTTAAGTATGAAAAGGTTAAAAAAAAGAAAAAAATCGTGAAAAACTCATGTCGACCTTTTTCCATGTCGACCTTGTTCCTGTCGACCCTTTGTCCATGTCGACATAAGGCGTGTCGACCAATTGGCGTCAACCTGTGTGTCAACCTTTGTGCTGTCGACCTGGAGTCCGGATACCTTGCTATGCATAACTTGGTCTGAGAACATTCACATCTCCAGGAACCTTGCTTATAGGGAGTAACCCTTAACTCTCCCTCATTACCGCTTCTAGCAGTACGTGCTGTGGGCAGTATGCCAGACTTATCAGGTCTGCATTTTTCAGACCTAGGGAATATTACAATTTTGACAATCTCTATTTGTACATTTCCATCCTGATACTTTTGTATAAACCAGGGAACAATTTGGATCCACTGTTCTTGTGGATGACATAATAATTCTGGAGGTTGGATACAACCAAACCATTAAGTATTTTAACATTTAACACTAAGGTACTTTTCCAAGTATCAATATCCAGGATCTAAAGGATCGTAGGATATGCAGCTATGTGCTCAATTTCCTGAACTAGCAAGGAAACTCAGCCACTCTCTACCGATATCACTTGGTTTTGGAATAAAGTGACACCCCATCAATATATAAACACTTTCTATTGAGTCCGTAGTGTTCCTCCACACTCCTGTTTCCGCACAGAACGAAATGGCTCTCAATATGAAAGCACCTTGCCCTTTCTTTTCTATAAATGCCACACACAAACATTCTGAGCATACGTCTTCTGTCGACATGTGTATACGCTTTTAACTACTTATTCATACAGGTGATGTATCAAACCTTATGCCCCTGAAACAGTTTGTCAAATTCTTAACAGTGTCAGTAAAACCTTGTTTATCGATCCAGTGTTTGTTGTTTGCTTCAAATCTCCCTCATTAGTAAACACTTTCCTTCCTCTAGGAAGTTTGCCCCTTACACAAATTGTGCTTATTTTTCCTTCCCTAGTACTGACAGGGGCTCATTGTGCGGTCCCTTCGCGTGATTGATCAATTCACTTTGTGAAATCCTTTCGGGACTGCACCTTGTACTGCGCAGTATCAAAAACAACAAAAGTCAGTATATACCTCAGCTTAAAAGATTTTATTCTTTCAAGCATCACACTTAATAAGTAATAAGTGTTTTCTAGGGAACTCTCAGTTTAGAAAACTTATTCTAAACATCACACTTAGTTCAATTAAGTGTTTTCTTAGGAAAATACCTCAGTTTAAGAGACTTGCCTGCTCTTAAACATCACACTTCCTATTTAAGTGTTTTATATATTCATCAGCAATGCAGGACCAAAATGAAGCAAACCACTTGGATCTTTAATCCTCTGACACAACAAACCCAAAATTATTTATCTAGTTTACAAAGACTTCTCAAATCACTGAGTCATATGCATAAGTTATCTTTGTCAATAATGGCTTTAACCTCTACTTCTAATAATGTTAAACTCTTTGAACAGACAAATAAATTCTGGTGACAAGTGATTAATAGATGGACAAGCGTAGACAATATACTGCAATATATCTGCTAGTGCACTTTTCTATGAAAAACGGATACCACTATTACCACATCTTGTATGTTAAATCTTGACTGCAGATTCCTTACATTAAAAGACACACACACTCTGGCTGTACTGGATTGCAAAGACTGAGTATGTTTTTAAATGCCTTAAGCTAAGTCTATGCCATCTGGTTAAACGTTGTTTATAGTCAGAAGGATTTCCTTCCCCAACTATAGCTCTGGAACCAAGGAGTATATAATTAACAGGTAATTAATTTATCAAGACAATACAGAAATTTATCACCAATACATTTTTCTATCACCACCTTATCAACATGACACCCCACAACTGTTGCAAAACCTGTTTTTTTTTTGGTTTTTTTTAAGAAGAATTTTATTGGGCGATCCACAGTAATACACATAAACGGTGTGTTTCATAAAGATAGCAAACATTTTAGTACTAAGATGTACACCACTAGGAAATAACAGTAATCAAGTGAGTAAATCTTTTTTTCTTTTTTTAAAGTGAGATAACAGAGATAGTACAAGAAAGGAGAGAGTCCTCTAGGTCCATGGTGTGGCCAACCAACCCAGGGGAGTGAGAGAACAGGAAGAATAGGGATCGGAAAAGGAAGAAATAAGATTGTAGGCAAAAGGGAAGATAGAAAGAGGAGGGGAGGTCCGAATGGCGGAATCCGGGCAGCCAACATAAAAATAAGGGTGGGCAGCTTAATCAGTTACCGAATGGGGAGGGGGCATTTTGAGAAGTGAGCCAGGGTGCCCAGATTTTATCGAACGCCCTGGCAGATTGTCTAATAAGACTGATCATATATTCCATCTTATAAACGTACCAAATGTAAGTGACAATGGATTGTAGGGACGGTGGGGAGGGCGATCTCCAGGCCTTCGCTATTTGACATGTCGTGGCAGTAGCCACATGACGTAATAACTTGTTTTGATGGGTAGTCAAAGCCGGAAGGTCCAGAGGCAGTAGAAAGTATTTAGGGTCCAGGGGGATTGGGGTGGAAAATAGGGAAGTCAGAAGTCGGACAACCTTCTTCCATAAAGGTATCAATTTCGGGCAGGTCCACCAGATATGCATATATGTTCCCTCAGAAGCACAGCCCCTCCAACAGGCGTCCGTAGCATCAGGGAACATCGCCTTCAATCGCGAAGGTACATAGTACCAACGGTACACCAGTTTATACACATTTTCCTTTATCCTGACACAGATAGAGCTAGAGGACGCATTACTCCAAATTTCATCCCATTCCTCCTCATCCAAAGTAACACCCAAGTCTCTCTCCCAGGCCAATTCTCTGTGATCTCTGGGGGTAGCAGAGCCCTGCAATAGCAAAGTATAGAGATCCGATATAAGGCCTTTCGTAGAAGAGCGTCGCCAACATATATTCTCTAGAGTAGTGAGAGGCCTAGAAGAGAGAGTGTTATGAACCCCGGAGTGAAAGTGTCTAAGTTGGAGGTAGCGGAAAAATTCACTATGAGGGAGAGAGTATTGTGTCTGAATCTGGGTAAACGCAGGAAAGGGTGTAGTAGAGGTAATGTCGTTAAGAAAGGCAACGTTTCCCTGTTTCCAGAGTGAGAAAGCGGATTTAACCATTCCAGGAGGAAAGGCAGGGTTGTGGAACAGAGGTATGAGGGGGGATGGGTTAGGGGCCAATTGATGTTTCCTCACAACAAAATCCCAAATATATAAAGAACGAGCCACCACTGGGTGAGATGAGGTGGCACGAGGGCGGGCGGTTCTGGGAAGCCACAAGAGGGAAGAGAGCGTGGAGAGTCCCAGCTCGCCGGCTTCAATAGCTATCCACACCTTGTCCGCCCCCGGGCCACGCCACTGAACACAGGATGCCACCTGGGCTGCGTGATAATAGTATTTGAAGTTGGGTATGCCTAAACCTCCGCCCGGGGAAGGCCGTTGTAGCAGCGAAAGTTTAATTCTAGGATGTTTATTGGCCCAGATAAAACGGGAAACTTGATATTGCAAGAATTTAAAAACGTAGGGGGGGATATAGATCGGGAGCGTTTGAAAAAGATAAATGAGTCTGGGAAGAACGTTCATCTTTACAGAGTTGGCACGTCCAATCCATGAAATAAAATAGGAGGACCATGTTTGGAGGTCAGAACGAATTCGGTCCAAAAGACGTGGGAAATTCGCCTGAAAGAGTTGATGATGTCTGTGGGTTAGATAAATACCTAGATATTTGAGTTTTCGATTATGCCAGGAGAATGGAAATGTTGATTCTAGTTGCGACCTAGACTCAGGGGTGATGTAAAAATCAAGAACTTCTGTTTTAGTAGCGTTAATCTTATAACCCGGGTATTGCGAGTATAGGTCAATCTCAGAGAGGAGAGGAGAAAGTGACGATGTCGGGTTTGAAAGAGAAACCAGTACATCATCGGCATAAAGTGCAATTTTGTGTTCCATGCGGCCAATTCGAATCCCTGTAATATTTGGATTGAGACGAACCCTGGCCGCTAAAGTCTCCATGACAAGGGCGAAAATCAAGGGCGAGAGCGGGCATCCCTGTCTGGTACCGTTAGATATCTGAAAGCATGAAGAAGTAACCCCATTGACAGAGACCTGCGCTGAGGAGTTGCGATACAGTGCAGAGACACCATCATAAAACTTACCAGAAAAGCCCATGCGTTGGAGAACCGAGAAGGCGAAGGGCCACGAAATGCGATCAAACGCCTTCTCCGCATCCAGGGCTAGCAACAGGGAAGAGGACTTTTGTTGGTGGATAGAATGGATAGTATCAATGGCCCTCCTGGTGTTATCAGAAGCCTGTCGGCCTGGAATAAATCCAACCTGATCGGGATGTACCAGTGCAGGGAGAAGGGGGGCCAGTCTCAGGGCTAGGATTTTTGCATAAATTTTCAGATCGACATTGAGCAATGAGATGGGCCTATAATTACCGCACTGAGTGGGGTCTCTGTCAGGCTTGGGGATCACGACTATATCAGCTTGAGTAGTCGCCGGAGCAAAGGACGCGCCCCCCAATATCTGATTAAAGAGGGCGGTAAGGTGAGGGGCTAGTGTTTTAGCGAAGTGTTTATAATATTGTGCCGTGAAACCGTCAGGACCAGGAGCGGCTGAGGACCGCATGGATTTCACAGCTGTCAACGTCTCCTCTACTGAGATATCTTGGTTTAGTGTGTGTCTAGTTGAGCCGTGGATATGCCCGGCAGAGGGGTTGAGGACAGGTAGGAACGTAACCCCTCCGGGTCGAGAGAAGGGGAATGCGTCGGAGTCGTCAAGTTATAAAGAGAGCTATAGTAATCCCTAAACTCATCAACCATTTGTTTCGGATTATAAGTAGGCCCACCCAGAGTTCGGGAATACAATTTGTCGATTGCGCCAGTCGCCTGTTTGTGTCGCAATTTATTCGCCAGCAGGGAATCTAATTTGTCCGCCTTGTCATAGAATTTCTGATTTAATTTCCGCAGAATGAGAGCCGCACGACGGGACAAAAGCGCATTCAGTTGGCCTTGTAACTAAGTGATCTGTGTAAGTAAAGCAGTACAGGAAGTTAGTGTATGTTGGGCGGTTAAGTTGGCTATTTGGGATTCTAACGAGTGTATCTCCTGCGTCGCTTTCTTGCGCAGCGAGGAGGTCCGCGCCATGAGGAGACCTCTCAAGGTGGCCTTATGAGCCTCCCAAATTATACCTGAAGAGACATCAGGCGTGGTATTCTCAGTAAAGTATTGTTCTATCGCCAGTTGTATTTCCGAGGAGAATGACGAGTTAAGCAGCAGGGATTCATCGAATCGCCATTTGCGAACAGTGTGTGCGGAATGATACAAATCCAGGAGAACATAAACACCAGAGTGGTCAGTCCAAGTGAAAGGGGTTATTCCTGCGTCAGTGATTCTAGAGGCAATGGATGACGAAATGTGTAACATATCAATCCGGGAGTAGTGTTGGTGCGGGGCCGAGTAGTGGGTATAGTCTCTGGCTCCCGAGTGGCAGAGGCGCCATGAGTCCCGCAGGTCGTGAAATTTAAGGGAGGCTGCAAGTGTGCCTGAAGCTCTAGAGGCAAGGGGGGGATCAGTCCTATCTAAACTGGGGTCAAGAATGGTGTTAAAATCCCCACCCAACACAATATGGCCCTGTGCAACCTTGCTAATGTGTCGGAAAAGAGAGTGGAAAAACTGAGGCTGATCCTGGTTAGGAGCATATACGGAAATAAGTGTCAAGACTTCAGAACGGAGGACACCAATAACCATCAGGTACCGACCGTTTGGATCTGCCACAGTTTTGCTGTGTGTAAAGGGAACGTGGCGATTAATTAAAATTGCAACCCCACGTTTCTTACAATCTGCTGAAGCAAAATAAGTCTGCGTAAATTGCCTACCGCGAAGTTGTGTATGGGAGCCCGCAAGGTGAGTCTCCTGAAGAAAGACTACATCAGCCTTCTCACGTCTACAGGCGCTTTTTGGGGGAATTGAGGCCATTTACATTAACGGATAGTATCTTTAGGGGCATAGCGGCTTGAGGAACAACATCTCATTGAGAGCCATAAAAAGAGGGGCACGAAAACAAAGACTTCCCAGGATCCAACAATCCATAAAGGAAGAGCAAGTAGAATGGCTACCCAGATTCCACCACAAGGACAAGAGGAGAAAAGGGATGAAAGAAAAGAAGGCCACAGAAGAAAGGTAAAAAATAGCCAGAAGAAAGGAGAAAAAGCCCGTCCGGGCAAAAACCCTGTAGCAATGGGGCCCGTAACAGGGCCGCCACACTAAAGAAAAACATAGTCAAAAAAGCAATCAAGGCAGGGAGCGTGGGAGTAGTGGCACAAACCACCATACCAGGCTGAGCGGCCTGACCGAGAACAGAATGGCCGAGGCCAAAAAACTATAACATACGAAGACAAAACCTGTGTCAGGAGAGGAAGGAAGGGGAGGGAGGGAGAAGGGGAGAAGAAGGAAAAAGGGAGAGGAGGGGGGGGGGAGAAGAACCGGGGAGGAAGGAGCGGGAAGGAGGGTATCAAGGAGAATAATATGGCAACTACATGTGATCTACATGGTAGGGTAGGCATCATAGGGTCAAACCACCAAAACAACCGGTCATCCTGTGAACATAAACCAGAAATCAAAACGTACACTAGCAGACATGACAGGTGAAACGTTCAAAGAACCTTCATATATAGTGCCTGCAATAAACTAGGAGGGTCCATGAAGCAGGGACCAGGTCAACCCGCTCCGTGGAGGGCCCCCAGTAAAAAAACAAAAAAAAACAAGCAAAACACCATGTAAACAGCAAATGTCAAATGTCATTGGATATAGAACCTTAAGGGCAAGACATCCCGCAACTTAAATATAAAAAAAAAAAAAAAACCCAAAGGAGGTCCAAAGACCCGGGGATGGTCAATCCAGTCCAGGGGAACCTCCAGCAAACGGAAACAGTGGCATAATGAAACCAGTAGTAGGAAAGAAGGCAGACAAACAAGGGGGAGCATCATCTTCACCTCTATGACGAGATACTCTCGTCCAGTCTGGTTGAGGCGGACGGGGTCGTTGTGATTTCGGTGAGGCAGACGGGTCGAGAGACGAGGACGACGAATCTGGGAGCAGATCAAGCTTACGAAGCAGTTCCTGCCCTTGAGCCAGGGTCTTAAATGTATAGTTGATGCCATTAAAAGAAAACTGCAACTGAAAGGGGAATCCCCATCGATATCGGATTTGGTGGTGGCGTAGAAGCTTAGTAATCGGTTGTAGGTCCCGTATTTTCTGGATGGTCGAGGGCGCCAGGTCCTGATAAATCTGCAGTTGCATGCCCCGGAAGGCTATATCAGAGGAATCCCGGACTGAGGCAATAATTTTCTCCTTCGAGCGGTAATAATGAAGACGGGCTATAATGTCCAGCGAGGGTTGTGATGTCGAAGGTTTGGCCCGCAGGGCCCTGTGTGCCCTGTCAAAGAGGCAATCCTCGTCAGAGAAGTCCGGGACTAAATGCTGAAAGAGGTCCTTCAAGAAGGAAGGCAACGTAGAGCTCTGAACCGATTCCGCCACATTACGTATGCGCAAGTTATTGCGACGGGATCGATTCTCTTGGTCCTCTTGGCGCTCCTTCAGGGTCTCAACCTCAGCATGGAGCCTTGAGAGTTCGTGGTCTAGACGCTGTTGCGAGCGACATAAGTCGTCGGTCTTCGTCTCCAAGGCATCCGTACGATTTCCAAGCGAGGCGATCTCCGTTTTGAAGTCCAAGACAGCTTTGGATAATTCCTGCTTAAAGGCTGCAGGAGGCCAGACATCACAGCTTGTATCTGAAGATCGATACCCGATTCTGAAGAGCGTGGCGACGAAGGAGACTCTGGGGAGGGCGCCATAGTCTGGGGACCCTTAGCCTTGTTCCCGAAGAAGTTTGCGGAGGCCTGGGGAGCCTTCTTGTTCCTTTGTGACATAATGGATGCCAGCCGAGGGGAGAACTATCTTGTTCAGTAAAGTTGCAATAGAGAGGGGAGAGGATAGGAATTGACACAGGTGGGTTATGAGGCGGTCAGGCCGACTATGGGGTGTTATTCATCTAGAGACCATCGCAGCCGCGAGGAACACCAGGGCCAGACTGTTTAGGCAAGAGCAGGAGTCTCATAGCCGTGAGCAACAGCGACCACAGGGGGGGGTCAGTATATCAAAAATGAGTCTGTAGAATCCAAACAGGGGCAGTATATCAGGGTACGCTGTGAAGAGATAGAAATATAACTGTCGTGCCCCCTAATAAAGGGTAGCGGCTGGTCGCGGACCCTCAGCAGGCGAGAGCGTAACAGCTCGCGGGTAGCGGAGGACCGTTTATGGACGGCAAATAGGAGGCGTGGGGGGAGAGAATGAGGTGTCCCATGCAGTAGATCCCCGAGCTTGGTCAGATCCCAGAACACTCAGGTTACAGCATCCAGTGGGTACTTGTGGGGGGGTACAGCAGGTCCATGAGTGCTGCAGGGCAGTTGCTGCGGGAGAAGCTCAGAGTCAGGAGTAAGGAGGGGGGACTATACCAGCAGGGGGGTAGCAATATGACTATTGGTGCAAGAACAGCACCACCCAAACACACCAGCCTGCTTTGGATGTTTGGATTAATTAGATAGACATAAGTATATGGGGGCCACGGAGCTTCAGCCCCTCCACAATAACATGCACCGGGTGAGAAAGGCAGATGGTTGGGATCGCTTACACCCCGCAATCTCCACAGGGGGCTCCAGCACTCCCACACCCCACAGAGACCAGTAGGTGCAGGGAGCAGTGCGTCTCCCCTGCAGCGCGTTACGAGCCACCCGCAGCCGCAGGCTGGCTTCTGCTTGTACGCGCCGCAAGGCCAACGGGGGGGGGGGGTGACTCACCGGCCGCCGCTTCTCCTGCCACACGATCCGGGTCTCAGCCGCCGGGCCGCAGAGGGAGCAGTCTCTGGTCCTCGTCTACTCACAGTGGCATCCGTGTCTCTCCCCGGCCTATCCGCCGAGCGGCCCGCACTGCCGCACTTCCGGTCGGAAGGAGAGCTCACTGCAGTCCCCGGCTTCAGGTGGAGGGAAAGGCCGCAACCCGCAGGTACCCTGAAAAGGGCTCCCCAGCTCCGCAACCTAAACCCTCCAATACCCAGCAATATCAAGAGGAATCAGCTGGGGATATAGGAAGCTAGGCACCGCTAGGCTGGGTATTAAAGCTGAGCTAGCAGGAGCACACTAAAATCCCTTCCACTCAGCTCATAGGCTAGGCCACGCCCCCCTGCTAAACCTGTCTTAGGTTCCTCACAACATAACGGAAATCACTATTTTGCAAATATACCTTTAAAATCACAATATTCTGACTCAATAGCAGGATTCCACCACAAAAATTCTGAACATTTGCAGTTATGACACGTTATCTAAAAGTAAAACCACAATTTTTTCCCCCTTTCAAAAGTGAAACTGAAACTTAGAACTTTAAAATAAAACAACATTTTTCCCTTGCAACAGTGAGGCTAAAACTTATAATCTTTATCAGCGCACACAGACAAATAATGAATGTTTATCAAACAGACAATTGGGTCCAAATAAACGAGTATTTGCTTACCTAATCAGATGAACAGACCAGATGAATGTATATACAAGTACTGACAAAGTAATCCGGTTGATATATACAATGATCAAACTTCAGATTACTTACCCGGGTATGACAGCTATTGCACACACATCCAACAGCCGCATCGTTATCTGATATTGATAAGCTCATCGATCCCGGACGAGCCCCCATGTAACTGTTGGAGATAAGCCTCCTCTTATCAATTTCCTTCAATTGTCTGTTGTTACCCTTTGTTTACCAATCGATTGGGAATCCCAGGAAGCCGACACCACACGTCAGTTATGTCCAGCAAAATGAGACTGCCTTCACTTTATTTAGCATGACATTATATAGAGAAAAAGCTACTTGCATGAACACTTGATACACGTCATATTTCAAAACAATAATGCATCTCTTCTCATAACTCCTCTCAGGCTGACATCCCCCTATGTGTCCTTCAGAGAAGTCTAAACACACAGAGACTGTCTAATAACATGTTTTCAAGAATTATAGCTACGACCTTGCTTCGCACAGAATGTACTAACTATGAAATGTCAGCATTATTATGATTAACTCAGCAAAGCATACTTCTACTTCACTACATCATGGCTGCTACTTAACAAAATGGCTGACATACTTAAGCTATCTATCATCTATCTAGCATCAATCTTCCTCACATGACTTGTGATGAAATGCGTCAGGACCCTGCCTTCCTGCACACCTTGATTCTGCTGATCATACAGGTAGCAAGCTGCTCACTGAGCTACCGATATCCCGGTTCTACACCTCGGCTCCTTTCATTGCCGCCGGCCACTTGTACCAGCACGCCGCTGACACCTTCACTCACTGCCTGATACAGCACGCTCCTCCGCTGCATGGTGACAGCACGTCTGCTTCTCCGCCGCAAAGACGAACACTGGGCACCGCAGGACCGCTTGACCGAGGACGCTCGGTACGGACCAGCCCTAGGAGAGGTATTCCATTGCGTGTAAAAATGACAGCATTCACCTGCCTTTGAGGCTGCTAATTACAGCACTTTACATCAGTCTCACATTGTTCGGCTGCTCATTGGAACTGTGGATATCTATTCTAAAACAGTAACTGGACTTTCTGTCTTACCTTAACAAAGGATACCACTCTTCAGCTTTTAGATCATTATGATCAAGGTGTTTTGCATTAATTATCTGTACAAATTATCCTTGGAATATTAATTCTAATTTTTAAAGTGTTACTATTGATGTTATTAATATATTAAATTACCTTTTTTTACACGTCAGCTCTCATTTTAATTGCTCTTACACATTGCGCAGCCGTTCTTCCTCCCAATACAATTGTTCCTTTACCAAACACACACACAGTTTTTTACGGTAGCGCAGGTGATAGAGCAATTTCATATCACAATTAATATTTATTTGAGGCGCTATTTAGCAGGTGGTAGTTGTTCTTTGTTCTTACGGTGAGCATCTTACCAGCTCACACCTCAGTATGCCGCAGGACGTAAATAGAACACCCGCCGATGGCATGAAGAAAATGCAGCAAAACGCTGACATAAAGCGTAACACAACCTGTGTGTGTAAACACAACCAATAACAGCATAACGCATGCCATGGCATGAACGTCATCAGCAACAGGCTGACTTAAACACAACACACCATGTGTGTAAACATACCCAATAACTGCAGATACAGTACGCACTGGGACGGGCACCCAGCATCCTCTACGGACTAAGAGAAAATAAGATTTTACTTACCGGTAAATCTATTTCTCGTAGTCCGTAGTGGATGCTGGGGACTCCGTAAGGACCATGGGGAATAGACGGGCTCCACAGGAGACATTGGGGGTCATTCAGAGTTGTTCGTGGTTATGTAAAATACATCAAGGTATCTTTGTTCTTCTAAACACGCAATCTAGATATTCACAGTATCAAATATCTCAGACGTAAACCTGGGTGTCGTACCCCAACTCACACAGCTATGGGAATATGGACTCCTATCAAGGTTTCTTTTCCCTCTTATTCCAAGGTCTGGTTCCTGATGTGCGCTTCTGTCTCAGGATCACCTCGTATGCAAGGGAAAATAACAACAAACAATGTGTAGTATCTTCTACACCTAGTTGGAATTTTTTATCTGTGATATTGTTCTCATATGGACACACACCCAAATCGATCCACACATGTATTAGGTCATTAATTGTGCACCATTGCATAAAGAACCCTCCACCGATCTTTAAAATCGATTTGCGTACCCCAACTCACACAGTAATCAGTGGGGTGACTTCTATAAAGGTATCTTTATGGTGTTTCAGAAAATCTTGTGGGCGTACCCCAACTCACAGGTAAGTAGACAACGTCTTTCCCATCAAGGTATCTTTACTGTAAAATTTTTTAAAGACTTTATGGAATTGTTCCACCATCATATTTAATGTTGTTGGGATTGCTTTATATGTTCCCTTGAGGAAATAAATTGTTAAACTTTTTTGGAGACTACAAGCCTCTTGGTTTCTACTGTCGAACCTGCTGTATGTGAGGACACAGTAAAGATACCTTGATGGGAAAGACGTTGTCTACTTACCTGTGAGTTGGGGTACGCCCACAAGATTTTCTGAAACACCATAAAGATACCTTTATAGAAGTCACCCCACTGATTACTGTGTGAGTTGGGGTACGCAAATCGATTTTAAAGATCGGTGGAGGGTTCTTTATGCAATGGTGCACAATTAATGACCTAATACATGTGTGGATCGATTTGGGTGTGTGTCCATATGAGAACAATATCACAGATAAAAAATTCCAACTAGGTGTAGAAGATACTACACATTGTTTGTTGTTATTTTCCCTTGCATACGAGGTGATCCTGAGACAGAAGCGCACATCAGGAACCAGACCTTGGAATAAGAGGGAAAAGAAACCTTGATAGGAGTCCATATTCCCATAGCTGTGTGAGTTGGGGTACGACACCCAGGTTTACGTCTGAGATATTTGATACTGTGAATATCTAGATTGCGTGTTTAGAAGAACAAAGATACCTTGATGTATTTTACATACCCACGAACAGCGTGAGTGGGGGTACGCTAAATATAAAAACCTTCACCCATCTTTGAATAGGAAAGTGACTCAATATTGTTAATATCTGTTTTCACTCTATGCGCTTAATGAAATTATCGATCCTATTCCAATTTTTTATCTTCTACTTACAATAATTTGGATTAGGGGTGATATCCATTTGGATTGATATTTTCTATAAGCAGCATTTCTCCAGCGCCAAAGTGTGTGACCTACAATAAAACAATTTTTCAAATTTAGTCATTCAGAGTTGTTCGCTCGTTATTTTTTTCTCGCAACGGAGCAATTAGTCGCTAATGCGCATGCGCAATGTCCGCAGTGCGACTGCGCCAAGTAAATTTGCTATGCAGTTAGGTATTTTACTCACGGCATTACGAGGCTTTTTCTTCGTTCTGGTGATCGGAGTGTTTTTGACAGGAAGTGGGTGTTTCTGGGCGGAAACTGGCCGTTTTATGGGTGTGTGCGAAAAAACGCTACCGTTTCTGGGAAAAACGCGGGAGTGGCTGGAGAAACGGAGGAGTGTCTGGGCGAACGCTGGGTGTGTTTGTGACGTCAAACCAGGAACGAAACTGACTGAACTGATCGCAGATGCCGAGTAAGTGTGGAGCTACTCAGAAACTGCTAAGAAGTGTCTATTCGCAATTCTGCTAATCTTTCGTTCGCAATTTTGATAAGCTAAGATTCACTCCCAGTAGGCGGCGGCTTAGCGTGTGCAAAGCTGCTAAAAGCAGCTTGCGAGCGAACAACTTGGAATTACCCCCATGGGCACTTTAAGAAAGAATTTAGATTCTGGTGTGCTCTGGCTCCTCCCTCTATGTCCCTCCTCCAGACATCAGTTAGAGAAACTGTGCCCGGAAGAGCTGACAGTACAAGGAAAGGATTTTGGGAATCCAGGGTAAGACTCATACCAGCCACACCAATCACACCGTATAACTTGTGATAACTTTACCCAGTTAACAGTATGAACAATCACAGAGCATCAGATAAACCCTGATGCAACTATAACATAACCCTTATTTAAGCAATAACTATATACAAGCATTGCAGAAGAAGTCCGCACTTGGGACGGGCGCCCAGCATCCACTACGGACTACGAGAAATAGATTTACTGGTAAGTAAAAATACGATTTTACTCACCGGTAAATCTATTTCTCGTAGTCCGTAGTGGATGCTGGGGACTCCGTAAGGACCATGGGGATTAGCGGCTCCGCAGGAGACTGGGCACAACTAAAGAAAGCTTTAGGACTACCTGGAGTGCACTGGCTCCTCCCACTAAGACCCTCCTCTAGACCTCAGTTAGGATACTGTGCCCGGAAGAGCTGACTCAAATAGGAAGGATTTTGAATCCTGGGTAAGACTCATACCAGCCACACCGTATAACTCGTGATACAATACCCAGTTAACAGTATGATAACAACTGAGCCTCTCAACAGATGGCTCAACAATAACCCTTTAGTTAGGCAATAACTATATACAAGTATTGCAGACAATCCGCACTTGGGATGGGCGCCCAGCATCCACTACGGACTACGAGAAATAGATTTACCGGTGAGTAAAATCTTATTTTCTCTAACGTCCTAAGTGGATGCTGGGGACTCCGTAAGGACCATGGGGATTATACCAAAGCTCCCAAACGGGCGGGAGAGTGCGGTTGACCCTGCAGCACCGAATGAGCAAACTCTAGGTCCTCCTCAGCCAGGGTATCAAACTTGTAGACTCTTGCAAGAGTGTTTGACCCCGATCAAGTAACAGCTCGGCAAATTTGTAAAGCCGAGACCCCTCGGGCAGCCGCCCAAGAAGAGCCCACTTTCCTCGTGGAATGGGCTTTTACAGATTTAGGGTGCGGCAGTCCAGCCGCAGAATGTGCAAGTTAAATCGTGCTACAGATCCAGCGAGCAATAGTCTGCTTAGAAGCAGGAGCACCCAGCTTGTTGGGTGCATACAGGATAAATAGCGAGTCAGTCTTTCTGACTCCAGCCGTCCTGGAAACATATATTTTTCAGGGCCCTGACTACGTCCAGAAAACTTGGAATCCTCCAAGTCCCAAGTAGCCGCAGGCACCACAATAGGTTGGTTCACATGAAAACTGATACCACCTTAGGAAGGAATTGGGAACGAGTCCTCAATTCCGCCTTATCCATATAAAATACAGATAAGGGCTTTTGCATGACAAAGCCGTCAATTCTGATACACGCCTGGCCGACGCCAAGGCCCACAGCATGACCACTTTCCACGTGAGGTATTGTAGCTCCACTGATTTAAGTGGCTCAACTCAATGCGACTTCAGGAAATCCAACACTACGTTGAGATCCCACGGTGCCACTGGAGGCACAAACGGGGGATGACTATGCAGCACTCCCTTAACAAAAGTCCGAACTTCAGGCAGTGAAGCCAGTTCTATTTTGGGAGAAAATCGATAGAGCCGAAATCTGGACCTTCATGGAACCCAATTTTAGGCCCATAGTCACCTCTGACTGTAGGAAGTGCAGAAATCGACCTAGCTGACATTTCTCCTTTGGGGCCTTCCTGGCCTCACAGCACGCAACATATTTCCACCATATGCGGTGATAATGGTTTGCGTTCACTTCTTTCCTAGCTTTAAATAGCGTAGGGATAACTTCCTCCGGAATGCCCTTTTCCTTCAGGATCCGGCGTTCAACCGCCATGCCGTCAAACGCAGCCGCGGTACGTCTTGGAACAGACAGGCCCCCTGCTGCAGCAGGTCCTGTCTGAGCGGCAGAGGCCATGGGTCCTCTGAGATCATTTCTTGGAGTTCTGGTTACCAAGCTCTTCTTGGCCAACCCGGAACAATGAGTATAGTTCTTACTCCTCTCCTTCTTATTATTCTCATTACCCTGGGTAAGAGAGGCAGAGAAGGGAACACATACACCGACTGGTACACCCACGGTGTTACCAGAGCGTCCACAGCTATCGCCTGAGGGTCCCTTGACCTGGCGCAATATCTTTGTAGCTTTTTGTTGAGGCGGGAC
Organism: Pseudophryne corroboree; assembly: GCF_028390025.1. Lineage (NCBI taxonomy): Eukaryota > Metazoa > Chordata > Amphibia > Anura > Myobatrachidae > Pseudophryne > Pseudophryne corroboree. The sequence continues at coordinate 499,667,674 of NC_086446.1, read as the reverse complement.
GCCATCATGTCCACCTGTGGCCTTTCCCAATGGTGTACAATCATTTGGAAAACTTCTGGATGAAGTCCCCACTCTCCCGGGTGGAGGTCGTGTCTTCTGAGAAAATCTGCTTCTCAGTTGTCCACTCCGGGAATGAACACTGCTGACAGTGCTAACACATGATTTTCCGCCCATCGGAGAATCCTTGTGGCTTCTGCCATCGCCATCCTGCTTCTTGTGCCGCCCTGTCGGTTTACATGAGCGACCGCCGTGATGTTGTCTGACTGGATCAGCACCGGCCGGTGTTGAAGCAGGGGTCTAGCCTGACTTAGGGCATTGTAAATGGCCCTTAGTTCCAGAATATTTATGTGTAGGGAAGTCTCCTGACTTTTCCATAGCCTTGGAAGTTTCTTCCCTGTGTGACTGCCCCCCAGCCTTGAAGGCTGGCATCCGTGGTCACCAGGACCCAGTCCTGTATGCCGAATCTGCGGCCCCCTAGAAGATGAGCACTCTGCAGCCACCACAACAGCGACACCCTGGCCCTTGGAGACAGGGTTATCCGCCGATGCATCTGAAGATGCGACCCGGACCACTTGTCCAACAGATCCCACTGGAAAATCCTTGCATGGGACCTGGCGAATGGAATTTCTTCGTAAGAAGCTACCATCCTTCCCAGGGCTCGCGTGCATTGATGCACCGACACCTGTATACGTATTAGGAGGTCTCTGTCTAGAGACGACAACTCCTTGGACTTCTCCTCCGGGAGAAACCCTTTTTATCCTGTTCTGTGTCCAGAACCATACCCAGGAACAGTAGACGCGTCGTAGGAACCAGCTGCGACTTTGGAATATTCAGAATCCAGCCGTGCTGTTGTAGCACTTCCCGAGATAGTGCTACTCAGCCGAACAACTGCTCCCTGGACCTCGCCTTTATAAGGAGATCGTCCAAGTACGGGATAATTATTTCGGCCATTACCTTGGTAAATACCTCTGTGCCGGGGACCGACCAACGGCAACGTCTGGAATTGGTAATGACAATCCTGTACCACAATTTTGAGGTACTCCTGGTGAAGAGGGTAAATAGGGACATGCTGGTAAGCATCCTTGATGTCCAGTGATACCATGAAATTCTCCAGGCTTGCAATAATCGCCCTGAGCGATTCCATTTTGAACTTGAACCTTCGTATATAAGTGTTCAAGGCATTCAATTTTAGAATGGGTCTCACCGAACCGTCTGGTTTCGGTACCACAACATTTTGGAATAGTAACCCCGGCCTTGTTGAAGGAGGGGTACCTTGATTTCACCTGCTGGAAGTACAGCTTGTGAATTGCCGCCAGTACTACCTTTCTCCGAGGGCAGCAGGCAAGGCTGATGTGAGGTAGCGGCGAGGGGGAGTCGCTTCGAACTCCAGCCTGTATCCCTGTGATACTATTTGCAGAACCTAGGGATCCACCTGTGGGCAAGCCCACTGGTCCCTGAAGTTCCCGAGACGCGCCCCTACCGCACCTGTCTCCACCTGTGGAGCCCCAACGTCATGCGGTGGACTCAGAGGAAGCGGGGGAAGATTTTTGATCCTGGGAACTGGCTGCTGGTGCAGCTTTTTCCTTCTTCCCTTGTCTCTGTGCAGAAAGGAAGCGCCTTTGACCCGCTTGCTTTTCTGAAGCCGAAAGGACTGTACCTGAAAATACAGTGCTTTCTTAGGCTGTGAGGAAACCTGAGGTAAAAATTTTTCTTCCCAGCTGTTGCTGTGGATACGAGGTCCCAGAGACCATCCCCAAACAATTCCTCACCCTTATAAGGCAAAATCTCCATGTGCCTTTTATAGGCAGCATCACCTGTCCACTGCCAGGTTTCTAATACCCTCCTGGCAGAATGGACATTGCATTAATTCTGGATGCCAGCCGGCAAATATCCCTCTGTGCATCCTTTATATCTAAGACGACGTCTTTAATATGCTCTATGTTAGCAAACTATTATCCCTGTCTTAGAGTTTTAATATTATCTGACTGGGTATCAGACCACGCTGCAGCAGCACTATTTATGCTGAGGCAATTGCAGGTCTCAGTATATAACCTGAGTGTGTATTTACAGACTTCAGGATAGCCTCCTGCTTTTTATCAGCAGGCTCCTTCAAGGTGGCCGTATCCTAAGACGGCAGTGCCACCTTTTTTGACAAACGTGTGAGCGCCTTATCCACCCTAAGGGATATCTCCCAACGTGACCTATCCTCTGGCGGGAAAGGGTACGCCATCAGTAACTTTTTAGAAATTACCAGTTTCTTATCGGGGGAACCCACGCTACTTTACACACTTCATTCATTCATCTGATGGGGGAACAAAACACTGGCTGCTTTTTCTCCCCAAAAATAAAACCCCTTTTATGTGGTACTTGGGTTCATGTCAGAAATGCGTAACACATTTTTCATTGCCGAGATCATGTAACGGATGTTCCTAGTGGATTGTGTATATGTCTCAACCTCGTCGACACTGGAGTCAGACTCCGTGTCGACATCTGTGTCTGCCATCTGAGGTAACGGGCGCTTTTTTTGAGCCCCTGATGGCCTTTGAGACGCTTGGGCAGGCGCGGGCTGAGAAGCCGGCTGTCCCACCGCTGTTTTACGTCATCCAGCCTTCTATGTAAGGAGTTGACATTGTCGGTTAATACCTTCCACCTATCCATCCACTCTGGTGTCGGCCCCACAGGGGGCGACATCCCATTTATCGGCCTCTGCTCCACCTCCACGTAACCTTCCTCATCCCACATGTCGACACAGCCGTACCGACACACAGCACACACACAGGGAATGCTCTGACTGAGGACAGGACCCCATAAAGTCCTTTGGGGAGACAGAGAGAGACAGTATGCCAGCACACACCAGAGCGCTATATAATGCAGGGATTAACACTATAACTGAGTGATTTTTCCCCCAATAGCTGCTTGTATAAACAATATTGTGCCTAAATTTAGTGCCCCCCCTCTCTTTTTAACCCTTTGAGCCTGAAAACTACAGGGGAGAGCCTGGGGAGCTGTCTTCCAGCTGCACTGTGAAGAGAAAATGGCGCCAGTGTGCTGAGGGAGATAGCTCCGACCCTTTTTCGCAGACTTTTCTCCCGCTTTTTTATGGATTCTGGCAGGGGTATTTATCACATATATAGCCTCTGGGGCTATATATTGTGATATATTTGCCAGCCAAGGTGTTTTTATTGCTGCTAAGGGCGCCCCCCCCCCCAGCGCCCTGCACCCTCAGTGACCGGAGTGTGAAGTGTGTATGAGGAGCAATGGCGCACAGCTGCAGTGCTGTGCGCTACCTTGGTGAAGACTGATGTCTTCTGCCGCCGATTTTCCGGACTATTCTTGCTTCTGGCTCTGTAAGGGGGCCGGCGGCGCGGCTCCGGGACCGAACATCAATGGCCGGTTCCATGCGGTCGATCCCTCTGGAGCTAATGGTGTCCAGTAGCCTAAGAAGCCCAAGCTACCACCAGTTAGGTAGGTTCGCTTCTTCTCCCCTTAGTCCCTCGCTGCAGTGAGTCTGTTGCCAGCAGATCTCACTGTAAAATAAAAAACCTAAAATATACTTTCTTTCTAGGAGCTCAGGAGAGCCCCTAGTGTGCATCCAGCTCAGCCGGGCACAAGAATCTAACTGAGGTCTAGAGGAGGGTCTTAGTGGGAGGAGCCAGTGCACACCAGGTAGTCCTAAAGCTTTCTTTAGTTGTGCCCAGTCTCCTGCGGAGCCGCTAATCCCCATGGTCCTTACGGAGTCCCCAGCATCCACTTAGGACGTTAGAGAAATCTTATTTTCTCTAACGTCCTAGGGGATGCTGGGGACTCCGTAAGGACCATGGAGATTATACCAAAGCTCCCAAACGGGCGGGAGAGTGCGGATGACTCTGCAGCACCGAATGAGCAAACACAAGGTCCTCCTCAGCCAGGGTATCAAACTTGTAGAACTTTTCAAAGGTGTTTGAACCTGACCAAGTAGCCGCTCGGCAAAGCTGTAATGCCGAGACCCCTCGGGCAGCCTCCCCAGAAGAGCCCACTTTCCTTGTGGAATGGGCCTTAACTGATTTAGGCAGCGGCAACCCAGCCGCAGAATGAGCCTGCTGAATCGTGTTACAGATCCAGCGAGCAATAGTTTGCTTTGAAGCAGGCGCCCCAAGCTTGTTGGAAGCATACAGGATAAACACAGATTCTGTTTTCCTGACCTTAGCCGTTCTGACTACATAAACCTTCAAAGCCCTGACCACATCCAGTGACTCGGAATCCTCCAAGTCAGTAGTAGCCACAGGCACCACAAGAGGTTGGTTTATATGAAAGGATGAAACCACTTTCGGCAGAAATTGTGGGCGGGTCCGCAATTCTGCTCTATCCGCATGGAAAACCAGATAAGGGCTTCTATGTGACAAAGCCGCCAATTCTGACACACGCCTAGCCGAAGCCAAGGCTAATAGCATGACCACCTTCCACGTGAGATATTTTACTTCCACCATTCTGAGTGGTTCAAACCAGTGTGATTTCAGGAAACTCAACACCACGTTAAGATCCCCAAGGTGCCACTGGAGGCACAAAAGGGGGCTGAATATGCAGCACTCCCTTTACAAACGTCTGAACTTCAGGCAGAGAAGCCAGTTCTTTTTGAAAGAAAATGGATAAGGCCGAAATCTGAACCTTAATGGAACCCAATTGAAGGCCCAAAGTCACTCCCGACTGTAGGAAGTGAAGGAAACAGCCCAGCTGGAATTCCTCCGTAGGGGCATTCCTGGCCTCACACCAAGCCACATATTTTCGCCATATACGGTGATAATGTTGAGCCGTCACATCCTTCCTAGCCTCTATCAGCGTAGGAATGACCTCATCCGGAATGCCTTTTTCTGCTAGGATCCAGCATTCAACCGCCCTGCCGTCAAACGCAGCCGAGGTAAGTCTTGGAACAGACAGGGCCCCTGTTGCACAAGTCCTGTCTTAGAGGCAGAGGCTACGGGTCCTCTGTGAGCATTTCTTGCAGATCTGGATGCCAAGTCCTTCTTGGCCAATCCGGAACAATGAGTATTGTTCTCACTCCTCTTTTTCTTATGATTCTTAGCACCTTGGGTATGAGAGGAAGAGGAGGAAATACATAGACCGACTGGAACACCCACGGTGTCACCAGTCTGTCCACAGCTATCGTCTGAGGGTCCCTTGACATGGCGCAATATCTCTGCTGCTTTTTGTTGAGGCGGGATGCCATCATGTCCACCTGTGGCAGTTCCCACCGACTTGCAATCTGCGTGAAGACTTCTTGATGAAGTCCCCACTCTCCCGGGTGGAGGTCGTGCCTGCTGAGGAAGTCTTCTTCCCAGTTGTCCATTCCCGGAATGAACACTGCTGACAGTGTGCTTACGTGATTCTCTGCCCAGCGAAGAATTCTGGTGGCTTCTACCATCGCCACCCTGCTCCTTGTGCCGCCTTGGCGGTTTACATGAGCCACTGGGGGATGTTGTCTGACTGAATCAGAACCGGTTGGTCGCAAAGCCGGGACTCCGCTTGACTTAGGGCGTTGTATATGGCCCTTAGTTCCAGGATGTTTATGTGAAGGCAAGTCTCCTGACTTGACCACAGCCCTTGGAAATTTCTTCCCTGTGTGACTGCCCCCCCACCCTCGGAGGCTTGCATCCGTGGTCACCAGGACCCAGTCCTGAATGCCGAATCTGCGACCTTCGAGAAGGTGAGCACTCTGCAGCCACCACAGGAGAGACACCCTGGCCCTGGGGGATAGGGTGATTAACCGATGCATCTGAAGATGTGATCCGGACCACTTGTCCAGTAAGTCCCATTGGAAGGTCCTCGCATGGAACCTGCCGAAGGGAATGGCCTCGTATGATGCCACCATCCTTCCCAGGATTCGAGTGCAGTGATGCACTGACACCTGTTTTGGTTTTAATAGATTCCTGACCAGTGTCATGAGCTCCTGAGCTCTCTCTATCGGGAGATAAACCCTTTTCTGGTCTGTGTCTAGGATCATGCCTAGGAGAGGCAGATGAGCTGTAGGAACCAACTGCGACTTTGGAATATATAGAATCCAGCCGTGTTGCCGTTACACTTCCAGAGAAAGTGATACGCTGTTCAGCAACTGCTATCTTGATCTCGCTTTTATGAGGAGATCGTCCAAGTACGGGATAATAGTGACACCTTGCTTCCGCAGGAGCACCATCATTTCCGCCATAACCTTGATGAATATTCACGGGGCCGTGGAGAGACCAAACGGCAACGTCTGAAATTGGAAATGACAATCCCGTACCGCAATTCTGAGGTACGCCTGATGAGGTGGATAAATGGGGACATGAAGGTATGCATCCTTTATGTCCAGAGTCACCATAAAATCTCCCCCTTTCAGGCTTGCAATGACCGCTCTGAGCGATTCCATCTTGAACTTGATCCTTTTCAGGTATATGTTCAGGGATTTTAAATTCAATATGGGTCTGACCGAACCGTCCGGTTTCGGGACTACAACATGGTCGAATAATAACCCCCTCCTTGTTGAAGGAGGGGAACCTTGACCACCACCTGTTGGAAGATACAATTTGTGAATTGCAGTTAACACTGTTTCCCTCTCGTGGGGGGAAGCCGGCAGGGCCGTCGGTGAGGGGGCATCTCCTCAAAGTCCAGCTTGTATCCCTGAGACACAATATCTATTGCCCAGGGATCTAGCAGGTAGTGAACCCACTTGTGGCTGAACTTACGAAGGTGTGCCCCCACCGGGCCTAGCTCCGCCTGTGGAGCCCCAGCGACATGCGGTTGATTTTGTAGAGGCCAGGGAGGACTTCTGTTCCTGGGAACTAGCTGTGTTGTGCAGCTTCTTTCCTCTGCCCCTGCCTCTGGCAAGAAAGGACGCACCTCGGACTTTCTTGTTTCTTTGTTCGAAAGGCTGCATTTGATAATGTCGTGCTTTCCTATGCTGTGCAGGAATATAAGGCAAAATATCAGAATTACCAGCTATAGCTGTGGAGACCAGGTCCGAGAACCCTTCTCCACACAATCCTTAGCCTTCCATATGCCTCTTAAGTCGGCATCATCTGTCCATTGCATATTCTACAGGACACGTCAAGCAGAAATCGACATAGCTTTGACTCTAGGACCCAGTAGACTCATGTCTCTTTGGGCATGTTTTTTATATATATATATCTCTTAAGACAGCATCTTTTCTCTCTCTCTCTCTCTATATATATATATATATATATATATATATATATACATACATACTAGGGTCTCAATCCCTGCTGATAAGGTACCTGTCCACGCTGCCACAGCGCTATAAACCCATGCCGACACAATCGCCGGTCTGAGTAGTGTACCAGAATGTGCACGCTATCTGCAGGATCCCTGAGGATAGCTGTTACGTCAGGGCTACCTTTTGGGCAAACGTGACACCCTAGGGGAAGATTCCCATCGTATCCTGGCCCTAGTAGGGAAGGATACTCCCTGAGAATTCTTTGTGGGAAACTGCAGTCTCTTGTCTGGAGATTCCCGCTCTTTTTCATCATAAGAGGAGGGAAATTTACCTCAGCTTTCCTCCCCTTAAACATGTGTACCCTTGTGTCAGGGACAGATGAGTCATCAGTGATATGCAAATCATCTTTTATTACAATAATCATATATTGAATACTTCTCTGCCATTTTGGCTGTAACTTTGCATTATCGTAGTCGACACTGGAGTCAGACTCCGTGTCGATATCAGTGTCTATTATTTTGGATAGTGATCATTGAGAGACTCTGAAGGTCTCTGCGACATAGGGACAGACATGGGTAGATTCCCTGTCTGTTCTCTAATCTTTTGTGCAATAAATTCCCCTTAGCACTTAATTACACATATCCAAACAGGTGTCAGCGTTGTCGACGGAGACACCCTCTCACACACATATTTGCTCCATCTCCTCCTTAGGGGAGCCTTTTACCTCAGACATGTCGACACACACGTACCGACACACCACACACTCAGGGAATGCTCATCTGAAGACAATTCCCCCATAAGGCCCTTTGGAGAGACAGAGAGAGAGTATGCCAGCACACACCCCAGCGCTATTAACCCAGGAATAACACAGTAACTTAATGTTAACCCAGTAGCTGCTGTTTGTATTGATTTTTGCGCCTAATTATGTGCCCCCCCCTCTCTTTTTACCCTCTTCTATGTAACTGCAGGGGAGAGGCTGGGGAGCTTCCTCTCAGCGGTGCTGTGGAGAAAAAACATGGCGCTGGTGAGTGCTGAGGAAGAAGCCCCGTCCCCTCGACGGCGGGCTTCTGTCCCGCTTTCATGTACAATTTTGGCGGGGGCTCATACATATATACAGTGCCCAACTGTATATATGCAAACTTTTGCCAAAGAGGTCTCTAATTGCTGCCCAGGGCACCCCCCCCCCTGCGCCCTGCACCCTTACAGTGACCGGAGTATGTGGGTGTAGTGTGGGAGCAATGGCGCACAGCTGCAGTGCTGTGCGCTACCTCAGTGAAGACTGGAGTCTTCTGCCGCCGATTTCGAAGTCTTCTTGCTTCTTTCACCCGGCTTCTGTCTTCCGGCTCTGCGAGGGGGGCGGCAGCGCGGCTCCGGGATCGGACGACGAGGGTGAGATCCTGTGTACGATCCCTCTGGAGCTAATGGTGTCCAGTAGCCTAAAAAGTAGGACCTAGCTTCAGAGAGTAGGGCTGCTTCTCTCCCCTCAGTCCCACGATGCAGGGAGTCTGTTGCCAGCAGAGCTCCCTGAAAATAAAAAAACCTAACAAAATACTTTCTTATAGCAAGTTCAGGAGAGCTCACTAAACAGCACCCAGCTCGTCCGGGCACAGATTCAAACTGAGGTCTGGAGGAGGGATATAGAGGGAGGAGCCAGAGCACACCAGAATCTAAATTCTTTCTTAAAGTGCCCATGTCTCCTGCGGAGCCCGTCTATTCCCCATGGTCCTTACGGAGTCCCCAGCATCCACTAGGACGTTAGAGAAAAGGATTTACCAGTAGGTATTAAAATCCTATTTTCTCATATGTCCTAGAGGATGCCGGGGATGCTTCAAGAATAATGGGGTTTATACCAAAGCTCTAGAACGGGCGGGAGAGTGCGGACGACTCTGCAGCACCGAATGACCAAACAAGAGGTCCTCATCAGCCAGGGTATCAAACTTGTAAAACTTCGTAAAGGTGTTTGATCCCGGCCAAGTAGTAGCTTGGGCAAGCTGTAATGCCAAGACCCCTTCGCCAGCCGCCCAGGATGATCCCACCTTTCTAGTAGAATGGGCCTTCACCGATTTCAGTAACGGCAATCCTGCCGCAGAATGAGCCTGCTGAAACGTAGTACAGATCCAGCGCGCAGTAGTTTGCTTGGAAGGAGTAGCCCCAATCTTGTTGGGAGCCCATAGAACAAACAGAGCCTCTGATTTCCTAACATGAGCCATTCTGGCGACATAGATTTTTAAAGCTCTGACCACATCGAGAGACTTCGATTCCGCCAAGGTGTCAGTAGTCACTGGCACCACAATAGGCTGGTTTACGTGAAACCACTTTTGGCAGAAATTGCTGACGAGTTCTCAACTCCGCTCTATCAGCATGGAAGATTAAAATAGGGGCTTTTGTGAGACAAAGCCGCCAATACAGATACCCGCCTTACGGATGCTAAGGCAAACATCATGACTACCTTCCAAGTAAGAAATTTTAATAGAACCTTACGTAAAGGTTCAAACCAATGAGATTGCAGGAACTGCAACACCACATTAAGATCTCATGGAGCCACAGGGGGCACAAAGGGAGGTTGGATGTGCAACACGTCTTCAAGAAGGTCTGTATTCCTGGAAGGGAGGCCAATTCTTTCTGAAAGAAAATTGATAAGGCCGAAATATGTACTTTAATGGAGCCTAAGTTTAGGCCCGCATCCACACCTGCTTGTAAAATATGGAGCAACCGCCCCCGCGGAAAATCCTCCGTAGGAGCTTTCTTGGATTCACACCAAGACCCATATTTTCCCCAAATATGGTGGTAACGCTTTGCCGTTACTTCTTTTCTAGCCTGAAGAAGTGTGGGAATAACTTCACTGGGAATACCCATCCGGGCTAGGATTTGGCGTTCAACCGCCATCCCGTCAAACGCAGCTGCGGTAAGTCTTGATACACTCACGGCCCCTGTTGTAACAGGACCTCTCGAAGAGGAAGAGGCCAGGGATCTTCTATGAACAATTCCTGAAGATCTGGATACCAGGCCCTCCTTGGCCAGTTTGGAACAAGGAGTATCGCCTGAACCCTTGTTCCTCTTATGCTCTTTAACACCTTGGAACGAGTGGAAGTGGAGAAAATACCTAGACTGACTGAAACACCCACGGTGTCACCAGGGCGACCACCTCTATTACTTGAGGGTCCCTCAACCTGGAACAATATCTTTGAAGTTTCTTGTTGAGGCGAAACGTCACCATGTCTATTTGAGGAATTCCCCAACAACTTGACCCTTCTGCAAAGACCTCTTGATGAAGACCCCACTCTCCTGAATGGAGGGTGTCTGTTGAGGAAGTCTGTTTCCCAGTTGTCTACACCCGAAATGAAGATCGCTGACAGAGCGTTTACATTCCCTTTCCGCCCAGCAGAAAACTTTTGTGGCTTCTGCCATCTCCGCTCTGATCTCCGATCCGTCCTGGCGGTTTACGTACGCCACTGCTGTATGTTGTCCGACTGAGTTAAGACGGGCAAACCACGAACAAGATGTTCCAGAATGTTTATGTACCGACAAGCTTCCTGGCTTGACCATTTTCCCTGGAAATTCGTTCCCCCCTGAATGACTGCTCCCCAGTCCTGGAGACTTGCATCCATGGACACCAGGATCCCATCCTGGATCCCGAGCCTTCGGCCCTCTAGGAGGTAAGAACTGAGCAGCCACCACAGGAGAGAAATTCTGGTCCTGGAAGATAAGATTATTTGCCGGTGCATGTGCAGGTGAGACCCGGACCACATGTCCAATTGGTCCCGCTAAAAACTCTCTTGCATTTAACCTGCTCACTGAATGGCCTCGTAGGCCGCAACGCTTTTTCATCAATGGAACGTATTGATGGATTGACACTGTTGTAGATCTGACCCGACTCTGGATCTTCAAAGCTCTTTCCATTGGAAGAAACTAACTCTCAACAGTTCTGTATCTAACATCTTTTTCAACGCTGACAACCGCGTCGTTGGGATCAACCGTGATTCTGGTAAGTTCAGGAGCCAACCACTTTGTTGAAGCTCCGTCAGGGATAAAGCAACATTTTGCACCACTTGTTTCTTACCCTCCCCGTACGCTGGAGAGCTTCCCAGTACAGAGTAATAATGACTCTTTTACTATTGAAGAAAACCATCATACTCCAGTGAATTGGCACTGACAATCCTGAATAGCAAAACCCGGTAAGCCTAATGCGGAAGAACCGTATTTAGACCCTCTTTCTCCTTAACAGATTGGAGATCCCTGCCCAGAGAGATTTCATCTTGTAGTTCAACTTCTTAAGTAGAAATTGTTTGGAATTGTTCTGACCTAGCCTTCCGGCCTCAGAAGCACGGAAAAGCTTGAATCACAGCTTTTATCCTCTTTTTTTTTTTGTGTCCGGGACAACAGGACAATGACCTGATCCTGACCCAACTCTTGTATGGCGTTGCATACTACCTCCCCGTCCAGAGGAGAATTGGAAAGGTTTATTTGAAAATCAGTGAGGGGAATCGTCTGGAAACTCCAGTATGTCCCCCTTGGGACTCTATTCATTAAACTCACTGGTCCATGTCCGTTCCAGGACTGACTGAAGAGTATTAGACGTGGTCCCACCGCTGTGGGCTCCCGCAAGATAGACCCAGCGACATGCGGTGGATGTGGTAGAAAGAGAGGATGATTCCTGTTTCTGCGAACTTGAAAAGGCTGCTGACCTCTTATCTTTTCACCTTCCTCTACCTGCAAAGTAAGGGAAAACCGTATCCATTCGGTCGAAATGACTGCATTCTAGAAAAATGCGTCACCAACCGTTGTGAGGAAACATAGGTCAAGAAGGTAGACTTACCAGTGGTATCTGCCGAGATCAACTTACCAAAGCCATCCCCAAACCAGGTTTCACCTTCATAGGGAAGATACTCCAGTTCTTCTCGGAGTCAGCCTCTGCATTTCATTGGTGAATCCACAACGCCCTCCTAGTCGAGACCGCCATGGAAGTGGCACGCAAAAACAAGAGTCCAATATCCCTTGTAGTCGCATGGCAGTATGCTGCAATGATATAGACATAACTCAACTTAAGTTGCATACAACTATTCCCCCATGCGCATGTAATGCAAGCATAAACAACGTACATGCGGACACATAATTAGAGTATCACATATCTTCCTACATACGATCCTTTGTGACAGGGCCCCGTGCAGACCAGGGGGTGACTCTCACTTTCTATCCATTGAGAAGGACAAAACTTAACTCAGCATTCATTATAAATATCTTTATATACATACATACCTTCCAATGCACCTATACACACACATATATCTATCTATATCTATCTATCTATCTATCTATCTATATATATATATACATACACACACACATATACATACACATATATATTTTTCTTGTCAGGAACAGCAAGGTCCCTAGTGACGTTAATACGTTCTAGTGTGTATGAACAGGTACTAAATGCCAATTTTTGAGGATCTGATCAGGAAACATTATGGTCGACCTAAGAAAGATTTTCGAGTCGATCTCAGGTAGTAGTAACTGGGCAAAATAAATTTTTTGCGCCCCTGAGGGGTCTGAGAGAAATCTATTCTACGAATATGACTCCCTCCATAATATTATTATGTCTGTGATTGTGCCACAGACCTATATAATCATACTATACATACATATTACATATAGGTATAGATCTGATATGCATCATAATATCATGTCCATATCCACCCAGTCAGATATTGTTGGTGCCGACAGGGACACCCCCCACGTCTGTGTCTCCCATATAGTTTTCTCTTGGGAAAAATATACCTCTACTGACATGTTGACATATTCACATGTACACAGTACCATTAGGAGTCGACAGCACCGACATAGTCATTCCCTTTGTGGCAGAGCCCTCAGCCTCAAATATGCCGACATTACACTGGCTATAAGGGATAGACCCCAGTACATTCTGTCATGGAAACACAGAAGGAGTTTACCAGCTCATTTTCCCCAGCGCACATGATGTAGTGTTTTTATTTCACTTTATATTATACCAAACCACTGTTCCCCCCCCCACCCCTCGTTTTCCACTCTGATCCATGCAGCAGTGTTTAGGAAGGACCAGCGTCTCTGTGAGGAGAAAATGGCGCTGGATAGAGCTGTAAGGGCTAAGCCACGCCCCCTCATCGGCGCGCTTCAGTCCCGCTCTACACATTATACTGGCAGGGGTCCTATATTTAGTGCCTAGGCACTTTTAATACACATTTTTGCCAGTTTATAACTTCAGTGTTCATGCTGCCCAGGGCGCCCCCCCCTGCGCCCTGTCAGTGCCGCTGTGTGTGCGGGAGCATGGCGCGCAGCGCGACCGCTGCGGTACCTCAACACTGAAGTCTGATGCCGTCACTGAAGTCCTCTTTTCTTCTTTTACTCACCCGGCTTCTTTCTTCTGGCTCTGTGAGGGGGGTGACGGCGCGGCTCCGGGAACAAGCAGCTAGGCGTACCAAGTAATCGAACCCTCTGGAGCTAATGGTGTCCAGTAGCCTAAGAAGCAGAGCCCTTGAACTCAGAAGAAGTAGGTCTGCTTCTCTCCCCTCAGTCCCACGAAGCCAGCAGGTCTCCCTGAAAATAATAAACCTAACAAAGTCTTTTCAGAGAAACTCAGTAGAGCTCCCCTGTGTGTGACCAGTCTCGCTGGGCACAGAATCTAAACTGGAGTCTGGAGGAGGGGCATAGAGGGAGGAGCCAGTTCACACCCAAAGTCTTAAAGTGTGCCGATGTCTCCTGCGGATCCCGTCTATACCCCATGGTTCTTGAAGCATCCCCAGCATCCTCTAGGACGTATGAGAAAATAGGATTTTAATTACCTACCGGTAAATCCTTTTCTCGTAGTCCGTAGAGGATGCTGGGCGCCCGCCCAGTGCTCATTTTTCCTGCAGAATTACGTTTTATCTTTTTACACAGGTTCTCATGTGTTAAGATGTTCACAGCTGTTGCTGTTGTGTTATGCATGCACGTTAGCATGGGTTATGTTGAAAGTCATGTTAGGCGGCATGTTTTGTATGGTATGAATCTCGCCACTAGTTTTATGTAAATTCTTCTCTCGAAGTTGTCCGTCTCCTCGGGCACAGTTCCTATACTAAGGTCTGGAGGAGGGGCATAGAGGGAGGAGCCAGTTCACACTGTTGAAAAGTCTTACAGTGCCGAAGGCTCCTGCGGAACCGTCTATACCCCATGGTACTAAAATGGATCCCAGCATCCTCTACGGACTACGAGAAAAGGATTTACCGGTAGGTAATTAAAATTCTATTTTTATTTCCCCAGTGTGGGGCACCCCAAGAAGGAGTATTGTCTTTTAGTGACCAAAACGTTAGCTACACCTAGATCCTGGAGCACCACCAAGCTTTCTTATGATCAAAGTTGGTGCTAATTCTAATATAGCTGGGTAGAAACCAGGAGTAGGTGGAATGCTGCAGTCCTTTTAAGCAGCACCTTGAAATAAACTTGCGAGGTGGAGATTAACTGCATTAGCAGTATCTGGAAGAAAGCTGCAGTCTAAGTGGAACTGGAGGATACTAACAGAGTAGCAAAATCAAGAGGAGCTTTCGTCAACAGTTTGCAGAGTGAGACACAATGCTTCAGAGACCATGAAGGGTTTAAATAGGCTGTCCAATCATAGGCGAAATCTGACTGGTCAGTGATGCTCGTGTGATGAGAAATCCTGGATCTACATTTGCAAACCAAAGATGGAGAGAGAGCCAAGATGGCAGCGCTCATAGGTGAAACGCTGCCTAAGCTCTGCCCAGGCACAGTACAGTGAACTCTGCAGGACAGAACAGAGAAGCCAAACATCTTTAAAACCTTGTGAGGACAGCAGTCTGTCAGATCGTAATACCATACAGGGGACCTTAATCCCTTATGCACATCAAACTTCCTGCACATTTTTTATTTTTCTTTATTAAACCTTTAGGGATTTCATTGTAGGATTAGGTGTCTTCCAGAACAGCCAATCTCCAATGAGACACTTGGGAAAAGACTTTTATAGAGATTGCTACTTTCATTAGTATTCTCAACAAGTACGTATATAGCGCAGCATATACGATTGTGCTTTACAATTAGATCATAAATCATCATAACACACTGGTTATGTAACCTAGACCATATCTCCGCCAAAGGCACAATGTTCAAACTTAAAATATATTGTTTTAAAAGACAGTTAAAAAAGCTACTTATTTATAGTGCGTGTGTGTGTATTTATATATATATATATATATATATATATTTATTGACTGATCAGTAATTCTCTTACTTCCCGATATGTTAGGAAGCTGAAATTAACATAGGCATTCTTCAGGTGGGAAATAGAAAACCTACGTAATTAAAATTTTAATAAACCTCCCCTAAGGTGATGAAAAGGGGTTGACATAATGACGTCGTTACTGATGCGCGGCTTGCATTGTGTGAACGATAACGCCCAAACGGACAATTGGATAAAAATTTGGATTGCACCTCCAGTGTGTAGAATTTACTAAACTACATAAATAGTCCTGTCACTTTTTACCATATCTACTATGGATGCTCCTCGGGTAACGGCAAGAAAAATGGATTAATATTTACTGTACTTACATTAAGACGTCTCAAAAACTGTGAAAATCAGAAACTCCCGTGCGAAGAACGGGTAGAACACCTAGGGGTAAATTTACTAAGAATCGTATTTTCCCGTTTGAGGTCAAAGTTCAATCACGAATGACATCGAAAGTGTAAATATGCAACTTTTTGAATTGATTACGACTAATTTACTAAGCTGCCGTATTCTGCATTTTCGGTTTTTCCGATGTCGATGTCATTCGTTTTTTTAGGCAGTGTTTTACGTGAGTGACTTGTAAAACACTGCCGACTTTAATACAATGAATCTCGGCCGGATCTGAGAGATCCGTGCAGGGCTTCATTGTGCACCTTGTAAAAAAAAAAAAAAAAAAATGTTTAAACTTAAAAAAAAAAATTGCGTGGGGTCCCCCCTCCTAAGCCAAACCAGCCTCGGGCTCTTTGAGCCGGCCCTGGTTGCAAAAATATGTGAAAAAAAATTGACAGGGGTTCCCCCATATTTAAGCAACCAGCACCGGGCTCTGCGCCTGGTCCTGGTTCCAAAAATACGGGGGACAAAAAGCGTAGGGGTCCCCCGTATTTTTTAAACCAGCACCGGGCTCCACTAGCTGGACAGATAATGCCACAGCCGGGGGTCACTTTTATACAGTGCCTTGCGGCCGTGGCATCAAATATCCAACTACTCACCCCTGGCCGGGGTACCCTGGGGGAGTGGGGACCCCTTCAATCAAGGGGTCCCCCCCCCAGCCACCCAAGGGCCAGGGGTGAAGCCCGAGGCTGTCCCCCCCCATCCAATGGGCTGCGGATGGGGGGCTGATAGCCTTTGTTGAAAGTAATGAATATTGTTTTTAGTAGCAGTACTACAAGTCCCAGCAAGCCTCCCCCGCAAGCTGGTACTTGGAGAACCACAAGTACCAGCATGCGGCGGAAAACCGGGCCCGCTGGTACCTGTAGTACTACTACTAAAAAAATACCCCAATAAAGACATTACACACACACCTTGAAAGTATAACTTTAATGCATACATACACACCACCATATACACATACTTACCTTATGTTCACACGAGGGTCTGTCCTCTTCTCCAGTAGAATCCATGGTGTACCTGTTGAAAAAATCCTACTCACCAAATCCAGTGTAGAGGGCTCCTCGGGTAATCCATTTGTAATCCACGTACTTGTAAAAATAAAAAACCGGGACACCCGACCACGAACTGAAAGGGGCCCCATGTTTTCACATGGGACCCCTTTCCCCGAATGCCAGAAACCCCCTCTGACTGATGTCTAAGTGGGTTTCTCCAGCCAATCAGGGAGCGCCACGTTGTGGCACCCTCCTGATCGGCTGTGTGCTCCTGTACTGTATGACAGGCGGCACACGGCAGTGTTACAATGTAGCGCCTATGCGCTCCATTGTAACCAATGGTGGGAACTTTGAGGTCAGCGGTGAGGTCACTTTCGGTCAACCGCTGACCTCAAAGTTCCCACCATTGGTTACAATGGAGCGCATAGGCGCTACATTGTAACACTGCCGTGTGCCGCCTGTCATACAGTAAAGGAGCACACAGCCGATCAGGAGGGTGCCACAACGTGGCGCTCCCTGATTGGCTGAAGAAACCCACTTAGACATCAGTCAGAGGGGGTTTCTGGCATTCGGGGAAAGGGGTCCCATGTGAAAACATGGGGCCCCTTTCAGTTCGTGGTCGGGTGTCCCGTTTTTTTATTTTTACAAGTACGTGGATTACAAATGGATTACCCGAGGAGCCCTCTACACTGGATTTGGTGAGTAGGATTTTTTCAACAGGTACACCATGGATTCTACTGGAGAAGAGGACCGACCCTCGTGTGAACATAAGGTAAGTATGTGTATATGGTGGTGTGTATGTATGCATTAAAGTTATACTTTCAAGGTGTGTGTGTAATGTCTTTATTGGGGTATTTTTTTAGTAGTAGTACTACTACAGGTACCAGCGGGCCCGGTTTTCCGCCGCATGCTGGTACTTGTGGTTCTCCAAGTACCAGCTTGCGGGGGAGGCTTGCTGGGACTTGTAGTACTGCTACTAAAAACAATATTCATTACTTTCAACAAAGGCTATCAGCCCCCCATCCGCAGCCCATTGGATGGGGGGGGGGGGGGGGACGGACAGCCTCGGGCTTCACCCCTGGCCCTTGGGTGGCTGGGGGGGGGACCCCTTGATTGAAGGGGTCCCCACTCCCCCAGGGTACCCCGGCCAGGGGTGACTAGTTGGATATTTGATGCCACGGCCGCAAGGCACTGTATAAAAGTGACCCCCGGCTGTGGCATTATCTGTCCAGCTAGTGGAGCCCGGTGCTGGTTTCAAAAATACGGAGGACCCCTACGCTTTTTGTCCCCCGTATTTTTGGAACCAGGACCAGGCGCAGAGCCCGGTGCTGGTTGCTTAAATATGGGGGAACCCCTGTCAATTTTTTTCCCATATTTTTGCAACCAGGGCCGGCTCAAAGAGCCCAAGGCTGGTTTGGTTTAGGAGGGGGGACCCCACGCATTTTTTTTTGGAAAAATTATAACATTTCCCACCCCTTCCCACTGAAAAACATGCCTATACAAACACGGGATAAAAAAGCAGGTCTGTTTTTTTTTAGCACTTTTTCACGATTTGTATTTCATCACGGCAGTGTTTGGCTATTGTCGGCAGTGTTTGTGTTTTGCACTTTTTAGTAAATTCCCGATTTCTACCAAATTGCAGGCGTATTTGACCGATGGTGTATTGATTCGTGATTTTTTCCTTGGACTTCCAAAATATTACGAATGCCCTCATCACTGCCGTGATTTTTGCTTAGTAAATTACCGAGATGACACTTTGAAGAAAAAACGGCATCTCGGTCAAAATCGGGACCTTAGTAAATATACCCCCTAGTGTTTATATAAGATTAATTGGATGTTTTGAATAATGCAATAGCTGCTTGTATGGGTTCATTATATTCATTGCTCTGCTACTAATTTTCTGTATTCCATCATCATTGGAAAACTTATAGTCACTGACTAAACCAATCGATAGACAGTAACACCAAGATATTAAAAGGTGGAGGCAAAATAATAAAATAAAAACTTACATTTTATAACTAAATTCATGAAATACAATATTTTATTTTGAACCGAATAAAAAAAAAAAAAAAAAAAAAAGAGGAAAAAAAAAAAAAAAGGATGTTTATTTTATTAACAGTTTCTCATATAGCGCAGCAAATTCCGTTGTGATTTGTTTAAGATGTAAGACCAAGGAAAATCCATCCTATTTATGAAAAAGAGAACACCAACATTCCTGGAAATTAATATTTCAAAAGTCATACATAAACATGTAAACATTTTCTGAAGCTATGTAGGTATAGATTACAGAATCATAAAATTTACTTTGCTAATAATTCAGTTTTTATTAACAGACTAACCCGTGTCATAATCTAGTCCTGTAAAAGCATTTTCTCATTGGCAAAAGGTCTAGAAGAGCATAGTAGGTATGACCATGAATTAATTGGCTAGGGAACAGGAGCATGGTTATTTTTAATTAAACTATGAATGTTAGGAGATGCCTTAAAAACAAACAAAAAAATAGGATTTTAATTACCTACCGATAAATCCTTTTCTTGTAGTCCGTAGAGGATACTGGGGTCCACATTAGTACTATGGGCTATAGATGGGTCCACTAGGAGCCTTGGGTACTTTAAGAAATCAATAGTGTGCACTGGCTCCTCCCTCTATGCCCCTCCTACCAGACTCAGTCTAGAATCTGTGGCCAGAGGAGACGGACATATCCTGAGGAAGGCTGTAACAGAACAGTGGTGAGATTCGAACCAGCACACACAAACAAGAAGGAATGCCATGCTAACCAAACTGAACAGCAACAGCTGAACCAACAACATTACTTTAACTAAGTAACAGGACAGGAAACATGAAGCACTGGATGGGCACCCAGTATCCTCTACAGACTACGAGAAAAGGATTTACCGGTAGGTAATTAAAATCCTATTTTCTCTTACGTCCTAGAGGATACTGGGGTCCACATTAGTACCATGGGGGTGTACCAAAGCTCCAAAACTGGGTGGGAGAGTGCTGAGGTTCCTGCAGAACAGATTGACCAAACTGAAGGGCCTCCGAGGCCAAGGTGTCGAACTTGTAGAACTTTGCAAACGTGTTTGATCCAGACCAAGTAGCTGCTCGGCAGAGCTGTAAAGCCGAGACACCCCAGGCAGCCACCCAGGAAGAACCCACTGACCTAGTAGAGTGGGCCTGTACTTTAGGAACCGGCAATCCTGCTGATGAATAAGCATGCTGGATAGTAAGCCTGATCCAGCGAGCAATAGACTGCTTTGAAGCAGGACACCAAATTTTCTTGGGATCACAGAGAACAAACAGCGAGTCAGATTTTCTGGACGAGCTGTCCTCTTCACGTAGATCTTTAAAGCCCTCACAACATCCAGGGACTTTGAGGTAGCAGAGGTGTCAGTAAGCACCGGAACCACAATAGGTTGGTTGATATGAAATGCAGACACCACCTTAGGAAGAAATTGCTGACGAGTTCTGAGTTCAGCTCTATCCTCATGAAAAATCAAATATGGGCTTTTGTGAGACAACGCCCCTAGTTCGGGGACACGCCTTGAGAAGCCAAGGCCAACAGTGTAACAGTCTTCCACGTAAGAAACTTAACGTCAAGCTCCTGTAAAGGTTCAAACCAGTCAGACAGCAGAAACTGCAACACCACGTTAAGATCCCAAGGTGCCGTGGGAGGCAAAAAGGGCAGCTGGATGTGCATAACACCCTTCAAGAACGTCTGAACCTCAGGGAGGGAAGCCAATTCTTTCTGGAAGAAAATGGACAAGGCTGAAATCTGGACTTTTAAAGGAGCCCAAACGTAGGCCCACATCCACACCTGACTGTAGAAAAAGGAGAAAACATCCCAGTTGAAATTCCACTGCAGGAAATTTCCTGTTTTCACACCATGAGACATTTTTTCCATATACGGTGGTAATGTTTAGACGTTACCCCCTTCCTAGCTTGGATCAGGGTTGGAATAACTTTGTTCGGAATGCCTTTCCGGGCTAACATCTGACGCTCAACTTCCATGCCGTCAAACGTAGCCGTGGTAAGTCTTGATAGACGAACGGCCACTGTCGCAGAAGATCCTCTCGCAGAGGCAGATGCCACGGGTCCTTAAGGAGCAACTCCAGTAGATCCGCGTACCAGGCCCTTCTCGGCCAACCTGGAGCAATGAGAATTGCTTGAACCTTTTCCCTTTCTCTCTTGAAAATTCTTGGGATCAGTGGAAGAGGTGGGAACACGTAAACCATCTCATAGGCCGATGGAGTCACCAGAGCATCCACTGCCACTGCTTGTGGGTCCCTCGACCTGGAACAATAGCGCTTAAGCTTCTTGTTGAGACGAGAAGCCATCATGCCTATCTGTGGAATTCCCCACGGACTTGTTAAGGACTCGAACACCTGCGGGTGAAGGCCCCACTCTCCTGGGTGGTGGTCGTGTCTGCTGAGAAAGTCCGCTTCCCAGTTGTCTACTCCCGGAATAAAGATTGCCGACAGCGCCACCGCATTTCTTTCTGCCCTGAGGAGAATTTTTGTTACCTCTGACATTGCTGCTCTGTTCTTCGTTCCGCCCTGTCAGTTTATGTACGTTACTGCCGTTACATTGTCCGACTGAACCTGAATGGCTTGATCTTGAAGAGGATGCGATGCCTGTAGAAGGGCGTTGTATATGGCCCTTAGTTCCAGAATGTTGATCGGAAGAATGGCTTCCTGACTTGACCATTTTCCTTGGAACTGTTCCACTTGGGTGACTGCTCCCCAACCTCTGAAGCTTGCGTCCGTGGTTAGCAGAATCCAATTTTGAATCCCGAACTGTCGACCCTCGGTCAGGTGAGAAGTCTGGAGCCACCACAGAAGAGAAATACTGGCTTTTGGCGACAGATGTATCCTCTGGTGCATTTGAAGATGCGATCCGGACCATTTGTCCAACAGATCCAGCTGGAATGGCCTGGCATAAAACCTTTCTTACTGCAGAGCCTCATAAGAGGCTACCATCTTCCCCAGAAGGCGAATGCACAGATGCATTCGCGGGTTGGTTTTAGGACATCCTGCACCATGGACTGGATTACCAACGCCTTTTCCAACGGAAGGAACACCTTTTGTTTCTCCGTATCCAGGATCATTCCTAGAAATGGAAGCCTCCGTGTTGGTTCCAGGTGGGATTTTGGTAGGTTCAGAATCCACCCGTGATCCTGGAGAAGTCGGGTTGAGAGGGCAATGCTGTCCATCAACCTCTTCCTAGAAGGTGCTTTTAGCAGCAGATCATCCAGGTATGGAATTATGTTCACTCTCTGTTTGTGGAGGAGAAACATCATATCCGCCATTACCTTGGTGAATACCTTCGGTGCCGTGGAGAGGCCACATGGCAGGGCCTGAAACGGATTGTGACAGTTCTGCAGTGCAAACCTTAGATACGCCTGATGAGGTGCCCAAATCAGAATGTGAAGGTACAAATCCTTGATGTCCAGAGACACCAGGAATTCCCCTTCCTCCAGACCTGAGATCATCGCTCTCAGAGACTCCATCTTGAATTTGAACACCCTTAAATACGGGTTCAGAGATTTGAGGTTGAGAATGGGTCTCACCGAACTGTCCGGTTTCGGTACCACAAACAGGTTGGAGTAATAACCCTTGTTTTGTAGTTGAAGTGGAACTGGGACAATGACCAGCACCAGTTTTTGAATTGCAACCTGTAAAGTCACACTTGCTTCCGGAGAAGCTGGTAAGCCTGATTTGAAGAATCTGTGGTGGGAGTTCCTGAAACTCCTCTCTGTATCCCTGGGCAATAAGGCCTGTGACCCAGGGGTCTGGCAAGACATTGCCCAAACGTGACTGAAATAACGTAACCGTGCTCCCACCTGCTTGTCTTCCTGGCAGTGCGGTCCACCGTCATGCTGAAGGCTTTGAGGAAGCAGACCCCGAGATCTGTTCCTGAAAACCTGCAGCTGCTGATTTCCTGGTTTTACCTCTATTACCTTTGAAGGTAGAAGAGGAACCCTTGGACTTGCCTTTGTACTTTGCTGTCCGAAAGGACTGCAGAGTTGGAGCAGTGTAGGTTTTCCTAGCTGGGGGTGTAGCGGAAGGAAGGTACGTACGTACGTAGACTTACCCAGCGTAGCATTGGAAATTAGCTTATGCAGTTCAATCCTGAACAGGACATCTACTGTGAAAGGCAGATTTTCCACTCCTTTCCTGGAGTCCGCATCCGCAGTCCACTGGGGCAGCCACAATCCCCTGCGTGCTTACACTGCCGTGGCAGTGGTGCGTGCGTTGAGCAAACCAATTTCCTTTAAGGCCTTCACCATAAAATTAGCAGAATCTTGGATATGCTGCAGGAGTAAAAAAATGCCCCCCCCTGGGTAAGGTATCCAAACTGTCAATTAGGTTACCTGACCATTTTGCGATGGCTCTAGTGATCCATGCGCAAGCAATAATGGGCCTCAGGGCCACCCCCGCCGACATCTACAGTGAATTGAGAGTGTTCTCAATTTTGCGGTCAGCTGTGTCCTTTAAGGCTGCTGCCCCAGGCACCGGCAAGACAATCTTATGTGACAACCTAGATACCGATGCGTCGACAATCGGCGGGTTTACCCAATTCTTTCTATCATCCAGGGGAAAGGGAAAGGATGTAATAAACCTTTTAGGGATCTGAAATTTATTGTCAGGGTTAGCCCAAGTTTCTTCAAACAGGCATTCAATTCTTTTGATGCAGGAAAAGTAGCCGAGATATTTTTTTTTTTTACATTAAAAAAGGATTCCTCCTCCACCTCTGCCATCTTGTCAGGATTGTGCAGGACATTTCTGATAGCCTCTATCAGGGCCTGTATGCCCTGTGATAAAACAGCATCCCCCCCGCCCGCATCCACCTCACCCTCCTCTGGATCTGATGTATCGTCATCAGTGTCATCATGCATGAGCTGGGCCAGAGAACGCTTTTGTGGGCAAATGGCGGGGGTTTGAGACACTGGTATGGGAACTGAATCTCTATTTATCAGGTCATCCATAGACTGTCTTAAAATGTGTGTCTCTTTCTCATTATTGGATAATTTAGTTGAAATATTTGATATTTCAACTTAATTAACCATGGGGGTTCTGCCCCACTAGCCTGAGAATGAGCGCTATCCTGGGTACAGGGTAGTGAGTCTCCAGGGGAAGAAAGGCACTCAGCCGTGCAGGAAACACAGTCCCTGGACATGGTAATGTGAAGGGACACATACCCACACACAGAAGGGGAAAAACACAGTTTAACCCAGAGAGAGCCCCCAGGGAGACACAGAAATTGGAGCCAGTCACATACAGTGCCACTGTAGCCAAGAAATTATCAGCTGGGTTGCCACACTAAGTCCCTTAAGAGGGCTTAGTATTTAAACACTGCTCCCCCCTTCTAAGACCCCCTGGTACTGCTGAGGAGACTTGGAGTCTTTGTGGAGGAGCTGCGCTTCCCTGTGATTCCTGTCAGAGCATGCTGCAGAGGGAAAATGGTGCTGGTGAGCTGCTGGATCCGCTCTCAGTGAAGCCCCGCCCCCTTAATGGTGCTCGGCTTCCCACTTTTATTTATACTGGCCTGAGGTAATTTTCAGACTAACAGAGGGTTAAAACCCTTGTCAGCCACAGGTGCCAGTGTGGGTATCATTGGTGGCTCAGCGCGCCCCTCACAGTGGGACAGACGCAGCTGCATGCCCTTCTGAGACCCCTGGAGCGCAGCCTGTACTCAGTGCTACGCTCCTACCCTTCTGCCGCCATTCCCATCGGCGACCCGCTAACCGGGACGCCTAGCTGTACTCACCACTCTTCTCTCTTTTGGCTCTGTTAGGGGTGGTGGCGTGCTGCGGGAGGGTACGCTGCACCGTGGTGTGGCTTGCGAATAACGCCCTCAGGAGCCGAGTGTCCTGTCAGCAGAGAAGCAGGACCATTAACTCTCCAGGAAGTTGGGCCGTTCTCCCCCCTAAGTCCCATGAAGCAGGCAGGCTGGTGCAAGTAAGCCCTGCCTGAAAACAACAAAATAGAAAATAAATGCAGAAAACTCTTCAGGAGCTTCCCTAAGCGTGACCGGCTCCTCTGGGCACATTTTCTAAACTGAGTCTGATAGGAGGGGCATAGAGGGAGGAGCCAGTGCACACTATTGATTTCTTAAAGTGTCTAAGGCTCCTGGGGGACGTGGCTTGGCACGGTGTGGAGTAGGCAGTATAGTGCTGTAGCTCCCATTTAAAACTCATTTTCCCCATCCCTTGTACCCGGTGATTAGGCTGCCCCTGCAGCTGTATGTGCCCCCTGTGCATACCCCGAGACATGCTGGGCTGGTGTGCGCTGTTCTGCTGAAGGAGTTTAGCCGTGACAGTCGGGTGCGGCCTCTCCCCGCTCCGGTCACGTGGATCCGTGGCGGTATCTCACCGCTCGCTGTGTCCTGCTGGCTCTCTGCTGCGGCGGTGCCTGGGATCCTGCCTGTTTCCGGGACCGCTGCTGGACGCTGCTGACCGTGCACTCTGCCTTGGTGGAGCCCTGCACCCGATCCATCTGCGAGCATCTCGCCCTGTATTGCTCCTCTACCACCTGGAGGTACTGTGGTTGAGGAGGGGGGGGGGCATATTGTGATCTGCTGCTGGTGGCTTGGAGGCTCAGATATTCCATAATACCTGCCTACTGTGTCTGCAGGGAGCGCTGTTACACTGAGGTGAGGAACCCCTGTGTGCATCTCCTGGATTTCACTCCCTTTGACTTTCCCTGCACTACTGTGATTATTATACATACTGTCTCTGTCCTGCATACTTTGTTTGTTGCCTGGATATGCACATTGAGTACAACATGTTATATGCCATCTGCTAGCACTTTGGAGTGCTTGGTATAATATACTCGTGATATTCTTCCTGTTGGAGGTGCGGTCTTATATCTACAACTTTATACCTTCGGTGTTATCCTATACTGAGCTTCCCGCCGGTCCTGTGGTTCCTGCCGGTACTGTTATGGAGAAAACAGGCAATGCAGCTAGTGCTGCAGCACGTTTGGAAAGATTTGCTAGAAATAATAAGATTTTACTCACCGGTAAATCTATTTCTCGTAGTCCGTAGTGGATGCTGGGGACTCCGTAAGGACCATGGGGAATAGACGGGCTCCGCAGGAGACTGGGCACTCTAAAGAAAGATTTAGTACTACCTGGTGTGCACTGGCTCCTCCCTCTATGCCCCTCCTCCAGACCTCAGTTAAGGAAACTGTGCCCGGAAGAGCTGACATTACAAGGAAAGGATTTTGGAATCCAGGGTAAGACTCATACCAGCCACACCAATCACACCATATAAAACTCGTGATAACATACCCAGTTTACAGTATGAACAACAACAGAGCATCAAACAACAGATGCCAACATAACATAACCCCTTTATTAAGCAATAACTATATACACGTATTGCAGAAAGTCCGCACTTGGGACGTGCGCCCAGCATCCACTACGGACTACGAGAAATAGATTTACCGGTGAGTAAAATCTTATTTTCTCTAATGTCCTAGTGGATGCTGAGGACTCCGTAAGGACCATGGGGATTATACCAAAGCTCCCAAACGGGCGGGAGAGTGCGGATGACTCTGCAGCACCGAATGGGCAAACAGAAGGTCCTCCTCAGCCAGGGTATCAAACTTATAGAACTTTGCAAAGGTGTTTGAACCCGACCAAGTAGCTGCTCGGCAAAGTTGTAATGCCGAGACCCCTCGGGCAGCCGCCCAAGAAGAGCCCACTTTCCTTGTGGAATGGGCTTTCACTGATTTTGGATGCGGCAAACCAGCCGCAGAATGAGCCTGCTGAATCGTGTTACAGATCCAGCGAGCAATAGTCTGCTTTGAAGCAGGAGCACCCAGCTTGTTGGATGCATACAGGATAAACAGCGAGTCAGTTTTCCTGACTCCAGCCGTCCTGGCTACATAAATCTTCAAAGCCCTGACTACATCAAGCAACTTGGAGTCCTCCAAGTCACGAGTAGCCGCAGGCACCACAATAGGTTGGTTCAAATGAAAAGATGACACCACCTTCGGCAGAAATTGCGGACGAGTCCGTAATTCTGCCCTGTCCATATGGAAAACCAGATAGGGGCTTTTACATGACAAAGCCGCCAATTCTGACACACGCCTAGCCGAAGCTAAGGCCAATAGCATGACCACTTTCCACGTGAGATACTTTAGCTCCACGGTCTTAAGTGGCTCAAACCAGTGAGATTTCAGGAAACTCAACACCACGTTAAGATCCCAAGGTGCCACTGGTGGCACAAAAGGGGGCTGAATATGCAGCACTCCCTTTACAAACGTCTGAACTTCAGGAAGCGAAGCCAGTTCCTTTTGAAAGAAAACGGATAGGGCCGAAATCTGGACCTTTATGGACCCTAATTTTAAGCCCATAGTCACTCCTGACTGTAGGAAGTGCAGGAACCGGCCCAGCTGGAATTCCTCTGTAGGGGCCTTCCTGGCCTCACACCAAGCAACATATTTTCGCCATATACGGTGATAATGTTTTGCTGTCACGTCCTTCCTAGCCTTTATCAGCGTAG
This sequence comes from Pseudophryne corroboree, assembly GCF_028390025.1. Lineage (NCBI taxonomy): Eukaryota > Metazoa > Chordata > Amphibia > Anura > Myobatrachidae > Pseudophryne > Pseudophryne corroboree. Next base: position 499,640,342 of record NC_086446.1, on the reverse strand, counting down.
GGATAACTTCATCCGGAATGCCTTTCTCCGCTAGGATCCGGCGTTCAACCGCCATGCCGTCAAACGCAGCCGCGGTAAGTCTTGGAACAGACAGGGCCCCTGTTGCAACAGATCCTGTCTGAGAGGCAGAGGCCATGGGTCCTCTGTGAGCATTTCTTGCAGTTCCGGGTACCAAGTCCTTCTTGGCCAATCCGGAACAATGAGTATTGTTCTCACTCCTCTTTTTCTTACGATTCTCAGCACCTTGGGTATGAGAGGAAGAGGAGGAAACACATAGACCGACTGGAACACCCACGGTGTTACTAGTGCGTCCACAGCTATCGCCTGAGGGTCTCTTGACCTGGCGCAATACCTTTGTAACTTTTTGTTGAGGCGGGATGCCATCATGTCCACCTGTGGCAGTTCCCATCGATTTGTAATCTGTGTGAAGACTTCTTGATGAAGTCCCCACTCTCCCGGGTGGAGGTCTTGCCTGCTGAGGAAGTCTGCTTCCCAGTTGTCCACTCCCGGAATGAACACTGCTGACAGTGCTTGCACGCGATTCTCCGCCCAACGAAGAATCCTGGTGGCTTCCGCCATCGCTACCCTGCTTCTTGTGCCGCCCTGGCGGTTTACATGAGCCACTGCGGTGATGTTGTCTGACTGAATCAGCACCGGTTGGTTGCGAAGCAGAGGCTCCGCTTGACTCAGGGCGTTGTATATGGCCCTTAGTTCCAGGATATTGATGTGCAGACAAGCCTCCTGACTTGACCACAGCCCTTAGAAGTTTCTTCCCTGAGTGACTGCTCCCCATCTTCGGAGTCTTGCATCCGTGGTCACCAGGACCCAGTCCTGTATGCCGAACCTGCGGCCCTCGAGAAGGTGAGCACTCTGCAGCCACCACAGAAGAGACACCCTGGCCCTGGGGGATAGGGTGATCAGCCGATGCATCTGAAGATGCGATCCGGACCACTTGTCCAACAGATCCCACTGAAAGATCCTCGCATGGAACCTGCCGAAGGGAATGGCTTCGTATGACGCCACCATCTTTCCCAGGACTCGCGTGCAGTGATGCACCGACACCTGTTTTGGTTTTAAGAGTTCTCTGACCAGAGTCACGAGCTCCTGAGCCTTCTCCGCCGGGAGAAACACCTTTTTCTGGTCCGTGTCCAGAATCATGCCAAGGAAGGGCAGACGAGTCGTAGGGATCAGCTGCGACTTTGGAATATTCAAAATCCAGCCGTGCTGTTGCAACACTTCCTGAGAGTGTGCTACGCTGATCAGCAACTGCTCTGTGGACCTCGCCTTTATGAGGAGATCGTCCAAGTATGGGATAACTGTGACACCCTGCTTTCGAAGGAGCACCATCATTTCCGCCATTACCTTGGTAAATATTCTCGGTGCCGTGGAGAGACCAAACGGCAACGTCTGGAATTGGTAATGACAGTCCTGTACCACAAATCTGAGGTACTTCTGATGAGGTGGATAAATGGGGACATGCAGGTAAGCATCCTTTATGTCCAGACACACCATAAAATCCCCCTCTTCCAGGCTTGCAATGACCGCTCTGAGCGATTCCATCTTGAACTTGAACCTTTTCAGGTAAATGTTCAGGGATTTTAAATTCAATATGGGTCTGACCGAACCGTCCGGTTTCGGAACCACAAACATTCTGAATAGTAACCCCTTCCCTGTTGAGGGAGGGGAACCTGTATCACCACCTGCTGGAGATATAATTTGTGAATTGCCGCTAACACTACTTCCCTTTCTATGGGGGAAGCAGGCAGGGCTGATTTTAGGTAACGGTGAGGGGGCCTCACTTCGAATCTTGTATCCCTGAGACACAATCTGTATAGCCCAGGGATCCACCTGTGAGCGAACCCACTGGTGCTTGAATTTTCGGAGACGCGCCCCCACCGCTCCCGGCTCCACCTGTGGAGCCCAAGCATCATGCGGTGGATTTAGTGGAAGCCAGGAGGACTTCTGTTCCTGGGAACTAGCTGTATGGTGCAGCTTCTTTCCTCTACCCCTGCCCCTGGCAAGAAAGGACGCACCTCTGACTTTCTTGCCTTTTTGTGATCGAAAGGACTGCATTTGGTAATACGGTGCTTTCTTAGGCTGTGAGGGAATATATGGCAAAAAATTTGACTTCCCAGCTGTAGCTGTGGAAACTAGGTCCGAGAGACCGTCCCCAAACAATTCCTCACCCTTGTAGGGTAAAACCTCCATGTGCTTTTTAGAGTCGGCATCGCCTGTCCATTGCCGAGTCCACAGGACCCTTCTGGCAGAAATCGACATTGCATTTATTCTAGAGCCCAGTAGGCAAATGTCCCTCTGGGCATCCCTCATATATAGGACAGCGTCTTTTATATGCCCCAGAGTCAGTAAAATAGTATCCTTGTCCAAGGTATCCAGTTCCTCAGACAGAGTATCTGTCCATGCTGCTACAGCACTACACATCCAGGCCGACACAATTGCCGGCCGCAGTATGGTACCTGAATGTGTATAAACAGACTTCAGGATACCTTTCTGCTTCCTTTCCGCAGGATCCTTTAGGGAGGCCGTATCCTGTGACGGCAGGGCCACCTTCTTAGATAAGCGTGTCAGAGCTTTGTCTACCCTAGGGGAGGATTCCCAGCGCATCCTGTCCGTTGGCGGGAAGGGGTACGCCATAAGTAACCTTTTGAAAATCAGCACTTTCCTATCAGGAGAATCCCAAGCTTTTTCACATAACTCATTTAACTCATGTGAAGGGGGAAAAGTCACCTCTTGCTTTTTCTCCCCAAACATATAAACCCTCTTGTCAGGGACAGGGTTTACCTCTGATATGTGCAATACATCCTTCATAGCTACAATCATGTAGCGGATGGCTTTAGCCATTTTAGGCTGCAATTTTGCATCATCGCCATCGACACTGGAGTCAGAACCCGTGTCGATATCTGTGTCAACAATATGGGATAGTGGGCGCTTCTGAGACCCTGACGGCCTCTGCGCTGTAGGATCAGGCATGGGCTGAGACCCCGACTGTCCCAAGGCTTCAGCTTTATCCAACCTTTTATGCAAGGAGTTTACATTATCATTTAACACCTTCCACATATCCATCCAATCAGGTGTCGGCGCCGTCGGCGAGGACACCTCATTCATCTGCACCTGCTCTGCCTCCACATAGCCCTCCTCGTCAAACATGTCGACACAAGCGTACCGACACACCACACACACAGGGAATGCTCTATATGAGGACAGGACCCCCACAAGGCCTTTTGGAGACAGAGAGAGAGTATGCCAGCACACACCCCAGCGCTATATGACCCAGGAATCACACAGAAACTTAGTGTTTACCCAGTAGCTGCTGTATATATGATTATTGCGCTAACTTTATGTGCCCCCCCCTCTCTTTTTACCCTCTTTCTACCGTGAGTCTGCAGGGGAGAGCCTGGGGAGCTTCCTCTCAGCGGAGCTGTGGAGAGAAAATGGCGCTGGTGAGTGCTGAGGAAGAAGCCCCGCCCCCTCAGCGGCGGGCTTCTGTCCCGCGATTTGGTGTAAAAAATGGCGGGGGCTCATGCATGTATACAGTGCCCAGCTGTATATATGCTGCTTTTTTGCCAGGAGGTACTCAATTGCTGCCCAGGGCGCCCCCCCCTGCGCCCTGCACCCTACAGTGACCGGAGTGTGTGGGTTAGTGTGGGCGCAATGGCACACAGCTGCAGTGCTGTGCGCTACCTCATGTGAAGACAGGAGTCTTCTGCCGCCGATTTTGACGTCTTCTTCTTCTGGCTCTGCGAGGGGGACGGCGGCGCGGCTCCGGGAACGGACGACCAAGGTTAAGTTCCTCTGTTTGAACCCTCTGGAGCTAATGGTGTCCAGTAGCCTAAGAAGCGCAACCTAGCCGCAGTTAGTAGGTTTGCTTCTCTCCCCTCAGTCCCACGTAGCAGAGAGTCTGTTGCCAGCAGAAGCTCTCTGAAAATAAAAAAACCTAACTAAAATACTTTCTTAATAGCAAGCTCAGGAGAGCTCACTCAAATGCACCCAGCTCCTTCCGGGCACAGATTCTAACTGAGGTCTGGAGGAGGGGCATAGAGGGAGGAGCCAGTGCACACCAGTAGTACTAATTCTTTCTTAGAGTGCCCAGTCTCCTGCGGAGCCCATCTATTCCCCATGGTCCTTACGGAGTCCCCAGCATCCACTAGGACGTTAGAGAAAATCAATTGCTGGCACTCCCACCTGTTCAGGGGGCATTCCCTCCCTCTCTTCAGATCACTTCGGAGGAACCCTCTGTTGCTGATGTTATGCAATCTACTCAGCAGATCCTACAAGCTATCACTATTTCTGAGCACAGGGTGACTGACAAGATCGGTCAAGTTCAAGCTGATATTTCACTCATCCGCCATGACATGCAGAAACTCTGAACAACTGGGAGGAGTGGAACAATGTGTGTCTGATCTTGAGGATGTCACCACCCTGCTCAAAGACAGTGTCGCTGATTTATCCACCCAGATGGCGGCTGTCAAGACGAAGTTGTCAGATATGAAAGGTCGCTTAGGAAGAAATAACATACGATTCGTTGGCCTGTCTGAGAGGGCTGAGGGTTCACACCCCAAAAAATTTCTAGAAGACTGACTCCTAAACATCTTTAAAAAGGAAGACTTTAGTGCGCACTTTGCTGTGGAACGCACGCACAGTCTACCTTTTCAAGCTTCTCCTCCTGGTGCTCCAGCACGCACCATCATTGCTCGCATGCTTCACTATAAAGATCGAGATGCTGTTCTTCGCCTAGCGCGAGTACATAGTTCGCTGAAGTTCGAGAACCACTCTGTGGCAGTTTTTCCTGACTCTGCACTGGATGTACAAAGATCCAGATCCCAATTTCTACAGATAAAAAGGAAACTGAAAGATAGGCAAATCCAATACTCTGTCATAGGTCTGCAAACTCGGTCCTCATTACTCCACACAGTGCATGTTTTGCAGGTAACCCAGCAGTTGCACAGGTGTATTAATTACTCACATTTTAAAAGGTCCGCAGGTGGAGTTAATAATTTCACTTGTGATTCTGTGAGACCTGCAAAACAAGCACTGTGTGGGGTAATGAGGACAGAGTTTGCAGACCTATGCTGTATGTTGTTCCCAGCTTGGCTGCGTGTTGTGCACGAGGGTTCTACGCACTTCTTCAATTCTCCGAGAGAAGCTGAGGCGTGGTTGGAGCAGAGGCCCTGTGCTCCTCGTTAAAATCTGCAGATATCATTGTCCCCTGTTTTAACATTTAACCATTTTCTTACAGGTTTTTTTTCTTGTGTATATGCTTCTATGGTTAATTCTATGGGGGAATGTTTTTTTTCTTTTCTGAATCCCAATTGGAGGTTTGTTTGTATGCCTTCTCATTGGGGACCACCCCTTTTTTTTATGGGAGTCCTTCGTAAGATATAGCGTTTAGGAGTGTTTTGTTCCTAATAGTCCCTCTTTTTCTATTTTGGTGTTTAAGTGATGGGAGTTTTCTAGTTGGGATATAGGTATATCTCGGTTCCTAATGGATATACAGGGTGGGGGGCGGTTGGGTTTCTGTTTTGTTTTTTCATTGATTTTGATTTACTCTATGGTATAGTCATGTATTGTTTATACATTGTTCTTGAAGAGTACTTGTAATGTTTTATTGAGGAAGGTTTGGTGCCAATACTTGATGGATATTCGGTCTTCTCCAGTCGTGCGGCTGTTTGGACTCCGGTTCATGCACTATGATGTGCCTCTCCCTGTTACTGTGTTTCCTCCTCTGCTCCCTTCTCTTGTCTCTTTTTCTCCTGTTTCTCTTTTCAGTCTCCCCCAATGACGGCGATACCTGAGGAGCTCCACCTACTCGCCTGGAACGTACGGGGTCTCAATAACAAAATTAAGAGAGCGCTGGTATTATCGCAAGTAAAGTATAAAGCAGATATTGTTTGCTTCTCACTCATCTTACTGGTAGTAAGACGTTAGCCTTGAAAAAAACCCGTAGGTGGGGTGGTTATTCCATTCTACTTTCTCACAAAATGCCAAGGGAGTCTCAGTGTTAGTTAAGAAATCGGTAAACTTCCATTTAGAACATAGCCAAATAGATCAGTATGGCCGCTTTGTCTTTCTTAGGGCTTTTGTTAACTCTACTCTTTTTTGAATATTCTCGCGGTATATGTCCCCCCTCCCTATAATAATGAAGTTTTGAGACAGGCTGTGTCTTTTATTGCGTTGTCGCCTTCCACTCCCACTATTTGTATTGGGGACTATTATAATGTAATGGATCTAATTTTAGACAGATGGATAGAGAATCCCTGCGATGATCTCTCTTCTTCTTCCCCAACCCCTTTTTCTAAATTAGTGTCAGAGCTTGGACTGGTTGATGTTTGGAGAGGTAGGTTCCCCCAGGAAAGCCATTACTCTTGCTACTCGGCTACTTTCAACACTTTTTCACGCACAGACTTGGCTCTTTTAGCCCCGGATTTGGTCCCTAAGGTAGTTCAGGTTAGTTACTTGCCCAGGTGGATCTCTGATCACTCACTGTTTTGTTAATATTAGATAAATTGGTTCCTCAGGGTATTACGTTTTGGAAACTTAACTCATTCAGGTTGTCGTTAATGGGAGATGGGGCTAATATACTTGCTGAATGGCAAGATTTCCAAGACCACAATGCTTCTTACGCCACCCCCACTATTAAACATGATGCATTTAAAACTTCTATTCGTGGTTCCCTCAACAAAAGAGTGGCAGCTATTAAACAGTTCAGTAGGGCGGAGGAGTGCAGTCTTGAACAAACCTGTTGTCAACAGGAGGCTGAATATCTTCTGCTTAGATCACCCTCTGTACATGACCATCGGGATTTGGCGAGGAAGGAATGGGCACAGTTTTTATTAGATAATTTCAAGCGCAGGTTGATATTTTCCAAACACACAATGTACTCATTCATTGCAATACGTCAGTATATATATGGTAACTAATAATTGTCATTTAACTCCTTACTGGAATTGTTGCCTTTAATAACTATATGAAACGGAACTTTTATTAGTCTTCCCTGCTTTCATCATACCCCAGCACCTACACCTTTGGTTGGTCCAGGGTTAACAGATTCACAAAAACACTCGGCCCTGACAGCTCTCTTGGTGTGGCGTATGACGCACACCGTTTTCGACTGGCATGACCTTGATGAGTCACCCCTGTGTTTTAATGCTTCATATAAGGAATTTCTTCCTTTGTCTCAAGATAATTTATGGTTGAGGGTGGAAATTGCAACAGTTAATCAACTGTATGGTGCTGGTAGTTTTAAGTCCTTTGAACAGATAAACAGGATTAGGTTATCCCTAATTCTGCCTTTTTCCGCTACCTTTAGTTGCGCCATGTGTCGCAAGCACAGTTTGGTAAAGCATCTCTGGCCATTTCAATGTCTCCAATCAAAAAAATGCTTATTAACCTGCGCCCCAAAGGCCAAATCTCTACCGTATATGCTGCACTGAATGAGCGTGTCAATTTCCATTTATTTGACCCTTTGAAATCTAAGTGGGAACATAATTTAGGTGTGCTTTCTGATGAACAATGGACGCAAGTGCTGGGCTCCATTAAGTACACTACCACATGCATCAGATACCAGATTTATTTCTATATACTGCACAGAGTATATCGCACTCCAGTAATACTTTATAGGGCACACCTTCTTTCTGATACCTGTTGTCCAAAGTGTGGTGTGATGGAGGGCTGATTTCTGGAATCTCTTGTGGTCCTGTTCAAGGGTACTACCCTTTTGGAGCGCAGTTTGGGGTGATATTATTCTTACAGAACCATCCCTGCCTATGCTGGACCCTAAACTGTGCATATTTGGGTTAGATATAGAAGAGACACACTCATTGGTCCTATACCACTAGGGGGTGTAGAGTATCTTGATCCGAGGCACCAACAGGCTCAAAGCTTTGACTGTTCCCAGAATGCACAGCGCCGCCTCCTCTATAACCCCGCCTCGCAGCACAGGAGCTCAGTTTAGTTAACCAGCCCAATGCAGTAGCAGGAAAAGAGACTACAACGGTTAGTAGCCACATACACCACACTCTCACGACAAGAGAAGTGTCAGCGGCTAATGCCATATCAACCCAAAGAAGCTAAGTGCGTCAGGGTGGGCGCCTTGTGGAGAATGGGGATGTCCTAAAGCAGTTCCTTAGGGGAGGGGACGCACTGTAGCGGGCACAAGAACCCGGCGTCCAAAGGAAGCATCCTGGGAAGCGTCAGTATCCAAGGCATAGAACCTTATGAACGTGTTCACAGAGGACCACGTAGCCGCCTTGCACAATTGTCAAGGGTCGCACCACGTTGGGTCACCCAAGAAGGTCCAACAGACCGAGTAGAATGGGCCGTAATGTGAACAGGAGCTGACAGACCAGCCTTCACATAAGCATGCGCAATCACCATTCTAATCCACCTGGCCAGGGTCTGCTTGTGAGCAGGCCAGCCACGTTTGTGAAATCCAAACAAAACAAAGCGAGAATTAGACTTTCGAATAAAAGCACTATTGGTTTAACCACTATGGCTAAGGTACTAATAGCAAGGAAGTGGCTTTCACCTGAAACACCCAATATCTCTCACTGGAGAGCTTTAGTCAATGATGTCTCTGGGCACGAGAGGTTGATGTTTAGATCTAGAGGTGCGATGTCTCAATATTATGGTAAATGGGACAGATGGAATACATCGGTTTTTGGGGCAGGGTTCACGGGATAGAGCGTGAGCTGTGTGTGATTTGGTAATGGAGCCCAGTGTTCTGTCACACATTTTGCACTCTGTATTTTCACCAGACCGTGTTATTCACTTATGCTTTATATTTATATTTTCTATGTTATGCACCGTTTTCCTCTTGGACATAATTGTATTCTGCTTTCACACTCTATTTCCCTTGGTAATTGGCGCTACGTAATTACCTCGTTATTTCAATGCCAGAACTTTGATAATGTGTACGTTGCGATTGTACTAATGTGGACCCCAGTATCCTCTAGGACATAAGAGAAAAATACATATATGTGATAACCTCTGCAAGACATAAAAATCTGTAAAACATTGTGTGCTATTTTTGTGGACTATACAAGTATCAATTTCTATAAATTACTGAACTTACTGCTTGCCATTTCTATAAAATAAAGGTTGGTACACACTGATAGCTATATCTGCAGCTATATTTATAACCATATTGGGGGCAGTGTGTTGTGCATACACAGTGCCCGATCCGTCATGACTGACGTCACGAACGGGGCAGGCATTTACATGCGCCCGTCCAGTTGAGCCATCAATCACCGCCGGCTGCTGCAGGAAGTTTACGGGTGGTCAGCTGATTGCCCGTACACACATAATGATGCCGATCTGTAAACCTATTGATCATCGTGTGTGCTGCCAGGCCGACGCGATATGTCTGTGAACAACAGTGTTAACAGACATACCATTGGTACACACTGGCCGACGGGCCCGCGATTGATCGGCTGTTTAACAGAACAGCCGATATATCGGCCAGTGTGTACGCACCTTAAGTTAAGACTACAAAATGGCTACTGTGTGTATGACTGGAAGTTGTGTCTTCATGTAAAAGTGAATCACATTGAAACTGAACAAGGAGATAGTCGTCAGCTGAAAAATACCTAGATTTATGTGTATCGCCTATTCAACTGGATTCTACTATTACAGTGAAAATAATTGTAAAAAGCCTGAACTTCTAGGACCCTGTCTGAATTAGTACACAACATTGCAGCTACAATGCATGGGACTATTGAAAACATCAAGGGAAAAAAATAGTTTTAAAATGCGAATTTAATAAGAAGAACTCCTTGAAGGTGTCCTACAATTCAATTAATTACAATCCGTATAGTTAAATCAAACTTTGGAAACAGGATCACCTCATAAAATTAACTTCTTAAATGTACGCTTACAGCAAGTATTCTGTTGTCATGGAAACAGCATAGCTCTAACAATAACGTAGAGGGAAGAATACTTCCTTATTGGTTTACATTTCTTACAAGAACTAAAGGATGTGTAAATGTTTGACTGTTAAAGTTATTAATTAATATTACTTTTTCAACACTTGAAATATCATTTAACAAGGTATATGTTTTAGAGTCTGAGACACAAACTGAACTACACTAAAGTTAATGTCACTCACCAGGAATCACTGTGGGAATCAGCAACTCTAATGGATTAAATTATTTCTAATTAAGCTCTGGACCCAATGTCTCCTGCCAGACACCCGCACAATCTACTACTTCAGTAGGCCTCTCATGATGCTCAGCGATGACCCTCTATAGCCACTTCCAAAATGGTTCCAGTGGTTCAGATAGTGAAACAGCTGGTAGAACTTCAGCCGTTTGTCAAAGCCAGAAACTTTTGGCAACTTTGCATGGTAAGCAGAGTAAAAGGATGATCCGAAACCTCCAAACATACCGGCAATTGCCAGCTCAAAGTCGGAGTGGCCGTAGAAACATGCAGGATCGAATATCACAGGTCCAGTGTCCAGCTCAGCCACATTCCCTCCCCACAGATCTCCATGGAGAAGTGAAGGTACGATTTCAAGTCCAGCAAACAGCTGAGGGATCTTCAACTGGAGGCATAAAAGCAGAAGTATTAGCAGAAATCCAATAGATGTTATACAATTATTGGAAAGGCTACATTTCACATTACAGGAATGTGAGCCTAAACACATCACAACCAATAGATTCATCTTTTACTTGCATTTTTGCTCTTATTTTCTAAGCGTATATATTAATGTTTGTACTTCCGTTAATAAAGAATTGGGTCTATTTTATGAACAGAAGCAATTTGGAGAGGACAGATGAAGCACACACATATTTGATAGCCTAGGCACGTTCTGCTTTTACTACTTTAGCTAGCTTTAAAAATAGGTCTTTATTTTCCTTTTACTTTGCTACCTGGCAGATTAGTGGAGGAGGAACTTGTTACTTGGGCTTATGGGGGAATTTAATAGCAGACGAAGGGGGCGAGGTATCTCTCCTCGCACCCCTCACCGCCTGTCTGAATTTGCACAAAAGTGCTTGCTACTGGGGCGAGCAGTTTTGAAAAAAGGGGACAGTGCTGTGCATACGACAACGTCAGCGGCTGGAACGGTCAGTGGCACATCGGCACACTATCCTGAATATAGGAGCGCTGAGCCCAGTCATTTTGCACACTTCACTACATTAATAGCGGTAACTGCAGTACATAACATGCGCAGTTACTGGTAAACCCCTTAATTCCCGATCATACATCTACCCCTCTGTGCACAAAAGAACAAAATAAATTTATGTTCCGTAAAATACCACACAGCTATATCCATTGTTAGTGAATAAAATACTCCAGAGGGAACTATAATTCAACAGTGGACTATTCTGGGTGATCACATGATATTACCTAGGCTATGTCAAATCTCTAGGACATAAAAGAAGATCTCATTTATCAATTCTGAGATGACCTCAGAAAATGGTCTAATTAGCATATTAATATGATGGGAGGAACCACCTGCAGCTGGTCACACTTCATTTACGCTACAGAAGCAATACTATATATATATAGCTGAATTTGATGAGTTTTCATATTACATGTGGAAGTGTAAAGTTGATAATAAGATGGACACCTCCACACCTATACAGTGTCTACAAATCACCTACTTGTAACTGTGCCCAAAGCTCCATGGCTTCTCTGTCCCCAGAGGATTTCTCAAGCAAGTTCATTTGGTGCTGGATACGCTGGCGGGTGTAGAAAATGACCCAGTCGTCCTGCCAATCATTCACCTAATAAAGAGACATTTGCAGTGGTCAGAACAGCTCTCTAATACAGATTCAGTATGATTCACCGACGGGCGGGATGCCGACTGTCCATATCCCGACAGCTGCAGCCCGCCCACGAGAATGCCGGTAGCGGGGCAAGCTCAAAGAGTCCCCTTGCAGGCTAGCTGCTCTCGCCACAGGATCTATTCCCACTCTATGGGTGTTATGGACACCCACGAGTGGGACTAGTCCTGTTTTGCCGGGATTCCCGCTGGCGGCATGCGTCGGTATCCTGACTGCCGGGATCTCGATAGCCGGCAATTGAACGTATCCCCTCTAATACATATAATACATCTGTACTTATAAATCTGTAATGAAATATATGATGCAGGTAGCGGCACATGGCTTGCCCACAAGATAAGTCTGTGGGGTTAGATTATAGCACGTAGTTTTGTCACATCATTTTTAGGGCCATATGCAATTGCGGTCGAATTGCAGCAAATGTCGAAAAACGGGGCATTTTTGACACAAAAAAATGATTCGACAATGCAATACAGTATTTTTCGACAAAAAAACGGCCGTTTCAGATTCGACTTTTTGCAATTCGACAATTTTATTTACAGGTAACTCGTGGATTCTACTGGTGAAGAGGACCTACTGCTTCGTGTCAACATAGGTAAGTATGTGTGTGTCGGTGTGCATGTATGTAATAAAGTTTTACTATCACGGTGTGTGTGTACTGTTTTTATTTGGGTATTTTTTTTTGCAGTAGAACTACAGGTACCAGCGGGCCCGTTTCCCCCCCGCATGCTGATACTTGTGGTTCTCCAAGTACCAGCTTGCGGGTGAGGCTTGCTGGGACTTGTAGTTCTGCTACAAAAAACGCGTTTTATGGTAAGAACTTACCTTTGTTAAAACTCTTTCTGCGAGGTACACTGGGCTACACAAGGAATGGACAATGGTGTAGAGTAGGATCTTGATCCGAGGCACCAACAAGCTCAAAGCTTTGACCTTCTTCCCAGAATGCATAGCGCCGCCTCCTATATCACCCCGCCTCCCTGCACAGGATCTCAGTTTTTAGTTAACCAGTCCAATGCAGTAGCAGGAAAAGAGACGACAACGGTTAGTAGCCACAACACCGCATTCTCACGACAGGAGGCGTGTCAGCGGCTAATGCCATACCAACCCAAAGAAGCTAAGTGCGTCAGGGTGGGCGCCTTGTGGAGCCAAGTGTACCTCGCAGAAAGAGTTTTAACAAAGGTAAGTTCTTACCATAAAACTCGTTTTCTGCTGTGGGGTACACTGGGCTCCACAAGGAATGAACAATGGGGATGTCCTAAAGCAGTTCCTTATGGGAGGGGACGCACTGTAGCGGGCACAAGAACCTGGCATACTAAGGAAGCATCCTGGGAAGCGGCAGTATCTAAGGTATAGAACCTTATGAACGTGTTCACAGAGGACCACGTAGCCGCCTTGCACAATAGTTCAAGGGTCGCACCACGTTGGGCCGCCCAAGAAGGTCCAACAGACCGAGTAGAATGGGCCTTAATGTGATCAGGAGCAGAGACCAGTCTTCACATAAGCATGTGCAATCACCATTCTAATCCATCTGGCCAGAGTTTGCTTGTGAGCAGGCCAGCCACGTTTGTGAAACCCAAACACAACAAAAAGAGAATCAGATTTCCTAATAGGAGCAGTTCTTTTCACATAGATACGGAGAGCCCGTACCACATCCAAAGACCGCTCTTTGGAAAACAGATCAGGAGAAACAAGTGCCGGAACTTCAATCTCCTGATTAAGGTGGAACGAAGAAACCACCTTAGGTAGATAGCCGGGACGAGTCCTAAGAACCGCCCGGTCACGGTGAAATATCAGATATTGGGAACTACAGTACAAGGAACCCAAATCCGACACTCTTCTAGCTGAAGCAATAGCCAGCAGAAACACCACCTTAAGGGAAAGCCACTTAAGGTCAGCTGAACCAAGAGGTTCAAACGGAGACTCTTGTAACGCCTCCAAAACCACCGACAAGTCCCAAGGAGCCACAGGCGGGACATAGGGAGGTTGGATACGTAACACGCCCTGAGTAAAGGTATGCACATCAGGTAAGGTCACAACTTGGCTATACTAAACTTGGAAGCGTCATAATCGTTAGATGCGCACCAAACAAAGTAAGAATGCCAGACCCTATAGTAAATCCGAGCCGAAGCCGGTTTCCGGGCCCGCAACATAGTTTGAATGACCGCCTCAGAAAACCCTTTAGCCCTTAAGACAGAAGCTTCAAGAGCCACGCCGTCAAAGACAGCCGGGCTAGGTCCTGGTAGACACAGGGGCCCTGAACGAGGAGGTCTGGGTGTTGTGGAAGTAGAATTGGACGCTCTGACGATAGGCCTTGCAGGTCTGAGAACCAGTGCCGTCTGGGCCACGCTGGAGCTATGAGAAGCAGAATTCCTTTTTCTTGCTTGTACTTCCGAATTACCCTGGGCAGGAGTGACACCGGAGGGAACACGTACGGCAGCCGAAACCTCCACGGTACCGCCAGCACATCCACGAATGCTGCTTGAGGATCCCTTGTCCTTGCTCCGAAGACCGGAACCTTGTGATTGTGTCGAGACGCCATCAGATCTACGTCTGGAAGGCCCCACCTTTCCACTAGGAGTTGAAACACTTCTGGATGGAGGCCCCACTCGCCAGCATGCACGTCCTGACGACTGAGAAAGTCCGCTTCCCAATTCAGGACTCCCGGAATGAATATTGCCGACATGGCCGGTAGATGGCGTTCTGCCCACTGTAGAATCCGTGAGACTTCCTTCATTGCTAGGCGGCTTCAAGTGCTGCCTTGATGATTTATGTAAGCCACTGTGGTGGCGTTGTCCGACTGTACTTGAACAGGACGGTTCTGAATTAAATGCTGGGCGAGGTTCAAGGCATTGAAGACCGCCTGCAACTCCAGAATATTGATCGGGAGGAGGGACTCCTCCTTGGTCCACCGCCCCTGAAGGGAGTGTTGCTCCAGCACCGAGCCCCAACCTCTTCTGGCATCTGTCGTCAACAGGACCCAGTCGGATATCCAGAACGGACGGCCCCTGCACAGTTGTTGGTCCCGGAGCCACCAGAGCAGTGACAGATGGACCTCCGGAGTCAATGAGATCATTTGAGACCTGATCCAGTGAGGCAGGCCGTCCCATTTGGCTAGAATCAGCCTCTGGAGAGGGCGAGAGTGAAATTAAGCGTACTCCACAAAGTCGAATGCTGACACTATGAGGCCCAGCACCTGCATCGCCGAATGTATCGACACTTGCGGACGAGATAGGAAGCAATGAATCCTGTCCTGAAGTTTCAGGACTTTCTCCTGAGACAGGAACTCAGCTGGTTGTGAGTGTCCAATAGTGCTCCCAGATGCACCATGCTCTGAGCAGGGATCAGGGATGTCTTCCTCCAGTTGATGAGCCACCCGTGGGCTTGTAGAAACCGGACCGTCACATCTAGATGACGCAGGACAAGTTATGGGGATTTTGCCAGGATTAACAAGTCGTCCAAATACGGCAGTATCCTGACCCCTTGACGGAGGAGTACCACCGTCATCACCGCCATGACTTTTGTAAAGACTCGCGAAGCCGTTGTTAAACCAAAAGGTAACGCCCGAAACTGGTAATGGCAGTTGCCAATCGCAAATCTAAGGTATTGCTGATGAGACACTGCTATAGGAATATGCAGGTAAGCATCCTGTATATCCAGGGAGACCATGAAGTCCCCAGGTTCCAAGGCCAGAACTATAGAGCGAAGGGTTTCCATCCAGAACTTGGAAACCTTCACAAACCTGTTCAATACCTTGAGGTTGAGAATGGGCCGGGAGGACCCATTCGGTTTCGGGACTAGAAACAGCGGAGAATAGTAACCCCGGCCCCTCTGCGCAAGAGGCACCTGTACTACGACTCCTGTATCCAGGAGGGTCTGTACCACCGAATGTAGAGTGTTTGCCTTTGTCTTGTCCAACGGGACATCTGTCTGGCAAAATCGATGAGGGGGTCGGTTTTTGAAGGCTATGGCGTAACCGTACCCAGGCATCTGAAGTGGTCTTCAACCATTCCTGGGTATACCCTAGAAGCCGGCCCCCCACCCTGGGATCCCCCAGAGGGAGGCCCGCCCTGTCATGCGGCAGGCTTATCTGTCTTGGAAGCTGGCTGACGGGCCGCCCAGGCTCTTTTGGGCTTAGGCTCACCAGGTTTGGAAGTGCGGGCCTGCTTGTTGTACGCCTGACCTTTTGCTTTACCTGAAGGACGAAAGGAAGTACCTTTAGCCTTCGACACAGAAGGAGCAGTACTTGGTAGACAGGCAGTTTTGGCAGTAGCCAAGTCAGCCACAATCTTATTTAAATCCTCCCGAAACAGATTATCTCCCTTAAAAGGGAGTACCTCCAGGGTTTTTCTAGAGTCCAGATCCACAGACCAGGATCTCAGCCACAATATCCGGCGAGCCAGGACTGACGTAGTGGAGGCCTTGGCTGCCACGATGCAGGCATCAGAAGCCGCCTCTTTAATATAAGGATAAGCTGTGACAATATAAGACAAGCATTGTCTAGCATGGTCAGAGGAGATTTCAGCATCTAACTCCAAGGCCCATGCTTCAATGGCCTCTGCAGCCCAAGTAGCTGCAATAGTGGGCCTTTGTGCAGCACCCGTGAGGGTGTAAATCGCTTTCAGACAACCCTCCACACGTTTATCCGTAGGCTCTTTTAGAGACGCAACGGTGGTGACCGGTAGAGCTGAGGAAACCACCATCCTAGCCACATGTGAGTCCACTGGAGGAGGCGTTTCCCAATTCTTAGACAGCTCTGGCGCGAGGGGATAGCGAGCCAGCATTTTCTTTTGAGGCACAAACTTCATACCCGAGTTTTCCCAGGGTTCCTGACGTATATCAATTAGGTGGTCAGAGTGAGGTAAAACTTGTTTAATCACCTTCTGATGCTTGAACCTATCTGGAGGAGGAACGGATGGCTCGGGATCATCCGTAATCTGTAAAATTAACTTAATAGCCTCCAAAAGATCAGGAACATCCACATGTGAATCACCCTCCCCATCAGCCGTATCGGAGTCAGAACCTGTGGGGTCAGTGTAAGTGCCGTCTTCATCCGACGAGGTGTCAGTGACAGCAGTGGATTGTGAGGAGACAAGCGCTCGCTTAGAGGACCCCTTGGACGTAGGCGAGTGCCGGTCAGACTTTTTAGCAGTCAGGGACGGGTTCAACTTCTTTATTTGGGTGTTAGTTTATGAACTAGCGTATGCAGAAGCGTGGAAAAAGCGCCCCACGGCGGGTCATTATTTGCCCCCGTTGCCACCGTCCCACTGGGGGGCAAGGAGCCCCCAGAACCAGAGCCCAAAGCTGCTATATTCTCCTCATAGGTATCTGCGGCTTCAGCAACACCGACAGTGTGTTCAGCCCCAGAACAGTTACCCTCAGAAGCAGACATGATATAACTTGCAGTATTCAGGTAACACAGTACAATTTGTCAGCAGCACAATACCTGTAGCCCAAACCCCTGCGCAGTGTAGTCAGCACCAGCAGAGATAAAGGAGAGATATGGTGACTAAATCACAGAGAAAAATACGTAATACAGTATATCTTTGTGAAAATCCTATATTAGATAAAACCTGACGCACCAAGCCCCCTCAGGTTATAGAATATAGGTATAGCAGGTTGAGTGAAAGACACGAAATGGACACCACTCAGCTATCAAATGCACACACAAATAGTCACAGTCTGTACAATGCAGAGGTTATTACTAACAATAATACTGCAATGGACTAGCTTACACAGCTATATAACAATAGATATAACAGTACACAGTAAGAACTGGATGTATATCACAGGGTAATTGTACTAGGAAACCCTGACTAAGTGCACTCTTTCTTAACGAACACTGACTAAAAAAGGCAGGTAGAATACTTAAGTGTCTTGTAAAGTCACAGCACTGACAACCAGGCGGCTTTACATAGGAGGATTTGCCCAAGCATTCCCAGGAACAGTGAGCTGAGGGATAATGGCGCCGCAGACACTGCCAGGGATTGAGGGAGAGACAGATATGCAGCTCCAGGGCGGGAACATTTGCAGAAAATGGCGCGCTAGGGGAGGGGCTTCAGGTCCAAGCTCTATCCCCCTGCTGGCAAAACCACCGGGTACTGCGGGCTCTAATAAAACGGTTTATAGAGAAAACCTGACCTGTCCCATGCCCTGGTGATCTAGTGGTATCGCCTGTACTGCCACAGTGTCCACCACGAGCGCGCGCGACCCGCCTCCCACTGACCGCGCCGGATCGCGATAAAGACCGGGTTCCGCAAGCGGGACCCACTTACCACCTCCCGGAGCGCAGCCATGCGATCCCTGAGAGCCCCCGTCGTGTGTGCCTGACAAGAAGAAAACCGGAGCCTCCTGCTGTAGTTACCCGGCAACCAGGGCTCGGGAGTGTACAGCGCCGCTGGGGAGAGCCGGAGCTGCAGCCGTGAATGTCCACTGACATGTAACACTGCTGCTGCCCTTGAAGTCTTCACTTTTTTCCTCAGAAAAAAAGCTCTTCTTAGGGCTGCCTGGAGCAGCCCCTCTGTTAAGTGCCTGCTACTGCAGCACCAACTACAAAACGGAGATCCTGTGCAGGGGGGCTGGGTGATATAGGAGGCGGCGCTATGCATTCTGGGAAGAAGGTCAAAGCTTTGAGCCTGTTGGTGCCTCGGATCAAGATCCTACTCTACACCATTGTCCATTCCTTGTGGAGCCCAGTGTACCCCACAGCAGAAAACAATATTTTTTATTTTGTCACTTGGCTATCAGCCTCCCATCCGCCGCCCTTGGATTGGGGGACGGACAGCCTCGGGCTTCACCCCTGGCCCTTGGGTGGCTGGAGGGGGGACCCCTTGATTTAAGGGGTCCCCACTCCCCCACGGTACCCCGGCCAGGGGTGACTAGTTGGGAATTTAATGCCACGGCCGCAGGGACCGGTATAAAAGTGTCCCCCGGCTGTGGCATTATCTCTCCAGCTAGTGGAGCCCGGTGCTGGTGTGAAAAATACGGGGGACCCCTACGTCTTTTGTCCCCCGTATTTTTTGCACCAGGACCGGACGCAGAGCCTGGTGCTGGTTGTTAAAATACGGGGGATCCCCTGTCATTCCCCCCCCCCCGTATTTTTACAACCAGGACCGGCTCAAAGAGCCCGAGGCTGGTTATGCTTAGGAGGGGGGACCCCACGCATTTTTTTTCTTGATTTTTTAAACAATTTTGTGCCGTCCATGAAGTCGAATCCAGGGCGCACACTATTGTCAATTGGTCCGTTTTTCGACAGCGGGACTGTCGAATCCGTTTTTTATTGAATATGTCGAATTCGGGTCCCGGCGGGAGGGTGTCTGACTGTCGAATTGTGTCTAATTTAAAAACGGTCGAATTCCAGCCGGAATTCAACCGCAATTGCATATACCCCTTAGACTCTTTTTTTGTTATTTTACATATTCAATTAACAAAAAACTTCCCTCTCCAATGTGTGAAACGCACATTTATTATGTAAAGCCTTATTCTGTACAGTTTAAGAAAAGTAGTTCTATGGATCAAAAGTAAGAAAGCCACAGATAAAAGCCATACACTGTACACTGTGGTTGTATTTAACACTCCAGCTGCTAGACAAAAATGGACAAATTGTTGCACCAGTTCTATCAAATAGAAAATTCCACCTGAAACTAGAGATAATGGGGCCCACACACGGTGTTATTTGTGCTAGGTGCGAATTGAGCCTATACAATCTGTGCTATGCGATTTGGACTAAGGGGGTAATTCAGAGTTTATCGTAGCAGCAAATTTGTTAGCAGTTGGGCAAAACCATGTGCACTGCAGGTAGAGAGATAGATTTGGGTGGGTTATTTGGTTTCTGTGCAGGGTAAATACTGGCTGCTTTATTTTTACACTGCAATTTAGATTTTAGTTTGAAAACACCCCACCCAAATCTAACTCTCTCTGCACGTTATATCTGCCCCCCCCTCTTAATCCTCACCCCCCCCCCCCCCCCTGCAGTTCACATGGTTTTGCCCACCTGCTAACATATTTGCTGCTGTGATCAACTCTGAATTAGGCCCATAGTGAGGTATGCTATTTGAACTACATCCGATTATGAATAACTACAATGTACTATTTGTGCTGTAGTACAAAAATACCTGCCTGCACATACTATTTTGCCTTGAGATATGGACTAGACGGGAGCGCGTATCGCAAAGGACAATACACACGGTGCTATATGAACTAGATGCAATGCTATTTGAACTAAAAAGATCAACTAGCATGCGAGAATTGCACCGTGTGTGGGCACCATGACATTTTGGACATAATTCTTAAAAAAAACAAAAAAAACAAAACAAAAAGAGGGGTTCCCATTCTGTACTTGTATTATGCTTCCCACAGCATTAACTAAACACATTTTCTACTTTTTTTTTGTCCTACATATTTTATTTAATCAGAGGGAGTTTTATGTAAAATTCCATAGTTATACCCCCGTCCTGTGTTTTCTGCATCGAATGTTTGTGTATTCAGGAACCAGTTTAATGTCATTTCTATTTATATTGCTGTCAGCTAGATGAGAAATTATAGCCCAGAGAGGAGCTTTTAAATTCATAACCATAATTATCGTGATGCAGCCAGTTTGTCGCCATGTACACTGTGCAAAATATGGTATCTCAAACGTGACTAGTGATCTTACCAGGGGCAGATATCCGCAGCAGGTCACAGTATGGAAGCCAAACTTGTCTATGTATTGAACATCAGACTGTCCAGGTCCTTTGCCTTAAACAATACAAACCAAATAATCAAATGTAGGCTATAAGATCCTGGGAAAATACAAAAATACTTTCATGTGGCTGGGTGGTAAAAAAAAAAAAAAAAAAGTGGAAAAGTCAGTCTGAAATTAGAAGAGTGAAGAACAGTGCTCAGGTGTTCAGTGCCCTCCTGCAAACTATAAATGTTCGTCCTCCTACAAATATGTCCTCGACAGGTCTCGTTACAATGTTTCATATTTTGAAATGTAACGTGCACTATGTTGTAAAATAAGTTATAAGGAGCACAGCAGTGTGTGCAAAGCTAGGGGGTAAGCGTACAGCAGTATGTGCAGGGTGAGGGGGTAAGGGTACAGCAGTGTGTGCAGGGTGAGGGGGTAAGGGTACAGCAGTGTGTGCAGGGTGAGGGGGTAAGGGTACAGCAGTGTGTGCAGGGTGAGGGGGTAAGGGTACAGCAGTATGTGCAGGGTGAGGGGGTAAAGGTACAGCAGTGTGTGCAAAGCTAGGGGGTAAGCGTACAGCAGTATGTGCAGGGTGAGGGGGTAAGGGTACAGCAGTGTGTGCAGGGTGAGGGGGTAAGGGTACAGCAGTATGTGCAGGGTGAGGGGGTAAGGGTACAGCAGTATGTGCAGGGTGAGGGGGTAAGGGTACAGCAGTATGTGCAGGGTGAGGGGGTAAGGGTACAGCAGTGTGTGCAAAGCTAGGGGGTAAGGGTACAGCAGTGTGTGCAGGGCGAGGGGGTAAGGGTACAGCAGTGTGCAGGGTGAGGGGGTAAGGGTACAGCAGTGTGTGCAGGGTGAGGGGGTAAGGGTACAGCAGTATGTGCAGGGTGAGGGGGTAAGGGCACAGCAGTGTGTGCAGGGTGAGGGGGTAAGGGTACAGCAGTATGTGCAGGGTGAGGGGGTAAGGGTACAGCAGTATGTGCAGGGTGAGGGGGTAAGGGTACAGCAGTGTGTGCAAAGCTAGGGGGTAAGCATACAGCAGTATGTGCAGGGTGAGGGGGTAAGGGTACAGCAGTGTGTGCAGGACTAGGGGGTAAGGGCACAGCAGTGTGTGCAGGACTAGGGGGTAAGGGTACAGCAGTGTGTGCAGGACTAGGGGGTAAGGGTACAGCAGTGTGTGCAGGACTAGGGGGTAAGGGTACAGCAGTGTGTGCAGGACTAGGGGGTAAGGGTAAAGCAGTGTGTGCAAGGTTAGGGGGTAAGGGTAAAGCAGTGTGTGCAAGGTTAGGGAGTAAGGGAAAAGCAGTGTGTGCAGGGTTAGGGGGCAAGGGTACATCAGTGTGTGCAGGACTAGGAGGCAAGGATACAGCAGTGTGTGCAGGACTAGGGAGCAAGGATACAGTAGTGTGTGCAGGATTAGGTGACAAACACATAGTTTTGGGTGCAGGGTTAGGGGGTGAGGGTACAGTATTGGTGGCAGGGTAAGGGGATAAGAGTGGAGTGTTGGCTATATTGTTGGGGGATAAGGACACACTATTGGGTGCAGGGTTAGAGGGATAAGGTCATAGTATGGTGGTTAGGGAGGTAAGCATACAGCAGTGGGTTCAGGGTTAGGGGGTAAGGGTACAGTACAGAGTACAGGATTTGGGGTAAGGACAAAGTAGTAGGTAGAGGGTTAGTGGGGTAAGGACACACACATATTTAAAGTAGTGATAGAGGGGATTGTGCTGAAACAAACAGTGGTGTGTTATGTGTGGGGGTGGGTATAACAGACACCCGCCCCTTGTGCACTGAATCCCCCACGCCTCGATAACCTGTAGCCCCTATAATGTGCCCCCCACTCTACCATTGCAGATCTTCAGTCTTGTCAGGCAGTACGGGAGGGAGGTGCTTGGAGAGTCCCTCAGCCTCTGAGCCCATATCCAGCAAATACAGGGCACACTCCAACCGTGTGTCCATGTCTCCCAGCAGCCTGTATGTGAGGATTTGCAGGATATGGCGGAGCAGCCGGCTTCCTGCTGTACAGTCACACAGCAACGCCCACCCCCAACATTTCCCTTTAAAATCACAAAGGAGGAACGGGGAAATGTCTCCTCCCCAGGAGAGGCACACAGACATTGACTGTGAATTATCTCATAGTGTATGGCCACGATTTCTGATGGTTTCAGCTTGTCATATAAAATATATGTCAGTCTGACAGACCTTTTATCTCAGTGTATGCTCAGTATAAGCTGAAATGAAAAGATTGATTTACTATTTTGGTTTTTTTTTTTTTTAAGTCCATAAAAAAACATACCTCCCAAAATGAAAGCCAAAGTAAGTCTAAAATTACAACCGCATACTGTAACTCATCTTCACATAATTCAACCCCCCCTCCCCACGATCCAAACATGTCTACACTCGAAGACCATGAAATCCTGACTATTCCACTAATTTCGGGACAGTAGTGAAGTATGATACGACAGGTGTAGCGTACCATCTCTTTTGTTACATATTATGGATTGTACTCGAGACACTGGGCTGTGAAGTTAATCACATATGAAATACTTTTAAACACATGCAAAGTTGCAGAAGACTCAGAACGGAACTTGGCGTGAGATAAAGCGCTGCATTGTGGCACTTCGTATACAGTTCAAACTGTTTGCACTATTTGAGCCCAGAACCTGGGGTGCAGAGAGGGGGTGTTTTCCATGACTAACGCCACATGTGTATGAGGACATATCTGTAAACTAAATCTTAGGGGGTTACTTACGAAATATCGTTTTTCAAATGGATGAAAAACGATCTAAATCGATGTTGGGTTACCGGGGATGAAACACACACTAACATCTAAAAATTAATATAAAAAATCATGTTAGTAAACGTGATTTAGCCCTGGAGACCCAACATTGATTGAGATTGTTTTTCATTGATTTGTAATTGATGAAAATTAAACCTTATGCTGGCCATACATCAGGACGATATCTTTCCAACCAGCCAACTAGTTGGCTGGTTGGAAAGATAATCTGGCAGTGTGTGGGAGCAAACGATTATCAGACGTTTTCTCCCACACGCTGATAAACGGCCAGAAACGGTTGGTCCAACTAGTTGGGAAAATCAAACCTGTTTGATTTTCCCAACTAATCGTTCAGGTGTAGGGGAAACTTTCCCCCCAACTGAACGATAAGTAGGCGGACACTGCCTGCTAGTGTCCGCCTACTTTTGTCTTTCGGACTGCAGGTGACCCTCTCTGCTTCATCCCCCTCCGGCTACTTCGTCCTCACCGCCCGCATCTTTCCTGCACGGGCCGCAGGGACCGGCCACTGCACAGCCGCCAGCCCCACCGCACCGTCCATCTCTCTCCACACCGGCTGCCAGCCTGAATCCCCCTTAGGCCACCAGCTTCTGTCCCACGACGGGACCACGTCACCGCCGTCTCAACCATCCCGCCGCTGCCTTCAGTGCCGCCAGGCTCTATCCCCCTCCGGCCACCTCACCGCCCAGCATCTTTCCTGCACAGCCACCAGCCTCCCTCCACGCACCGGCCGCCAGCCTCCCGCACAGTTCATTTATCCCCCTCCGGTCACCAGCCTCTGTCCTGCGCCTAGATCTCCTCACCGCCACCTCGTCCATCCCGCCGCTGCCTTCAGTTGCAGGGACCGGCTCCAGCTATAGGCACAGGGCACCTCAGCGCAGCCAGACTCCATCAGGAACCAGTCACCCCTTCCTCTCTGCCACCTGCCTCCATCCTCCACCGGCCGCAGAGAGGGCACAGCCTCCATCCTCCTGTGATATACACACACACACACACACTGATACACACACATATATACACTGACACACACACATACACTGTGACACACACATATATACTGTCACATACATATACACTGTGATATACACACATATACTGACACACACACATATATATGACCCACATGTACACTGTGATACAAACATACACTGTGATAGACACACATATATACACTGTGATAGATACATATATACACACACGGTGATAGACACACACTGTGACATGCACGCACACTGGCATGCACGCACACACACACTGTGACATGCACGCACACACTGTGACACGCACGCACACACACACACACACTGACATGCACGCACACTGTGACAAGCACACACACTGTGACACGCACACACTGACACGCACGTGCACACACATACTGTGACACGCACACACACACTGACGCACGCAAACACACTGACGCACGTAAACACATTGTGACACGCACACACACTGTGACACGCACGCACACACACATTGTGACATGCACGCACACTGTGACAAGCACACGCACACTGACACGCACACACTGACACGCACGTGCACACACATACTGTGACACGCACGCACACACACTGTGACACGCACGCAAACACACTGTGACACGCACAAACACTGTGACATGCACGCACACGGTGACAAGCACACACACACTGAGACGCACGCACATACTGACAGGCACATGCACACACATACTGTGACACGCACGCGCACACACTGTGACACGCACACACACTGTGACACGCACGTAAAAATACACACTGACTCACGCACACACACACACACACACACATGCACACTGTGATGCACACACACTGTGACACAAACATGTTTACACACTGACACGCATACACACTGACACACATATATACACTGACACACATATATATATACACACACTGACACACATATGTACACTGATATACACACATATATATACACACTGACACATATGTACACTGATACACATATTTACAGTGTGATAGACACACATATATACACTGTGATAGACACACATATATACACTGTGATAGACATGTACTGTATAGACACTGTGACACACTCATACACTGTGATATACACACACATACTGACATATACATATATACACACTGACACACACACACACACACACACACACACACACACTGAGACACACCTATATACACTGACACACACATATACTGTCACACATATACACTGATACACACATATGTAATCTGTGATACACACATATACACTTTGATACACATGTATGTACACTGTGACACACTCATATACACTGGTATACACACATACTGTCACACCCACATACACTGACACACACACACACACACACACACACACACTGTGACACACAAGTATATACACTGTGACACACACACATACTGTCACACACACACACATATATATATATATATATATATATATATACACACTGTGACACACACACATATTGTCACACACATTTGTAAGGCTGTAATTGTGTGCGTGTAGAGGGGGCATGAAAATATATTTAACCAAAATACAGATACCTAGTAGCGTGAATGGATGTTTCAGATATGTGGATTAAGTGGATGTGAAATTAATCAATAAATTGGTTCAGTTGCGACGGACCCCAGAGACTTTTCTGCACAGGTTTCAATTAATAGGGAAAGCTAAAACAAATCTAAAGGGCCGTGCTAGAGAGCCAATAATTATATTCAGAAATGCTGGTGGTTCCAAATTAATACACATTTATTTTACGCACAATAAGACATTAAGGGCAGCATTCAATTCTTTTCACCCCCTTCCACACCCGTTCTGTTGCTGCTGATGGGCGTGGTATAATAATTTCAGTAGCGAGGGCACCCAATCCATTACGCAGCTAAACCTGATTACTATGGGTGCGATATGCTCAATAACGGGGATCACTTTAGAAAGGAGATTAGGCGTGATATATCATTTGAATACCGCCCTAAAAGTACTCATTACGGGAGAGCAAATAAGACCAATTGTAGATACATGTAACAATATGAAAAGTAGCAATAAAATATATAGTAGCTGATTCTGCTACATATGTTGCAACTCAGTCTGTGCATGTATCCTTTTTCCTCATTCAAATGCAGTCCAGATAAGCAGCTGAAGGAATATAAATTATTATCTAATATTTAGCAGAGCTGTTTAACCGCTGAAGTCCATATAAGCCACTATAATTATTGGGATATATGTATGTATGTGTATATAGAGATATATATATCACAAACGATAGGCGGCACTCTAGGACTTTACAAAAATCAAGAACAGACGTGACCCTGTTCTGACAGCTTAACGACGGTTACATTAAACCGAAACGTTAAGCTGTCAGAACAGGGTCACGTATGTTCTTGATTTTTGAAAAGTCCTAGAGTGCCGCCTATCGTTAGTGATATGTTTGCTTTTTGAAGCTCAGGAGGGCACCAGGCAAGCTGTACATTTTACTACATTGGGAGTGCCGAATATCTACATCTGGTATATATATATATATATATATATGTATTTTTTTGCCTTGGCAGCCCAACCATGCTGGTATCCATAGTTCACTATAAAAATAAGTAAATTTAATAAATGTATGGTGGTGAAAAAAAAGCCCAGTTTCACTGAAATAAAGACACTTCTGCATGTTTTGAAATGAAAAAAACAAAATAAAACTGAAGAACTGTAGGCAGGCACTGTCCGCCTACTTCGGTGACATCACAAGTTGGACAGAAGTTGGAAAGTTGGTTGGTCTGATGAAAAGTTGGTTAGATGTGTGGAGCACTGGTAAAAAGTTGGTTAGATGTGTGGGGCACTGTTTTAGTTGAACAGACAAGTTGGATGGTTGGAAGTTGCTTTTTGAAGCTCAGGAGGGCACCAGGCAAGCTGTACATTTTACTACATTGGGAGTGCCGAATATCTACATCTGGTATATATATATATATATATATATATATATATATATATGTATTTTTTTGCCTTGGCAGCCCAACCATGCTGGTATCCATAGTTCACTATAAAAATAAGTAAATTTAATAAATGTATGGTGGTGAAAAAAAAGCCCAGTTTCACTGAAATAAAGACACTTCTGCATGTTTTGAAATGAAAAAAACAAAATAAAACTGAAGAACTGTAGGCAGGCACTGTCCGCCTACTTCGGTGACATCACAAGTTGGACAGAAGTTGGAAAGTTGGTTGGTCTGATGAAAAGTTGGTTAGATGTGTGGAGCACTGGTAAAAAGTTGGTTAGATGTGTGGGGCACTGTTTTAGTTGAACAGACAAGTTGGATGGTTGGAAGTTTGGAGTGTTGGAGAAAAGTTGGTCTGATGTATGGGCTAGCATTAGTAATTAAACCCTTAGAGAGGAATAAAAAAAATAAGATTTTAAACCTACCGGTAAATCTTTTTCTCGTAGTCCGTAGAGGATGCTGGGGACTCCGTAAGGACCATGGGATAGACGGGCTCCGCAGGAGACATGGGCACTTTAAGAAAGGCTTTAGTTCTGGGTGTGCACTGGCTCCTCCCTCTATGCCCCTCCTCCAGACCTCAGTTAGAGAAACTGTGCCCAGAGGAGACGGACAGTACCAGGAAAGGATTTTGTTAATCCAGGGCAAGATCCATACCAGCCACACCAATCACACCGTATAACTTGTGATAAACTACCCAGTTAACAGTATGAAAACAACATATCATCAGTTCATGACCGATGCAACTATAACATAACCCTTATTGAAGCAATAACTATATACAAGTATTGCAGAAGTAGTCCGCACTTGGGACGGGCGCCCAGCATCCTCTACGGACTACGAGAAAAAGATTTACCGGTAGGTTTAAAATCTTATTTTCTCTAACGTCCTAGAGGATGCTGGGGACTCCGTAAGGACCATGGGGATTATACCAAAGCTCCCAAACGAGCAGGAGAGTGCGGATGACTCTGCAGCACTGATTGAGCAAACATGAGGTCCTCCTCAGCCAGGGTATCAAACTTATAGAACTTTGCAAAGGTGTTTGAACCCAACCAAGTAGCAGCTCGACACAGCTGTAGTGCCGAGACCCCTCGGGCAGCCGCCCAAGAAGGGCCCACTTTCCTGGTGGAATGGGCCTTGACCGATTTCGGTAACGGCAATCCAGCCGTAGAATGCGCTTGCTGAATCGTGTTACAAATCCAGCGAGTAATAGTCTGCTTTGAAGCAGGGCCACCAATCTTGTTGGTTGCATACAGGACAAACAGCGCTTCAGTTTTCCTGACTCTAGCCGTCCTGGCCACGTAAATTTTCAAAGCCCTGACCACATCAAGTAACTCGGAATCCTCCAAGTTACGCGTAGCCACAGGCACCACAATAGGTTGGTTCACATGAAAGGATGAGACCACCTTAGGTAGGAATTGAGGACGGGTCCGCAACTCCGCTCTATCCATATGGAAAACCAGATATGGGCTTTTATGTGATAAAGCCGCCAATTCCGAAACTCGCCTAGCCGAAGCCAAGGCTAACAACATGACCACCTTCCACGTGAGATATTTCAACTCCACCATTTTAAGTGGTTCAAACCAGTGTGATTTTAGAAAACTTAACACCACGTTAAGGTCCCAAGGTGCCACCGGAGGCACAAAAGGAGGCTGAATATGCAGCACTCCTTTTACAAAAGTCTGAACTTCTGGAAGAGAAGCCAATTCTTTTTGAAAGAAAATAGATAAGGCCGAAATCTGGACCTTAATAGAGCCTAATTTTAGGCCCAAATTCACTCCAGTTTGTAGGGAGTGAAGGAAATGGCCCAGATGAAATTCTTCCGTAAGAGCATTCCTGGCCTCACACCAAGAAACATATTTTCGCCATATACGGTGATAATGTTTTGACGTTACATCCTTCCTAGCCTTTATCAGCGTAGGGATGACCTCAACCAGAATGCCTTTCTCTGCTAGGATCCGGCGTTCAACCGCCATGCCGTCAAACGCAGCCGCGGTAAGTCTTGGAACAGACATGGCCCCTGCTGCAACAGGTCCTGTCTTAGAGGAAGAGGCCACGGATCTTCTGTGAGCATTTCCTGCAGATCCGGATACCAGGTCCTCCGTGGCCAATCTGGAACAAAGAGGATTGTTCTCACTCCTCTTTGTCTTATTATCCTCAACACCTTGGGTATGAGAGGAAGAGGAGGAAATACAGAGACCGACCGGAACACCCACGGTGTCACTAGGGCGTCTACAGCTACTGCCTGAGAATCTCTTGACCTTGCGCAATACCTCTGTAGCTTTTTGTTGAGGCGGGACGCCATCATGTCTATCTGTGGCAGTTCCCACCGACTTGTAATCTGTGCGAAGACTTCCTGATGAAGTCCCCACTCTCCCGGATGTAAGTCGTGTCTGCTGAGGAAGTCTGCATCCCAGTTGTCCACTCCCGGAATGAACACTGCTGACAGTGCGCTTACGTGATTCTCCGCCCAGCGAAGAATTCTGGTGGCTTCTGCCATCGCTACTCTGCTCCTTGTGCCGCCTTGGCGGTTTACATGAGCCACTGCGGTGACGTTGTCTGACTGGATCAGAACCGGTTGGTCGCGAAGTAAGGTCTCCGCTTGACGTAGGGCGTTGTATATGGCCCTTAGTTCCAGGATGTTGAAGTGAAGACAAGTCTCTTGACTTGACCAAAGACCTTGGAAATCTCTTCCCTGTGTGACTGCTCCCCAACCTCGGAGGCTTTCGTCTGTGGTCACCAGGATCCAGCCCTGAATGCCGAATCTGCGGCCCTCTAGAAGGTGAGCTCTCTGCAGCCACCACAGGAGTGATACCCTGGCCCTGGGGGACAGGGTGATCAACCGATGCATCTGTAAATGTGACCCGGACCACTTGTCCAGTAGGTCCCATTGTAAAGTCCTCGCATGGAACCTGCCGAAGGGAATGGCCTCGTATGATGCCACCATCTTTCCCAGGACTCGAGTGCAGTGATGCACTGACACCTGTTTTGGTTTCAATAGGTTCCTGACAAGAGTCATGAGTTCCTGGGCCTTTTCTATCGGGAGACAAACCCCTCTTCTGGTCCGTGTCCAGAATCATGCCCAAGAAAGACAGACGAGTCGTAGGAACCAACTGCGACTTCGGGATATTGAGAATCCAGCCGTGTTGCTGTAACACTTTCAGTGAAAGTGATACGCTGTTCAGCAACTGCTCTCTTGATCTCGCTTTTATGAGGAGATCGTCCAAGTACGGGATAATTGTGACACCTTGCTTGCGCAGGAGCACCATCATTTCCGCCATTACCTTGGTGAAAATTCTCGGGCCGTGGAGAGACCAAACGGCAACGTCTGAAATTGGTAATGACAGTCCTGTACCGCAAATCTGAGGTACGCCTGATGAGGCGGATAAATGGGGACATGAAGGTATGTATCCTTTATGTCCAGGGACACCATAAAATCCCCCCCTTCCAGGCTTGCGATGACCGCTCTTAGCGATTTCATCTTGAACTTGAACCTTTTCAAGTATAGGTTCAGGGATTTCAAATTTAATATGGGTCTGACCGAACCGTCCGGTTTCGGGACAACAAACATGGTCGAGTAATATCCCTTTCCTTGTTGGAGGAGGGGAACCTTGACCACCACCTGTTGAAGATACAATTTTTGTATTGCATATATCACTATCTCCCTTTCCTGGGGAGAAGTTGGTAGGGCCGATTTGAAAAATCGGCGAGGAGGCACTTCTTCGAATTCCAGCTTGTAACCCTGAGAAACAATTTCTATTGCCCAGGGATCCACCTGGGAGTGAACCCAGATGTGGCTGAAACTCCGAAGACGTGCCCCCACTGGGCCGGACTCCGCCAGTGGAGCCCCAGCGTCATGCTGTAGATTTTGTAGAGGCCGGGGAGGACTTCTGTTCCTGGGAACTAGCTGTGTTGTGCAGCTTTTTTCCTCTGCCCCTACCTCTGGCAAGAAAGGACGCACCTCGCACTTTCTTGTTTCTTTGTGACCGAAAGGACTGCATTTGATAATGCGGAGCTTTCTTATGCTGTGGGGGAACATAAGGTAAAAAATTTGATTTTCCAGCTGTAGCTGTGGAGACTAGGTCCGAGAGACTTTCCCCAAACAATTCCTCACCCCTGTAAGGTAAAACCTCCATATGCCTTTTTGAGTCGGCATCACCTGTCCATTGCCGTGTCCATAGGACTCTTCTGGCAGAAATCGACATAGCGTTTATTCTAGAACCCAGTAGACTAATGTCTCTTTGAGCATCTCTCATATATAGGACAGCATCTCTTATATGCCCCAAGGGTCAATAAAATAGTATGCTTATCTAGGGTATCCATCCCCTCAGATAAGGTATCCGTCCATGCCGCTGCAGCACTACACACCCAGGCCGACGCAATTGCCGGTCTGAGTAAGGTACCTGAATGTGTATAAATGGACTTCAGGGTAATCTCCTGTTTGCGGTCAGCAGAATCTTTGAGGGTAGCCGTATCCTGGGACGGGAGGGCTACCTTCTTGGATAAGCGTGTTAATGCTTTGTCCACCCTAGGGGAGGATTCCCATCGTAACCTATCCGTTGACGGGAAAGGATACGCCATAAGAATCCTTTTGGAAATCTGCAGTCTTTTATCTGGAGATTCCCAAGCTTTTTCACATAACTCGTTCAGCTCGTGTGAGGGGGGAAAGGTTACCTCAGGCTTCTTACCCTTGTACATATGTACCCTCTTGTCAGGGACAGGGGGTTCCTCTGTGAAGTGCAAAACATCTTTTATTGCCATAATCATATATTGAATGGATTTTGCCAATTTTGGCTGTAACTTTGCATCATCGTAATCGACACTGGAGTCAGAATCCATGTCGGTATCTGTGTCAACAATCTGGGATAGTGGGCGCTTTTATGAGACCCTGACGGTCCCTGCAACATAGGATCAGGCATGGGTTGAGACCATGACTGTCCCAAAGCTTCAGCCTTGTCTAATCTTTTGTGCAATGAGTTTACACTAGCATTTAAAACATTCCACATATCCATCCAGTCAGGTGTCGGCGGAGTCACCACATTCATTTGCTCCCGCTCCTCTCTAACATAGCCTTCTTCCTCAGACATGTCGACACACGCGTACCGACACACCACACACACAAGGAATGCTCTTTCTGAAGACAGTTCCCCACAAGGCCCTTTGGAGAGACAGAGAGAGAGTATGCCAGCACACACCCCAGCGCTATATAACCCAGGAACAACACAGTAACTTAATGTTTACCCAGTAGCGCTGCTGTATGTAATTTGCGCCGAATTATGTGCCCCCCCTCTCTTTTCAACCCTCTTGTCTACCGTGGTATAAGCAGGGGATAGTCCGGGGAGCTTCCTCTCAGCAGTGCTGTGGAGAAAAAATGGCGCTGGTGAGTGCTGAGGGAGAAGCCCCGCCCCCTCGGCGGCGGGCTTCTGTCCCGCTTAAACTGTAAAATTGGCGGGGGCTCATACATATATACAGTGCCCAGCTGTATATATGTTATATTTTTGCCAAAAAGAGGTTTATATTGCTGCCCAGGGAGCCCCCCCCCCTGCACCCTTACAGTGACCGGAGTATGTGAGGTGTATGGGAGCAATGGCGCACAGCTGCGGTGCTGTGCATTACCTCAGTGAAGGACATGAAGTCTTCTGCCGCTTCTGAAGTCTTCTTTTCTTCTCATACTCACCCGGTTTCTATCTTCCGGCTCTGCGAGGGGGACGGCGGCGCAGCTCTGGGACGGGCGGCGAGGGTGAGATCCTGCGTACCAATCCCTCTGGAGCTAATGGTGTCCAGTAGCCTAAGAAGTAGGACCTTGCAACTCAGAGAGTAGGGCTGCTTCTCTCCCCTTAGTCCCTCGATGCAGGGAGTCTGTTGCCAGCAGTGCTCCCTGAAAATAAAAAACCTAACAAAATACTTTCTGTCAGAAAGCTCAGGAGAGCTCCTGAAAAGCACCCAGTCTCCACTGGGCACAGTATCAAACTGAGGTCTGGAGGAGGGGCATAGAGGGAGGAGCCAGTGCACACCCAGAACTAAAGTCTTTCTTAAAGTGCCCATGTCTCCTGCGGAGCCCGTCTATCCCATGGTCCTTACGGAGTCCCCAGCATCCTCTAGGACGTTAGAGAAAATAAGATTTTACTCACCGGTAAATCTATTTCTCGTAGTCCGTAGTGGATACTGGGACTCCGTAAGGACCATGGGGAATAGCGGCTCCGCAGGAGACTGGGCACAACTAAAAGAAAGCTTTTGGTCTAACTGGTGTGCACTGGCTCCTCCCCCTATGACCCTCCTCCAGACCTCAGTTAGGATACTGTGCCCGGAAGAGCTGACACAATAAGGAAGGATTTTGAATCCCGGGTAAGACTCATACCAGCCACACCAATCACACCGTATAACTCGTGATACAATACCCAGTTAACAGTATGAACAATAACTGAGCCTCTCAACAGATGGCTCAACAATAACCCTTTAGTTAAACAATAACTATATACAAGTATTGCAGACAATCCGCACGTGGGATGGGCGCCCAGCATCCACTACGGACTACGAGAAATAGATTTACCGGTGAGTAAAATCTTATTTTCTCTGACGTCCTAAGTGGATGCTGGGACTCCGTAAGGACCATGGGGATTATACCAAAGCTCCCAAACGGGCGGGAGAGTGCGGATGACTCTGCAGCACCGAATGGGCAAACTCTAGGTCCTCCTCAGCCAGGGTGTCAAACTTGTAGAATTTAGCAAATGTGTTTGACCCCGACCAAGTAGCTGCTCGGCAAAGCTGTAAAGCCGAGCCCCCTCGGGCAGCCGCCCAAGAAGAGCCCACCTTCCTCGTGGAATGGGCTTTCAATGATTTAGGATGCGGCAGTCCAGCCGCAGAATGTGCAAGCTGAATCGTACTACAGATCCAGCGAGCAATAGTCTGCTTTGAAGCAGGTGCACCCAACTTGTTGGGCGCATGCAGGATAAATAGTGAGACAGTCTTTCTGACTCCAGCTGTCATGGAAACATAAATTTTCAGGGCCCTGACTACGTCCAACAACTTGGAAGCCTCCAAGTCTTTAGTAGCCGCAGGCACCACGATAGGTTGGTTCAAATGAAAGGCTGATACCACCTTAGGGAGAAACTGGGGACGAGTCCTCAATTCTGCCCTATCCATATGAAAAATCAGATAAGGGCTTTTACATGACAAAGCCGCCAATTCTGATACACGCCTGGCCGAAGCCAAGGCCAACAACATGACCACTTTCCACGTGAGATATTTCAATTCCACGGTTTTAAGTGGCTCAAACCAATGTGACTTTAGGAAATCCAACACCACGTTGAGATCCAAGGTGCCACTGGAGGCACAAAAGGGGGCTAAATATGCAGCACTCCCTTAACAAAAGTCTGAACTTCAGGCAGTGAAGCCAGTTCTCTCTGGAAGAAAATCGATAGAGCCGAAATCTGGACCTTAATGGAACCCAATTTTAGGCCCATAGTCACCCCTGACTGTAGGAAGTGCAGGAAACGGCCCAGCTGAAATTCCTCCGTTGGGGCCTT
Organism: Pseudophryne corroboree; assembly: GCF_028390025.1. Taxonomy (NCBI): domain Eukaryota; kingdom Metazoa; phylum Chordata; class Amphibia; order Anura; family Myobatrachidae; genus Pseudophryne; species Pseudophryne corroboree. Next base: position 499,605,600 of record NC_086446.1, on the reverse strand, counting down.
CCTGGCCTCACACCACTCAACATATTTTCGCCAAATGCGGTGATAATGGTTCGCGGTCACTTCTTTCCTAGCTTTAATCAGCGTAGGAATGACTTCCTCCGGAATGCCCTTTTCCGTCAGGATCCGGTGTTCAATCGCCATGCCGTCAAACGCAGCCGCGGTAAGTCTTGGAACAGACAGGGCCTCTGCTGCAGCAGGTCCCGTCTGAGCGGCAGAGGCCATGGGTCCTCTGAGATAATTTCTTGAAGTTCCGGGTACCAAGATCTTCTTGGCCAATCCGGAACAATGAGTATAGTTCTTACTCCTCTTCTCCTTATTATCCTCAGTACCTTTGGTATGAGAGGAAGAGGAGGGAACACATAAACCGACCGGTACACCCACGGTGCCACTAGAGCGTCCACAGCTATCGCCTGAGGGTCTCTTGACCTGGCGCAATATCTTTCTAGCTTTTTGTTTAGGCGGGATGCCATCATGTCCACCTGTGGCCTTTCCCAACGGTTTACAATCAGTTGGAAGACTTCTGGATGAAGTCCCCACTCTCCCGGGTGGAGGTCGTGCCTGCTGAGGAAGTCTGCTTCCCAGTTGTCCACTCCCGGAATGAACACTGCTGACAGTGCTAACACGTGATTTTCCGCCCATCGGAGAATCCTTGTGGCTTCTGCCATCGCCGTCCTGCTTCTTGTGCCGCCCTGTCGGTTTACATGGGCGACTGCCGTGATGTTGTCTGACTGGATCAGTACCGGCTGGTTTTGAAGCAGGGGTTTTGCCTGACTTAGGGCATTGAAAATGGCCCTCAGTTCCAGAATATTTATGTGTAGGGAAGTCTCCTGACTTGACCATAGTTTCTTCCCTGTGTGACTGCCCCCCAGCCTCGAAGGCTGGCATCCGTGGTCACCAGGACCCAGTCCTGTATGCCGAATCTGCGGCCCTCTTGAAGATGAGCACTTTGCAGCCACCACAGCAGAGACACCCTGGTCCTTGGAGACAGGGTTATCAGCCGATGCATCTGAAGATGCGATCCGGACCACTTGTCCAACAGGTCCCACTGAAAGGTTCTTGCATGGAACCTGCCGAATGGAATTGCTTCGTAGGAAGCAACCATTTTTCCCAGGACTCGCGTGCAGTGATGCACCGACACCCGTTTTGGTTTTAGGAGACCTCTGACTAGAGATGACAGCTCCTTGGCCTTCTCCTCCCGGAGAAACACTTTTTTCTGTTCTGTGTCCAGAACCATCCCCAGGAACAGTAGACGTGTCGTAGGGACCAGCTGTGACTTTGGAATATTTAGAATCCAGCCGTGCTGTTGTAGCACCTCCCGAGATAGTGCTACCCCGACCAACAACTGCTCCCTGGACCTCGCCTTCATCAGGAGATCGTCCAAGTACGGGATAATTAAAACTCCCTTTTTTCGCAGGAGTATCATCATTTCGGCCATTACCTTGGTAAATACCCTCGGAGCCGTGGATAGACCGAACGGCAACGTCTGGAATTGGTAATGACAATCCTGTACCACAAATCTGAGGCACTCCTGGTGAGGATGGTAAATGGGGACATGCAGGTAAGCATCCTTGATGTCCAGTGATACCATGTAATCCCCCTCGTCCAGGCTTGCAATAACCGCTCTGAGCGATTCCATCTTGAACTTGAATTTTTTTATATATGTGTTCAAGGATTTCAAATTTAAAATGGGTCTCACCGAACCGTCCGGTTTCGGTACCACAAACATTGTGGAATAGTAACCCCGTCCTTGTTGAAGTAGGGGCACCTTGACTATCACCTGCTGGGAATACAGCTTGTGAATTGCCTCTAGCACTGCCTCCCTGCCTGAGGGAGTTGTTGGCAAGGCAGATTTGAGGAAACGGCGGGGGGGAGACATCTCGAATTCCAGCTTGTACCCCTGAGATACTACTTGAAGGATCCAGGGATCCACCCGTGAGCGAGCCCACTGATTGCTGAAGTATTTGAGACGGGCCCCCACCGTACCTGGCTCCGCCTGTGGAGCCCCAGCGTAATGCGGTGGACTTGGAGGAAGCGGGGGAGGACTTTTGCTCCTGGGAACTGGCTGTATGCTGCAGCTTTTTCCCTCTACCTCTGCCTCTGGGCAGAAAGGACGCGCCTTTAACCCGCTTGCCCTTATGGGGCCGAAAGGACTGTACCTGATAATACGGTGCTTTCTTTGGCTGTGAGGGAACATGGGGTAAAAATGCTGACTTCCCAGCTGTTGCTGTGGAAACGAGGTCCGAGAGACCATCCCCGAACAATTCCTCACCCTTATAAGGCAAAACTTCCATGTGCCTTTTAGAATCTGCATCACCTGTCCACTGCCGAGTCCATAACCCTCTCCTGGCAGAAATGGACATTGCACTTATTTTAGATGCCAGCCGGCAAATATCCCTCTGTGCATCTCTCATGTATAAGACTGCGTCTTTAATATGCTCTACGGTTAGCAATATAGTGTCCCTGTCTAGGGTATCAATATTTTCCGACAGGGAATCTGACCACGCAGCTGCAGCACTGCACATCCATGCTGAAGCAATAGCTGGTCTCAGTATAATACCTGTGTGTGTATATACAGACTTCAGGATAGCCTCCTGCTTTCTATCAGCAGGCTCCTTTAGGGCGGCCGTATCCGGAGACGGTAGTGCCACCTTCTTTGACAAGCGTGTGAGCGCTTTATCCACCCTAGGGGATGTTTCCCAACGTGACCTATCCTCTGGCGGGAAAGGGTACGTCATTAGTAACCTTTTAGAAATTACCAGTTTCTTATCGGGGGAAGCCCACGCTTCTTCACACACTTCATTTAATTCCTCAGATGGAGGAAAAACTACTGGTAGTTTTTTCTCTCCAAACATAATACCCTTTTTTGTGGTACCTGGGGTAACATCAGAAATGTGCAACACATTTTTCATAGCCTCAATCATGTAACGTGTGGCCCTATTGGAAGTTACATTAGTCTCATCGTCGTCGACACTGGAGTCAGTATCCGTGTCGACATCTGTGTCTGCCATCTGAGGTAGCGGGCGTTTTAGAGCCCCTGATGGCTTTTGAGACGCCTGGGCAGGCACAGGCTGAGAAGCCGGCTGTCCCATATTTGGTATGTCGTCAAACCTTTTATGTAAGGAGTCGACACTGTCACGTAATTCCTTCCACATAACCATCCACTCAGGTGTCGGCCCCGCAGGGGGTGACATCACATTTATAGGCATCTGCTCCGCCTCCACATAAGCCTCCTCATCAAACATGTCGACACAGCCGTACCGACACACCGCACACACACAGGGAATGCTCTGACAGAGGACAGGACCCCACAAAGCCCTTTGGGGAGACAGAGAGAGAGTATGCCAGCACACACCAGAGCGCTATATAACACAGGGATTAACACTATAACTGAGTGATTTTCCCTTATAGCTGCTTATATATATACTGCTGCGCCTAAATTTAGTGCCCCCCCTCTCTTTTTTACCCTTTTGTAGCTTGAAACTGCAGGGGAGAGCCAGGGAGCGATCCTTCCAGCGGAGCTGTGAGGGAAAAATGGCGCCAGTGTGCTGAGGGAGATAGCCCCGCCCCTTTTTCGGCGGACTTTCTCCCGCTTTTTTTTTTATTCTGGCAGGGGTATTTTTCACATATATAGCCTCTGGGACTATATATTGTGATTTTTTGCCAGCCAAGGTATTAAATATTGCTGCTCAGGGCGCCCCCCCCCAGCGCCCTGCACCCATCAGTGACCGGAGTGTGAGGTGTGCATGAGGAGCAATGGCGCACAGCTGCAGTGCTGTGCGCTACCTTGTTGAAGACTGAAGTCTTCTGCCGCCGATTTTCCGGACCATCTTCATGCTTCTGGCTCTGTAAGGGGGGACGGTGGAGCGGCTTCGGGACCGGACGATCGAGGTCGGGCCCTGTGTTCGATCCCTCTGGAGCTAATAGTGTCCAGTAGCCTAAGAAGCCCAAGCTAGCTGCAAGCAGGTAGGTTCGCTTCTTCTCCCCTTAGTCCCTCGTAGCAGTGAGTCTGTTGCCAGCAGATCTCACTGAAAATAAAAAACCTAAAATATACTTTCTTTTCTAGGAGCTCAGGAGAGCCCCTAGTGTGCATCCAGCTCAGCCGGGCACAAGATTCTAACTGAGGTCTGGAGGAGGGTCATAGGGGGAGGAGCCAGTGCACACCAGTTAGACCAAAAGCTTTCTTTTAGTTGTGCCCAGTCTCCTGCGGAGCCGCTATTCCCCATGGTCCTTACGGAGTCCCAGCATCCACTTAGGACGTCAGAGAAAATAAGATTTTACTCACCGGTAAATCTATTTCTCGTAGTCCGTACTGGATGCTGGGGACTCCGTAAGGACCATGGGGAATAGACGGGCTCCGCAGGAGACTGGGCACTCTAAAGAAAGATTTAGTACTACTGGTGTGCACTGGCTCCTCCCTCTATGCCCCTCCTCCAGACCTCAGTTAAGGAAACTGTGCCCGGAAGAGCTGACATTATTAGGAAAGGATTTTGGAATCCAGGGTAAGACTCATACCAGCCACACCAATCACACCGTACAACTCGTGATAAACTTACCCAGTTAACAGTATGAACAACAACTGAGCATCAACCAATGGATGCCAACATAACATAACCCTTTATGAAGCAATAACTATATACACGTATTGCAGAAAGTCCGCACTTGGGACGGGCGCCCAGCATCCACTACGGACTACGAGAAATAGATTTACCGGTGAGTAAAATCTTATTTTCTCTAACGTCCTAGTGGATGCTGGGACTCCGTAAGGACCATGGGGATTATACCAAAGCTCCCAAACGGGCGGGAGAGTGCGGATGACTCTGCAGCACCGAATGGGCAAACACAAGGTCCTCCTCAGCCAGGGTATCAAACTTGTAGAATTTTGCAAACGTGTTTGAACCCGACCAAGTAGCAGCTCGGCAAAGCTGTAATGCCGAGACCCCTCGGGCAGCCGCCCAAGAAGAACCCACCTTCCTTGTGGAGTGGGCTTTCACTGATTTTGGATGCGGCAATCCTGCCGCAGAATGAGCCTGCTGAATCGTGTTACAGATCCAGCGCGCAATAGTTTGCTTCGAAGCAGGAGCACCCAGCTTATTGGATGCATACAGGATAAACAGCGAGTCAGCCGTTCTGTTAACATAAATCTTCAAAGCCCTGACCACGTCCAGCAACTTGGAATCCTCCAAGTCACGAGTAGCCGCAGGCACCACAATAGGTTGGTTTAAATGAAACGAAGACACAACCTTTGGAAGAAATTGCGGACGAGTCTGCAATTCTGCCCTGTCCATATGGAAAACCAGATAGGGGCTTTTACATGACAAAGCCGCCAATTCTGACACTCGCCTAGCCGAAGCCAAGGCCAACAGCATGACCACTTTCCACGTGAGATACTTTAGCTCCACGGTCTTAAGTGGCTCAAACCAGTGGGATTTCAGGAAACCCAACACCACGTTGAGATCCCAAGGTGCCACTGGTGGCACAAAAGGGGGCTGAATATGCAGCACTCCCTTAACAAAAGTCTGAACCTCAGGCAGTGAAGCCAGTTCCTTCTGAAAGAAAATAGATAGGGCCGAAATCTGGACCTTTATGGATCCTAATTTTAGGCCCATAGTCACTCCCGACTGTAGAAAGTGCAGGAATCGACCCAGCTGGAATTCCTCTGTAGGGGCCCTCCTGGCCTCATACCAAGCAACATATTTTCGCCATATACGGTGATAATGCTTTGCCGTCACGTCTTTCCTAGCCTTTATCAGCGTAGGAATAACTTCATCCGGAATGCCCTTTTCCGCTAGGATCCGGCGTTCAACCGCCATGCCGTCAAACGCAGCCGCGGTAAGTCTTGGAACAGACAGGGTCCTTGTTGTAATAGGTCCTGTCTAAGAGGCAGAGGCCATGGATCCTCTGTGAGCATTTCTTGCAATTCCGGGTACCAAGTCCTTCTTGGCCAATCCGGAGCGATGAATATCGTTCTCACTCTTCTTTTTCTTACAATTCTCAGCACCTTTGGTATGAGAGGAAGAGGAGGAAACACATAGACCGACTGGAACACCCACGGTGTTACTAGTGCGTCCACAGCTATCGCCTGAGGGTCCCTTGACCTGGCGCAATACCTGTTTAGCTTTTTGTTGAGGCGTGACGCCATCATGTCCACCTGTGGGAGTTCCCATCGATTTGCCAGCAGCGTGAAGACTTCTTGATGAAGTCCCCACTCTCCCGGGTGGAGGTCGTGTCTGCTGAGGAAGTCTGCTTCCCAGTTGTCGACCCCCGGAATGAACACTGCTGACAGTGCTTGCACGTGATTCTCCGCCCACCGAAGAATCCTGGTGGCTTCTGCCATCGCCACCCTGCTTCTTGTGCCGCCCTGTCGGTTGACATGGGCCACTGCAGTGATGTTGTCTGACTGAATCAGCACTGGTTGGTCTCGAAGCAGAGGCTCCGCTTGGCTTAGGGCGTTGTATATGGCCCTTAGTTCTAGGATATTTATGTGCAGACAAGTCTCCTGACTTGACCACAACCCTTGGAAGTTTCTTCCCTGAGTGACTGCTCCCCATCCGCGGAGGCTTGCATCCGTGGTCACCAGGACCCAGTCCTGTATGCCGAACCTGCGGCCCTCGTGGAGGTGAGCACTCTGCAGCCACCACAGAAGAGACACCCTGGCCCTGGGGGACAGGGTGATCAGCCGATGCATCTGAAGATGCGATCCGGACCACTTGTCCAACAGATCCCACTGAAAGATCCTGGCATGGAACCTGCCGAAGGGAATGGCTTCGTATGACGCCACCATCTTTCCCAGGACTCGTGTGCAGTGATGCACCGACACCTGTTTTGGTTTCAGGAGGCCCCTGACTAAAGTCACAAGCTCCTGAGCCTTCTCCTCCGGGAGAAATACCTTCCTCTGGTCTGTATCCAGAATCATGCCCAGGAAGGGTAGACGCGTCGTAGGGATCAGCTGCGACTTTGGAATATTCAGAATCCAGCCGTGCTGCCGCAACACTTCCTGAGAGTGTACTACGCTGATCAGTAACTGCTCCTTGGACCTCGCCTTTATGAGGAGATGGTCCAAGTATGGGATAATTGTAACTCCTTGCTTCCGAAGGAGCACCATCATCTCCGCCATCACCTTGGTAAATATTATCGGTGCCGTGGACAGGCCAAACGGCAGCGTCTGGAATTGGTAATGACAGTCCTGTACCACAAACCTGAGGTACTCTTGATGAGGCGGATAAATGGGGACATGCAAGTAAGCATCCTTGATGTCCAGCGACACCATGAAATCCCCCTCTTCCAGGCTTGCAATGACCGCTCTGAGCGATTCCATTTTGAACTTGAATTTCTTCAGATAAATGTTTAGGGATTTTAAATTCAAAATGGGCCTGACCGAACCGTCCGGTTTCGGTACCACAAACATAGTGGAATAGTAACCCCTTCCCTGTTGACTGAGGGGAACCTTTACCACCACTTGCTGGAGATATAGTTTGTGAATGGCCGCCAATACTACCTCCCTTTCCATGGGGGAAACTGGCAATGCCGATTTTAGGAAACGGTGAGGGGGCGTCACCTCGAATTCCAGCTTGTATCCCTGAGACACAATTTGTATAGCCCAAGGATCCACCCGTGAGAAAACCCACTGGTGGCTGAAATTTCGGAGACGCGCCCCTACCGCACCTGGCTCCGCCTGTGGAGCCCCAGCGTCATGCGGTGGATTTAGTGGAAGCCGGGGAGGACTTTGGTTCCTGGGAACTAGCTGTATGGTGTAGCTTTTTCCCTCTACCCCTGCCTCTGGCAAGAAAGGATGCACCTCTGACTCTCTTGCTTTTTTGTGAACGAAAGGACTGCATTTGGTAATACGGTGCTTTCTTCGGTTGAGAAGGAATATATGGCAAGAAATTTGACTTCCCAGCTGTAGCTGTGGAAACTAGGTCCGAGAGACCGTCCCCAAATAATTTCTCACCCTTATAAGGCAAAACCTCCATTTTTTGTTTTTTCGAGTCGGCATCCCCTGTCCATAAGACCCTTCTGGCAGAAATGGACATTGCGTTTATTCTAGAGCCCAGCAGGCAAATGTCCCTCTGGGCATCCCGCATATATAGGACAGCGTCTTTGATATGCCCCAGGGTCAGTAGAACAGTGTCCCTGTCCAGAGTAACTATCTCCTCCGAGAGATTATCAGTCCAAGCTGCTACCGCACTACACATCCAGGCCGAAGCAATTGCTGGCCTCAGTAGAGTACCAGAATTTGTATATACAGACTTCAGGATAGCTTCCTGCTTTCTATCCGCAGGATCCTTCAGGGCGGCCGTATCCTGAGACGGCAGAGCCACCCTCTTAGATAAGCGTGTCAACGCCTTGTCTACCCTAGGGGAGGATTCCCAGCGTAACCTATCCGTTGGCGGGAAAGGATACGCCATCAGTAATCTCTAGGAAATTACTACTTTCCTATCAGGGGAATCCCACGCTTTTTCACATAATTCATTTAATTCATGTGAAGGGGGAAAAGTCACTTCTTGCTTTTTCTCCCCATACATATAAACCCTCTTGTCAGGGACAGGGTTTTCCTCTGATATGTGCAATACATCCTTCATTGCTATAATCATGTAGCGGATGGCTTTAGTCATTTTAGGCTGCAACTTTGCATCATCGTCATCGACACTGGAGTCAGACTCCGTGTCGGCATCTGTGTCCACCATCTGGGACAGTGGGCGCTTATGAGACCCTGACGGCCTCTGAGCTGTGGGATCCGACATGGGTTGAGACCCTGACTACATCAGCTTTATCCAACCTTTTATGCAAGGAGCTTACATTATCATTTAACACCTTCCACATATCCATCCAATCAGGTGTCGGCACCGTCGGCTGCGACACCACATTCATCTGCACTTGTTCTGCCTCCACGTATCCTTCCTCATCAAACATGTCGACACTGACGTACCGACACACCGCACACACACAGGGAATGCTCTGACTGAGGACAGGACCCCACAAAGGCTTTTGGGGAGACAGAGAGAGAGTATGCCAGCACACACCCCAGCGCTATATAACCCAGGGATTACACAGTACCTTAGTGTTTACCCAGTAGCTGCTGTTTTATATAAAATGCGCCTAAATTTATGTGCCCCCCCTCTCTTTTTCACCCTTTTTCTACCTTGATACTGCAGGGGAGAGCCTGGGGAGCCTCTTTCCAGCGGAGCTGTGGAGAGAAAATGGCGCTGGTGTGCTGAGGAAGAAGGCCCCGCCCCCTCAGCAGCGGGCTTCTGTCCCGCTTCTATGTGTAAAAAATGGCGGGGGCTCGCACATATATACAGTGCCTGGCTGTATATATGTGTTATTTTGCCAAAGGTACTCTAATTGCTGCCCAGGGCGCCCCCCCCCTGCGCCCTGCACCCTACAGTGACCGGAGTGTGTGGGTGTGCTGTGGGAGCAATGGCGCACAGCTGCAGTGCTGTGCGCTACCTTAAGTGAAGACAGGAGTCTTCTGCCGCCGATTTCGATGTCTTCTTGCTTCTGCCGGCTTCTGTTCTTCTGGCTCTGCGAGGGGGACGGCGGCGCGGCTCCGGAAACGGACGATCAAGGTTAGGTACCTGTGTTCGATCCCTCTGGAGCTAATGGTGTCCAGTAGCCTAAGAAGCGCAACCTAGCCGCAGTTAGTAGGTTTGCTTCTCTCCCCTCAGTCCCTCGTAGCAGAGAGTCTGTTGCCAGCTCTCTGAAAATAAAAAACCTAACTAAAATACTTTCTTCTTAGCAAGCTCAGGAGAGCCCACTAAAAGCACCCAGCTCTGGCCGGGCATAGATTCTAACTGAGGTCTGGAGGAGGGGCATAGAGGGAGGAGCCAGTGCACACCAGTAGTACTAAATCTTTCTTTAGAGTGCCCAGTCTCCTGCGGAGCCCGTCTATTCCCCATGGTCCTTACGGAGTCCCCAGCATCCACTAGGACGTTAGAGAAAAAAAGAATACTCTGCCACAGAAAGATCTCTCGTTACTTTTGGGAATGTGATCCCAATCTGTAATTACCCACAATTCCGCTTTCCTTGTTCATCTTCTCCTGTAGCCTCTGGTTATGGAGATGAAGATCTGCCAGCTGCTCTCCAAGCTTTGCAGAGCATCTGAAAAATAACAACTTATTAAACTCCAGCAACAATAAACACACAGCTGCCTTTTTTTAATTAAAAAGATTAATGTGGCTCTTCTAAAAACCCATATACTTTCAATCCTCAAGGGAGTGGGGGGTAATGGCGTGACTGGACACTAGAATATGTATGTAGCACAAAAGTAACGGACATAAATGATGGAGATAAATTAAAAGTATATGAATGTGGACGGTGTCCCAACTTAGCTATGGTCCATTCAATTAGCAGATTGCAGATGAGAAAGGACATTAAAAGGGACCACTGTTCCATTTGAGGATGGCAGAGACTATTCTTATATATAGGGACTGAAACACAGAAAGGGCTACATTCTGCTTCATTCAACACTAGTTGGAGAGAACAAATTAGTCCATGGGCCAAAACCAGATTTTTTACTAATCGGTACCAGTAAAGGGGGCAAAACTTTGTTGTATTTCTTTTGTAGAACTATGATAGTAGAGTTGTTTTTTAGTATGATAACTAGTGATGTGCACCGGAAATTTTTCGGGTTTTGTGTTTTGGATTTGGTTCCGCGGCCGTGTTTTGGATTCGGACGCGTTTTGGCAAAACCTCCCTGAAATTTTTTTGTCGGATTCGGGTGTGTTTTGGATTTGGGTGTTTTTTTAAAAACCCTCAAAAACAGCTTAAATCATAGAATTTGGGGGTCATTTTGATCCCATAGTATTATTAACCTCAATAACCATAATTTCCACTCATTTTCAGTCTATTATGAACACCTCACAATATTATTTTTAGTCCTAAAATTTGCACCGAGGTCGCTGGATGACTAAGCTAAGCGACCCAAGTGGCCGTCACAAACACCTGGCCCATCTAGGAGTTGCACTGCAGTGTCAGACAGGATGGCAGATTTAAAAAATAGTCCCCAAACAGCACATGATGCAAAGAAGAAAAAAAATAAGAATTTACTCACCGGTAATTCTATTTCTCGTAGTCCGTAGTGGATGCTGGGAACTCCGTAAGGACCATGGGGAATAGCGGGCTCCGAAGGAGGCTGGGCACTCTAGAAAGATCTTAGACTACCTGGTGTGCACTGGCTCCTCCCACTATGACCCTCCTCCAAGCCTCAGTTAGGTACTGTGCCCGGACGAGCGTACACAATAAGGAAGGATTTTGAATCCCGGGTAAGACTCATACCAGCCACACCAATCACACCGTACAACTCGTGATATGAAACACAGTTAACAGTATGAAACAATAGAGCTTCTCAACAGATGGCTCAACAATAACCCGATTTAGTTAACAATAACTATGTACAAGTATTGCAGATAAACCGCACTTGGGATGGGCGCCCAGCATCCACTACGGACTACGAGAAATAGAATTACCGGTGAGTAAATTCTTATTTTCTCTAACGTCCTAGTGGATGCTGGGAACTCCGTAAGGACCATGGGGATTATACCAAAGCTCCCAAACGGGCGGGAGAGTGCGGATGACTCTGCAGCACTGAATGAGAGAACTCCAGGTCCTCCTCAGCCAGGGTATCAAATTTGTAGAATTTTGCAAACGTGTTTGCCCCTGACCAAGTAGCTGCTCGGCAAAGTTGTAAAGCCGAGACCCCTCGGGCAGCCGCCCAAGATGAGCCCACCTTCCTTGTGGAATGGGCATTGACAGATTTTGGCTGTGGCAGGCCTGCCACAGTATGTGCAAGCTGAATTGTACTACAAATCCAACGAGCAATAGTCTGCTTAGAAGCAGGAGCACCCAGCTTGTTAGGTGCATATAGGATAAACAGCGAGTCAGATTTTCTGACTCTAGCCGTTCTGGAAACATATATTTTCAGTGCCCTGACAACGTCTAGCAACTTGGAGTCCTCCAAGTCCCTAGTAGCCTAGGCACCACAATAGGCTGGTTCAGGTGAAACGCTGACACCACCTTTGGGAGAAACTGGGGACGAGTCCTCAATTCTGCCCTATCCATATGGAAAATCAAATAAGGGCTTTTACAAGACAAAGCCGCCAACTTTGATACTCGCCTGGCAGAAGCCAAGGCCAATAACATAACCACCTTCCACGTGAGATATTTCAGATCCACGGTTTTTAGTGGTTCAAACCAATGTGATTTTAAGAAACTCAACACCACGTTGAGATCCCAAGGTGCCACAGGAGGCACAAACGGGGGCTGACTCTGCAGCACTCCTTTTATAAATGTCTGAACTTCAGGTACTGAAGCTAGTTCTTTTTGAAAGAAAATCGACAGAGCCGAGATCTGTACCTTAATGGAACCCAATTTAAGGCCCATAGTCACTCCTGCTTGCAGGAAATGCAGAAATCGACCTAGTTGAAATTCCTCTGTTGGGGCCCTTTCGGCCTCACACCATGCAACATATTTTCGCCATATGCGGTGATAATGAGTTGCTGTAACCTCTTTCCTGGCTTTAGTAAGCGTAGGAATGACTTCCTCCGGAATGCCCTTTTCCTTCAGGATCCGGCGTTCAACCGCCATGCCGACAAACGCAGCCGCGGTAAGTCTTGGAACAGACAGGGCCCCTGCTGCCGCAGGTCCTGTCTGAGTGGCAGAGGCCATGGGTCCTCTGATATAAATTCTTGAAGTTCTGGGTACCAAGCTCTTCTTGGCCATCCACGAGTATCGTTCTTACTCCTCGCCTTCTTATTATTCTCAGTACCTTTGGTATGAGAGGCAGAGGGGAGAACACATAACCCGACTGGTACACCCACGGTGTTACCAGAGCGTCCATAGCTATCGCCTGAGGGTCCCTTGACCCGGTGCAATATCTTTTATAGCTTTTTGTTGAGGCGGGACGCCATCATGTCCACCTGTGGCCTTTCCCAATGGTGTACAATCCTATTGGAAGACTTCTGGAGGAAATCCCCATTCTCCCGGGTGGAGGTCGTGTCTGTTGAGAAGATCTGCTTCCCAGTTGTCCACTCCGGGAATGAACACTGCTGACAGTGCTAACACATGATTTTCCGCCTATCGGAGAATCCTTGTGGCTTCTGCCATCGCCATCCTGCTTCTTGTGCCGCCCTGTTGGTTTACATGGGCGACTGCCGTGATGTTGTCTGATTGGATCAGTACCGGCTGGTTTTGAAGCAGAGGCCTTGCCGGCCTCAGGGCATTGTAAATGGCCCTCAGGTCCAGAATATTTATGTGTAGGGAAATAACCTGACTTGACCAAAGTCCCTGGAAATTTCTTCCCTGTGTGACTGCCTCCCAGCCTCAAAGGCTGGAATCCATGGTCACTAGGACCTAGTCCTGTATGCCGAAACTGCGGCCCTCTTGAAGATGGGCACTCTGCAGCCATCACAGTAGAGATACCCTGGTCCTTGGAGACAGGGTTATCAGCCTATGCATCGGAAAATGCGATCCGGACCACTTGTCCAACAGGTCCCTCTGAAAAGTTCTTGTATGGAACCTGCCTAATGGGATTGCTTCGTAGGAAGCTACCATTTTTCCCAGGACTCGCGTGCAATGATGCACTGCTACCTATTTTGGCTTCAGGAGGTCTCTGACTAGAGAGGACTACTCCTTGGCTTTCTCCTCCGGGAGAAACACTATTTCTGATTTATGTCCAGAACCATCCCCAGGAACAGTAGACGTGTCATAGGAACCAGCTGTGACTTTGGACTGTTTAGAATCCAACCATGCTGTTGTAGCACTTTCCAAAATAGTGCTACCCCGACTACCAACTGCTCCTTGGACCTCGCCCTTATAACGAGATTGTCCAAGTACGGGATAATTACAACTCCCTTTTTTTGAAGGAGTATCAACATCTCGGCCATTACCTTGATAAAACACCCTCGGTGCCATGTACAGTCCAAACGGCAGTGTCTGGACTTGGTAATGGTAATCCTGTACCACAAATCTGAGGTACTCCTGGCGAGGATGGTAAATGGGGACATGCAGGTAAGCATCCTTGATGTCCCAGGATACCATGTAATCCCCCTCGTCCAGGCTTGGAATAACCGCCCTGAGCGATTCCATCTTGAACTTGAATTTTTGTGTTCAAGGATTTTAAATATAAAATGGGTCACACCGAACCATGCAGTTTCGGTACCCCAACCCGTGTGGAATAGTAACCCCGTCCTTGTTGAAGTAGGGGCACCTTGAGTATTACCTGCTGGGAATACCGCTTATTAATTGCCTCTAGCACAGCCTCCCTGCCTGAGGGAGTTGTCAGCAAGGCATATTTTAGGAAACGGCTGGGGGGAGACATCTCGAATTCCAGCTTGTACCCCTGAAATACTACTTGAAAGAAACAGGGATCCACCTGTGAGCGAGCCCACTAATTGCTGAAATTTTTTAGACGGCCCCCCACCGTACCTAGCTACACCTGTGGAGCACCCGCGTCATGGTGTGGCCTCACAGGAGGCGGGGGAAGAATCTTGATTCTGGGAACAGGCTGACTGGTGCAGCTTTTTTCCCCTTGTCTCTGTACAGAAAGGAAGCGCCATTTGACCCGCTTGCTTTTCTGAAGCCGAAAGGACTGTACCTTTGTCTGTGAGGAAACCTGAGGTAAAATTATTTCTTCCCAGCAGTTGCTGTGGATACGAGGTCCCAGAGACCATCCCCAAATAATTCCTCACCCTTATAAGGCTCTCTATGCGCTTTTTAAGTCAGCATCACCTGTCCAGTGACAGGTCTCTAATACCCTCCTGACAGAATGGACATTACATTTATTTTGGATGCCAGCCGGCAAAATATCCCTCTGTGCATCCCCCATATATAAGACGACGTCTTTAATATGTTTTTATGTTTGCCAACTAGTATCCCTGTTTGACAGGGTCACCGACCACGCTGCAGCAGCACTATCTGCAGGTCTCAGTCTAGTACCTGAGTGTGTAAATACAGACTTCAGGATAGCCTCCTGTTTTTTTATCAACAGGCACCTATTAAAGTGGCCGTATCCTAAGACGGCAGTGCCACCTTTTTTGACAAACGTGTGAGCGCCTTATCCACCCTAGGGGATATCTCCCAGCGTAACTTATCCACCTGGCGGGAAAGGGTACGCCATCAGTAACTTTTTATAAATTACCAGTTTCTTAACGGGGGAACCCACGCTTTCACACACTTCATTTATTCATCTGATGGGGGAACAAAACACTGCCTGTTTTTTCTCCCCAAACCTAAAACCCATTTTTAGAGGTGCTTGGGTTAAAGTCAGAAATGTATAACACATTTTTTATTGCCGGATCACGTCATGGATGTTCCTAGTGGATTGTGTATATGTCTCCACCTTGTCGACACTGGAGTCAGACTCCGTGTCGACATCTGTGTCTGCCATCTGAGAGAGCGGGCGTTTTTGAGCCCCTGATGGCCTTTGAGACGCCTGGGCAGGCGCGGGTTGCGAAGCCGGCTGTCCCACAGCTGTTACGTCATCCACCCTTTTATGTAAGGAGTTGACACTGTCGGTTAATACCTTTCACCTATCCATCCACTCTGGTGTCGGCCCCACAGGGGGCGACATCACATATATCGGCCTCTGTTCTGTCACCATATAAGCCTCCTCATTCAACATGTCGACACAGCCGTACCGACACACCGCAGACACACAGGGAATGCTCTAAACGAGGACAGGACCCACAAAAGCCCTTTGGGGGGACAGAGTAAGAGTATGCCAGCACACACCAGAGCGCTATATATATATACAGGGACTAACTGAGTTATGTCCCTAATAGCTGCTTTTTATATAATATACTGTATACAGTGCCAATTTTAATGCCCCCCCTCTCTTTTCCCTCTTACTGTACTGTAGAATTGCAGGGAAGAGCCAGGGAGCTTCCTTCCAGCCGAGCTGTGAGGGAAAAATGGCGCCAGTGTGCTGAGGAGATAGGCTCCGCCCCTTTTTCGCGGCCTATTCTCCCGTTTTTTATGCAATTCTGGCAGGGGTATTTACCTCATATATAGCCCCTGGGGCCATATATTGAGGTATTTTAGCCAGCCAAGGTGTTTTTATTGCTGCCTCAGGGCGCCCCCCCCAGCGCCCTGCACCCTCAGTGACCGGAGTGTGAAGTGTGTGAGAGGAGCAATGGCGCACAGCTGCAGTGCTGTGCGCTACCTTGGTGAAGACAGAGTCTTCATGCCGCCGATTTTCCGGACCATCTTCTTGCTTCTGGCTCTGTAAGGGGGACGGCGGTGCGGCTCCGGGACCGAACATCAAGGCTGGGCCTGCGGTCGATCCCTCTGGAGCTAATGGTGTCCAGTAGCCTAAGAAGCCCAATCCGGCTGCAAGCAGGCGAGTTCGCTTCTTCTCCCCTTAGTCCCTCGCTGCAGTGAGCCTGTTGCCAGCAGGTCTCACTGAAAATAACAAATTCTAAGACTATAACTTTCTAAGAGCTCAGGAGAGCCCCTAGTGTGCATCCAACCTCGGCCGGGCACGAAATCTAACTGAGGCTTGGAGGAGGGTCATAGTGGGAGGAGCCAGTGCACACCAGGTAGTCTAAGATCTTTCTAGAGTGCCCAGCCTCCTTCGGAGCCCGCTATTCCCCATGGTCCTTACGGAGTTCCCAGCATCCACTAGGACGTTAGAGAAAGAGGTGCACCAAGGTCGTGGGATGGCTAAGCTAAGCGACCAAAGTGGCCGACACAAACACCTGGCCCATCTAGGAGTGGCACTGCAGTGTCAGACAGGATGGCAGATTTAAAAAATAGTCCCCAAACAGCACATGATGCAAAGAAAAAAAAGAGGCGCAATGAGGTCGCTGGATGATTAAGTTAAGCGACCCAAGTGGCCGACACAAACACCTGGCCCATCTAGGAGTGGCACTGCAGTGTCAGACAGAATGGCACTTCCAAAAATAGTCCCCAAAAAGCACATGATGCAAAGAAAAATGAAAGAAAAAGAGGTGCAGGCATCGCAACCGACACAATTGGACTCTCCTTGGGGATTTGTGATTTAGAAGAACGCAGTTCTTTGCTGTGCTTTTGCCATCTTAACTCTTTTAAGTTTTCTAGCAGGAGGATGAGTGCTTCCATCCTTATGTGAAGCTGAACCACTAGCCTTGAACATAGGCCAGGCCCTCAGCCGTTCCTTGCCACTCCGTGTCCAAATGGCACATTGGCAAGTTTACGCTTCTCCTCAGACGATTTTGATTTATATTTTTGGGTCATTTTACGGAGCTTTATTTTTTTGTATTTTACATGCTCTCTACTATGACATAGGGCATCGGCCTTGGCAGACGACGTTGATGGCATTTCATTGTCTCGGCCATGACTAGTGGCAGCAGCTTCAGCACGAGGTGGAAGTGGATCTTGATCTTTCCCTATTTTACCCTCCACATTTTTGTTCTCCATTTTTTAATGTGTGGAATTATATGCCAGTAATATATCAATAGCAATGGCCTACTACTATATATACTGCGCACAACTGAAATGCACCACAGGTATGGATGGATAGTATACTTGACGACACAGAGGTAGGTAGAGCAGTGGCCTACTGTACCGTACTGCTATATAGTATATACTGATGGTCAGCAAACTGTGCAAAACTGAAATGCACCACAGGTATGGATGGATAGTATACTTGACGACACAGAGGTAGGTAGAGCAGTGGCCTACTGTACCGTACTGCCATATAGTATATACTGGTGGTCAGCAAACTGTGCAAAACTGAAATGCACCACAGGTATGGATGGATAGTATACTTGACGACACAGAGGTAGGTAGAGCAGTGGCCTACTGTACCGTACTGCTATATATTATATACTGGTGGTCAGCAAACTGTGCAAAACTGAAATGCACCACAGGTATGGATGGATAGTATACTTGACGACACAGAGGTAGGTAGAGCAGTGGACTACTGTACCGTACTGCTATATATATATATATAGTTATACTGGTGGTCAGCAAACTGTGCAAAACTGAAATGCACCACAGGTATGGATGGATAGTATACTTGACGACACAGAGGTAGGTAGAGCAGTGGACTACTGTACCGTACTGCTATATATATATATATATATATATATATATATATATATATATATATATATATATATATAGTTATACTGGTGGTCAGCAAAATTCTGCACTGTCCTCCTACTATATACTACAATGCAGCACAGATATGGAGCGTTTTTCAGGCAGAGAACGTATAATACTGGTGGTCACTGGTCACCAAAACTCTGCACTGTCCTCCTACTATATAATACTGCTGGTCCCCAGTCCCCACAATAAAGCAATTAGCACACTGAGCACAGATATGTGCCGCACAGTGAGAACAGTCAGATATGGAGCGTTTTTCAGGCAGAGAACGTAGATATTTGCACTTGCAGCACACTGAGCACAGATATTTGCAGCACACTGAGCACAGATATTTGCAGCACAATTTGCAGCCCACTGAACATAGAAACTGAGAGGACGCCAGCCACGTCCTCTAACGATCATCTCCAATGCACGAGTGAAAAATGGCGGCGACGCGCGGCTCCTTATATAGTATACGAATCTCGCGAGAATCCGACCGCGGGATGATGACGTTCGGGCGCGCTCGGGTTAACCGAGCAAGGCAGGAGGATCCGAGTCTGCCTCGGACCCGTGTAAAATGGGTGAAGTTCGGGGGGGGGGGGGGGGGGTAGTTTCTGTTATAACAAAAGAACCACTTTGATGCAATTTTTTTATAGTTTGCATTGTATTTAAATTATTAATCAAAATATGTATGCGTAAAGTTGTAACCCAAACAATTTAAGAGATATGAATAATAATTATTACTGAATAAAATTTAAGTATCTCGAAGTGAAATGTCTATAGAGTCAAAAAATAAGATTTTAAACCTACCGGTAGATCTTTTTCTCCTAGTCCGTAGAGGATGCTGGGGACTCCGTAAGGACCATGGGGTATAGACTGGCTCCGCAGGAGACATGGGCACTATAAAGACTTTAGATGGGTGTGCACTGGCTCCTCCCTCTATGCCCCTCCTCCAGACCTCAGTTAGAGAACTGTGCCCAGAGGAGACGGACAGTACGAGGAAAGGATTTTTGTTAATCTAAGGGCAAGATACATACCAGCCCACACCATCCACACCGTACAACTTGGAACATACGAACCAGTTAACTGTATGAAACAAAACAGCATCAGCCCGAGACTGATCAAAACTGTAACATAACCCTTATGTAAGCAATAACTATATACAAGTCTTGCAGAATTTAGTCTGCACTGGGACGGGCGCCCAGCATCCTCTACGGACTAGTAGAAAAAGATTTACCGGTAGGTTTAAAATATTTTCCTAGAGGATGCTGGGGACTCCGTAAGGACCATGGGGATTATACCAAAGCTCCAGACCGGGCGGGAGAGTGCGGCTGACTCTGCAGCACCGATTGAGCAAACATGAGGTCCTCCTCAGCCAAGGTATCAAACTTGTAGAATTTAGCAAAAGAGTTTGAACCCGACCAAGTAGCCGCTTGGCAAAGTTGCAATGCAGAGACACCTCGGGCAGCCGCCCAAGAAGAGCCCACCTTCCTAGTGGAATGGGCCTTTACCGAATTTGGTAACGGCAATCCAGCCGTAGAATGAGCCTACTGAATCGTGTTACAGATCCAGCGAGCAATAGTCTGTTTAGAAGCAGGAGCGCCAAGCTTGTTGGCTGCATACAGGACAAACAGTGCCTCTGTTTTCCTAACCCGAGCCGTCCTGGCTACATACATTTTTAAGGCCCTGACTACATCAAGGGACTTGGAATCCTCCAAGTCACCCGTAGCCACCGGCACCACGATAGGTTGGTTCATATGAAAAGATGAAACCACCTTAGGCAAAAATTGAGGACGAGTCCTTAATTCTGCTCTATCCACATGGAAAATCAGATAGGGGCTCTTGTGAGACAAAGCCGCCAATTCGGACACCCGCCGTGCAGATGCCAAGGCCAACAACATGACCACCTTCCAAGTGAGAAATTTTAAATCCACCGTTTGAAGAGGCTCAAACCAGTGAGATTTTTGGAACTGTAACACCACGTTAAGGTCCCATGGTGCCACTGGGGGCACAAAAGGAGGCTGGATGTGCAGCACTCCCTTTACAAAAGTCTGGACCTCTTGGACAGAACCCAATTCCTTCTGAAAGAAAATTGATAGGGCCGAAATCTGTACCTTAATGGAGCCTAACTTTAGGACCATATCCACTCCTGTCTGTAGAAAGTGGAGAAAACGGCCCAGATGGAAATCTTCAGTAGGAGCATTCTTGGCTTCACACCAAGATACATACTTCCTCCAGATGCGGTGATAATGTTTCGCCGTCACCTCCTTCCTAGCCTTAATCAGAGTAGGGATGACTTCCCCTGGAATACCTTTCCCCGCTAGGATTTGGTGTTCAGTCACCATGCCGTCAAACGTAACCGCAATAAATCTTGGAACACGCAGGGCCCCTGCTGCAATAGGTCTTCCCTGAGAGGAAGAGGCCACGGATCTTCTGTGAGCATTTCCTGAAGATCTGAATACCAGGCCCTTCGAGGCCAATCCGGAACAATGAGTACTGTCTGCACTCTTTTTCGTCTTATGATTCTCAGTATTTTTGAGATGAGTGGAAGAGGAGTGAACACATAGACCGACTGAAACACCCATGGTGTCACTAGGGCGTCCACCGCTACTGCCTGAGGGTCCCTTGACCTGGCACAATACCTCTGAAGCTTCTTGTTGAGGGGTGATGCCATCATGTCTATTTGTGGAAGTCCCCACTGACTTGTTATCTCTGCAAAAACTTCTTGATGAAGTCCCCACTCTCCTGGATGGAGATCGTGTCTGCTGAGGAAGTCTGCTTCCCAGTTGTCCACTCCCGGAATGAAGACTGCTGACAGAGCGCTTGCGTGATTTTCCGCCCAGCGAAGAATACTGGTGGCTTCCGCCATTGCCACTCTGCTCCTTGTCCCGCCTTGGCGATTTACATGAGCCACAACTGTGACGTTGTCTGATTGAATCAGAACCGGTAGGTCGCGAAGAAGATTCTTCGCTTGTCGTAGGCCGTTTTATATGGCCCTCAATTCCAGTACGTTGATGTGTAGACAAGCCTCCTGGCTTGACCATAGTCCCTGAAAATGTCTTCCTTGTGTGAATGCTCCCCATCCTCGTAGGCTCGCGTCCGTGGTCACCATAACCCAGAACCCAATCTTGAATGCCGAACCTGCGACCTTCGAGAAGGTGAGCAGCCACAGGAGAGACACCCTGGCCCTGGGGGACAGGCTTATTTTCTGATATATTTGTAGATGGGACCCCGACCACTTGTCCAGAAGGTCCCACTGAAACGTCCTCGCATGGAACCTGCCGAAGGGGATGGCCTCGTAGGTCGCCACCATTTTTCCAAGTACTCGAGTGCATTGATGGACTGACACTTTTTTCGGTTTTAACAGGTCTCTGACCATGTTCTGGAGTTCCTGGGCTTTTTCCATCGGGAGAAAAACCCTCTTTTGTTCCGTGTCCAGAATCATGCCTAAGAAAGGATAGCCGAGTCGTTAGAATCAACTGTGACTTTGGCAGATTTAGAATCCAGCCATGCTGCTGCAGCACTCTCAGGGAGAGCGACACGCTTTTCTGCAATTGATCTCTCGATCTCGCTTTTATCAGGAGATCGTCCAAGTACGGGATAATTGTGACTCACTGCCTGCGCAGGAGCACCATCATTCCGCCATTACCTTGGTGAAAATCCTCGGGGCCGTGGAAAGCCCAAACGGCAACGTCTGAAACTGGTAATGACAGTCCTGTACAGCGAATCTCAGGTATGCCTGATGAGGGGGATATATGGGGACATGAAGGTATGCATCCTTTATGTCTAGTGACACCATAAAATCCCCCCCTTCCAGGCTGGAGATAACTGCCCGGAGCGATTCCATCTTGAATTTGAACTTTTTCAAGTACAGGGTTAGGGATTTTAGATTTAGAATGGGTCTGACCGAGCCATCCGGTTTCGGGACCACAAACAGGGTTGAATAGTACCCCTTCCCCTGTTGCACTAGGGGAACCTTGACAATCACTTGTTGTTGACACAGTTTTTGAATTGCAGCTAAAACTATCTCCATTTCTGGGGGAGAAGCTGGTAAAGACGATTTGAAAATTCGTCGAGGAGGCACGTCTTCGAATTCCAGCTTGTAGCCTTGGGATACAATTTCCATCGGCCAAGGATCCACGTCTGACTGAACCCAGACGTGGCTGAAGAGTCGAAGACGTGCCCCCACCGGCGCGGACTCCTTCAGAGGAGCCCCAGCGTCATGCGGTGGATTTAGTAGAAGCCGGGGAGGACTTCTGCTCCTGGGAACTAGCCGTAGCAGGCATTCTTTTCCCTCTACCCTTACCTCTGGCGAGGAAGGAAGAGCCCCGACCTCTTCTGGACTTATGCGACCGAAAGGACTGCATCTGATATTGTGGTGTTTTCTTTTGCTGTGGGGGAACATAAGGTAAAAAAGTAGATTTACCCGCGGTAGCTGTGGAAACCAGGTCCGCGAGACCTTCCCCAAATAAAACCTCACCCTTGTAAGGCAAAACTTCCATATGTCTCTTTGAGTCGGCATCACCCGTCCATTGGCGGGTCCACAGGGCTCGCCTAGCAGAAATCGCCATGGCGTTGGCTCTCGAACCTAACAGCCCAACGTCTCTCGAAGCGTCTCTCATATATAAGACTGCGTCTTTAATGTGACCTAAGGTCAATAAAATGCTATCCCTATCTAGGGTATCAATGTCAGATGACAAGGTATCTGCCCAAGCTGCTACAGCGCTACAAACCCAAGCCGACGCTATTGCCGGTCTGAGCAAGGCACCCGTATGTGCATAAATTGATTTTAAGGTAGTTTCCTGTCTGCGATCAGCAGGATCCTTGAGGGCTGCCGTGTCTGGAGACGGTAACGCCACCTTTTTGGACAAGCGCGTTAAAGCCTTGTCCACCCTGGGCGAGGATTCTCACCGTAACCTGTCCTGTGCAGGGAAAGGATACGCCATAAGAATTCTCTTGGGAATCTGCAGTTTCTTGTCTGGAGTTTCCCAAGCCTTTTCAAATAACGCGTTCAGCTCATGGGATGGGGGAAAAGGTTACCTCAGGTTTCTTTTCCTTAAACATGCATACCCTCGTGTCAGGGAACGAGGGGTCATCTGTGATATGCAAAACATCTTTTATTGCAATAATCATATAATGAATACTTTTGGCCCGTGGATGTAACCTTGCATCATCGTAGTCGACACTGGAGTCAGAATTAGTGTCGGTATCAGTGTCTGCTACTTGGGACAGGGGACGTTTCTGAGACCCTGGAGGGCCCTGTGATACAGCCAAAGCCATGGATTGACTCCCTGTCTTTTCTCTGGACTCTGCTTTGTCCATTCTCTTATGTAATAAAGACACATTTGCATTTAAAACATTCCACATATCCAGCCAATCAGGTGTCAGCATTGCCGACGGAGACACCACAATCATCTGCTCCACCTCCTCCTTAGAAGAGCCTTCCGCATCAGACATGCGACACACACGTACCGACACCCCCACACACTCAGGGAGATATATATATATATATATATATATATATATATATATATATATATATATATATATATATATATATACACACATATACACACACACAAACACACACAAACACACACACACATATATACAGTCCCCCAATAAGGCCCTTTGGAGTGAGAGAGAGTATGCCAGCACACACCCAGCGCCACCGGACACTGGAATAAAATCCCAGTCAGTTCAGCGCTTTTATAAATATACTCACTGTGCCAATTAAATTTGCCCCCCCCCCCCTTTTTTTTGCCGTGTATACTAGTGTTCAGCAGGGGAGAGTCCGGGGAGCAAGCTTCTCTGCAGCGTGCTGTGGAGAAAATGGCGCTGGTTAGTGCTGAGGAATCAAGCTCTGCCCCCTTACCGGCAGGCTTCGATCCCAGTCAAATCTTTATACTGGCGGGGGTTTTTGCAATATACTGCCTCCGCAGTATATATCTATGCCAGTGTCCCCAGAGGGTTAATAGTTGCTGCCCAGGGCGCCCCCCCCCTGCGCCCTGCACCCATACAGTGCCACGTGTGTGTGTGTGTGTGTGTGTGTGTGTGTGTGTGTGTGTGTGTTGGGAGCAATGGCGCTGCGCGTTGCCTCATAGAAGATCAGAAGTCTTCTATCTTCTCATACTCACCCGGCTTCTATCTTCCGGCTCTGTGAGGAGGACGGCGGCGCGGCTCCGGGACGAATGGCGAGGGTGAGACCTGCGTTCCAACCCTCTGGAGCTAATGGTGTCCAGTAGCCTAAGAAGCAGAGCCTATCATTTAAGTAGGTCTGCTTCTCTCCCCTCAGTCCCACGATGCAGGGAGCCTGTTGCCAGCTCAGTAGAGCTCCCCTGCAGTGCACCCAGTCTCCTCTGGGCACAGGATCTAACTGAGGTCTGGAGGAAGGGCATAGAGGGAGGAGCCAGTGCACACCCATCTAAAGTCTTTAGAGTGCCCATGTCTCCTGCGGAGCCCGTCTATACCCCATGGTCCTTACGGAGTCCCCAGCATCCTCTAGGACGTAAGAGAAATCTTAATTTTCCTCCTCTACAGCCTCATCATCATCCTCAGAGTCTCCCAGCTCTACTTCTCTCTCAACATGCTTTGATTTTTTGTTGCTACAGTTGTTCAGTGTGCACATCTCAGTACAGGCCAGGCTGTTACTTAGGCATGTACAACCTGGTAAGGTACAAGAGCGAGAACATGAACAAAACAGTAAGTTCAATACTGATTCGGGAGCTGGTGATATGCGCATCCACTCAATTGTAAGATTTCCATCGCCATCTGTTGTCCATCCATAAAGTGTTGGATTAGGAATTGATGGTTGGCCTTCAAGACATCGTCTCCATATAGCTGCCTGGTAGTTTGCCTGAAGAGTGTGCATAAAGAGACAGTCTTTACAAGGAGGCAGCTGACTTGACTCTAACTCCCCGCGTTTGGTACAAAATAGTTGTTCAGTCAATGAATTGCGCTACCATGTTTTGATAGAAGGCGAATACATGTGGCATGTAAACTGCTGTATGCTGTCAAAGATTTCGTCAGTAATTTCCCACTCTTTGCCAAGTTCACTGAAGATCTGCTGGATGGTCTTGTCCTTTTTGAGCTGATTCAATGCCTTAATCTTTCCTCGACCTGCAAATGCACTCACAGTGTCACATCCGGTGAAAGCATGCAATCCAACAAGCGAATCACAGACATTGCTTCCCAATAAGTTGGCCATTTGATTAATGTCCACGAACCGAGTTCTATTCTGCGTTCCGCACTTGATATACATTGAACAGTGAATGTTGCGTGCACATCCAAGGCACAGTACAAGTACATCAGTATCTTCAGCTGATATAACTATTGCCCCTGTTTCGGCTGCATGCAATGCAAGTATCAACATCCTAGTATCTGCCTCCTCTTGTGTAGACTTTAATTCAGTAACTTCTTCCCAGTCATCTTTTGTGATTTTGTAGCACATTTCAACGCACGTTACATAGAATATTTTGTCTTGTAGTTTGCTCATATTCTTTCGCAACTTCCACTGTTCAACCAAGAACTGAATAAGAGCGGACTTGTTTGAGGAGTTGCACCAAAATTTTCTCCATTGCTGAATATGGTGCGCTGGTGCAATGTTTTTGAATTGCTTGATCCACGATTGCATCTTTCTGCATCTTTAATTGAAGCGTCATGGTACACGTCAAAAACAACATCAATTCGTGGACTCTTTGCACCCTCATGTAATATACGGAAAAGAATGGAATCGGAAAGCTCTGCGAAAGTCTTTTCACTGCCCATCATTTTCTGTACTAAGCATATTCCGTCAATTATGCAGGCGGAGTTGGAAGGGATGTCTTCTGCTGGGGAAACATTATTTTCCAGCTCTCGTGCAAGTGCAGCCTTGTTTGTCTTCCTTAACGACCCATCACCATTAGCGAGTGACCAAGGCAGAGGTCCTAGCGGGTGAGACAGAACGTCTCTCATGTCAAGCTGTCGACTTTGGGCAATCAGAACCATGTGACCAAATTATAGATGAGCGGGTTCGGTTCCTCGGGATCCGAACCCCCCCGAACTTCACCCATTTTACACGGTTCTGAGGCAGCCTCGGATCTTCCCGCCTTGCTCGGTTAACCAGAACACGCCCGAACGTCATCATCCCGCTGTCGTATTCTCGCGAGATTCGTATTCTATATAAGGAGCTGCGCGTCACCGCCATTTTCAATCGTGCTTTGGAGATTGAACGGAGAGGACGTGGCAGCGTTCTCTCCCTGAAAAGCTCCGTAATCTGTGCTCAGTGTGCTGAAAATATCTACGTTCTCTGCCTGAAAACGCTCCATATCTGTGCTCAGTGTGCTGCAAATATCTGATCAGTGTGCTGCATTGTGGGAACTGGGGAACACCAGTATATAATATATATACTTTTCTATAGCTTCTATACTGCTTGTCAGGACACATGGTCACAGTTACACCGCTCTGTACTGATATATACAATAATATATATACTTGTCTATAGTCTCTATACTGCTTGTCAGGACACATGGTCACAGTTACACTGCACTGTACTGATATATACAGCAATATATATACTTTTCTATAGCTTCTATACTGCTTGTCAGGACACATGGTCACAGATACACCGCTCTGTACTGATATATACAATAATATATATACTTTTCTATAGCTTCTATACTGCTTGTCAGGACACATGTGTCACAGTTACACCGCTCTGTACTGATATATACAATAATATATATACTTTTCTATAGCTTCTATACTGCTTTTCAGGACACACGGTCACAGTTACACCGCTCTGTACTGAATTATATACAATAATTTTAAATAATTTTCTATAGCTTCTATACTGCTTGTCAGGACACACATGTGTCACAGTTACACCGCTCTGTACTGAATTATATACAATCATTTTAAATAATTTTCTATAGCTTCTATACTGCTTGTCAGGACACACATGTGTCACAGTTACACTGCTCTGTACTGATATATATACAATAATATATATACTTTTCTATAGCTTCTAGTATTACAGTGCAGCATTTTGGTGACCAACAGTATACATATATAGTACAGTACAGTAGGCTATTGATATATTACTGGCATATAATTCCACACATTAAAAAATGGAGAACAAAAATGTGGAGGGTAAAATAGAGAAAGATCAAGGTCCACTTCCACCTCGTGCTGAAGCTGCTGCCACTAGTCATGGCAGAGACGATGAAATGCCATCAACGTCGTCTGCCAAGGCCGATGCCCAATGTCATAGTAGAGAGCATATAAAATCCAAAAAACAAAAGTTCAGTAAAATGACCCAAAAATCAAAATTAAAAGCGTCTGATGAGAAGCGTAAACTTGCCAATATGCCATTTACGACATGGAGTGGCAAGGAACAGCTGAGGCCCTGTCCTATGTTCATGCCTAGTGGTTCAGCTTCACATGAGGATGGAAGCACTCATCCTCCCGCTAGAAAAATGAAAAGACTTAAGCTGGCAAAAGCACACCAAAGAACTGTACGTTCTTCTAAATCACAAATCCGCAAGGAGAGTCCAATTGTGTCGGTTGTGATGCCTGACCTTCCAAACACTGGACGGGAAGAGGTGGCGCCTTCCACCATTTGCACGCCCCCTGCAAGTGCTGGAAGGAGCACCCGCAGTCCAGTTCCTGATAGTCAAATTGAAGATGTCACTGTTGAAGTACACCAGGATGAGGATATGGGTGTTGCTGGCGCTGAGGAGGAAATTGACAAGGAGGATTCCGATGGTGAGGTGGTTTGTTTAAGTCAGGCACCCAGGGAGACACCTGTTGTCCGTGGGATGAATATGACCATTGACATGCCTGGTCAAATTACAAAAAAAAAAAATCACCTCTTCGGTGTGGAATTATTTCAACAGAAATGCGGACAACAGGTGTCAAGCCGTGTGTTGCCTTTGTCAAGCTGTAATAAGTAGGGGTAAGGACTTTAACCACCTAGGAACATCCTCCCTTATACGTCACCTGGAGCACATTCATCAGAAGTCATTGACAAGTTCAAAAACTTTGGGTGACAGCGGAAGCAGTCCACTGACAACTAAATCCCTTCCTCTTGTACCCAAGCTCCTGCAAACCACACCACCAACTCCCTCAGTGTCAGTTTCCTCCTTACACAGGAACGCCAATAGTCCTGCAGGCCATGTCACTGGCAAGTCTGACGAGTCCTCTCCTAACTGGGATTCCTCCGATGGATCCTTGAGTGTAACGCCTACTGCTGCTGGCGCTGCTGTTGTTGCTGCTGGGAGTCGACTGTCATCCCAGAGGGGAGGTCGGAAGACCACTTGTACTACTTCCAGTAAGCAATTGACTGTCCAACAGTCCTTTGCGAGGAAGATGAAATATCACAGCAGTCATCCTGCTGCAAAGCGGATAACTCAGGCCTTGGCAGCTGCGGTGGTGTTAAACGTGTGTCCGGTATCCACCGTTAATTCACAGGGAATTAGAGAATTGATTGAGGTACTGTGTCCCGGTACCAAATACCATCTAGGTTTCTTTTCTCTAGGCAGTCGATACCGAGAATGTACACAGAAGTCAGAAAAAGAGTCACCAGTGTCCTAAAAAATGCAGTTGTACCCAATGTCCACTTAACCACGGACATGTGGACAAGTGGAGCAGGGCAGACTCAGGACTATATGACTGTGACAGCCCACTGGGTAGATGTATTGCCTCCCGCAGCAAGAACAGCGGCGGCGGCACCAGTAGCAGCATCTCGCAAACGCCAACTCGTTCCTAGGCAGGCTACGCTTTGTATCACCGATTTCCATAAGAGGCACACAGCTGACAACCTCTTACGGAAACTGAGGAACATCATCGCAGAATGGCTTACCCCAATTGGACTCTCCTGGGGATTTGTGACATCGGACAACGCCACCAATATTGTGCGTGCATTACATATGGGCAAATTCCAGCACGTACCATGTTTTGCACATACATTGAATTTGGTGGTGCAGAATTTTTTTAAAAACGACAGGGGCTTGCAAGAGATGCTGTCGGTGACCCGAAGAATTGCGGGCCACTTTGGGCATTCAGCCACCGCGTGCCGAAGACTGGAGCACCAGCAAACACTCCTGAACCTGCCCCGCCATCATCTGAAGCAAGAGATGGTAACGAGGTGGAATTCAACCCTCTATATGCTTCAGAGGATGGAGGAGCAGCAAAAGGCCATTCAAGCCTATACATCTGCCTACGATATAGGCAAAGGAGGGGGAATGCACCTGACTCAAGCGCAGTGGAGAATGATTTCAACATTGTGCAAGGTTCTGCAACCCTTTGAACTTGCCACATGTGAAGTCAGTTCAGACACTGCCAGCCTGAGTCAGGTCATTCCGCTCATCAGGCTTTTGCAGAAGAAGCTGTTGAGATTGAAGGAGGAGCTAAAATGGAGCGATTCCGCTAGGCATGTGGGACTTGTGGATGGGGCCCTTAATTCGCTTAACCAGGATTCACGGGTGGTCAATCTGTTGAAATCAGAGCACTACATTTTGGCCACCGTGCTCGATCCTAGGTTTAAAGCCTACGTTGTATCTCTCTTTCCGGCAGACACACGTCTGCAGAGGTGCAAAGACCTGCTGGTGAGACACTTGTCAAGTCAAGCGGAACGTGACCCGTCAACAGCTCCTCCTTCACAATCTCCCGCAACTGGGGCTGTGAGGAAAAGGCTAAGAATTCCGAGCACACCCACTGGCGGTGATGCAGGGCAGTCTGGAGCGAGTGCTGACATCTGGTCCGGACTGAAGGACCTGCCGACGATTACTGACATGTCGTCTGCTGTCACTGCATATGATTCTGTCACCATTGAAAGAATGGTGGAGGATTATATGAGTGACCGCATCCAAGTAGGCACGTCAGACAGTCCGTACGTATACTGGCAGGAAAAAGAGGCAATTTGGAGGCCCTTGCACAAAATGGCTTTATTTTACCTAAGTTGCCCCCCTTCAGTGTGTACTCCGAAAGAGTGTTTAGTGCAGCCGGTCACCTTGTCAGCAATCGGCATACGAGGTTACTTCCAGAAAATGTGGAGAAGATGATGTTCATCAAAATGAATTATAATCAATTCCTCCGTGGAGACACTCAACAGCAATTGCCTCCAGAAAGTACACAGGGACCTGAGATGGTGGATTCCAGTGGGGACGAATTAATAATCTGTGAGGAGGGGGATGTACACAGTGAAAGGGGTGAGGAATCGGACGATGAGGAGGAGGTGGACATCTTGCCTCTGTAGAGCAAGTTTGTGCAAGGAGAGATTGATTGCTTCTTTTTTGGTGGGGGCCCAAACCAACCAGTCATTTCAGCCACATTCGTGTGGCAGACCCTGTCACTGAAATGATGGGTTTGTTAAAGTGTGCATGTCCTGTTTATACAACATAAGGGTGGGTGGGAGGGCCCAAGGACAATTCCATCTTGCACCTCTTTTTTTTTTATTTATCTCTGCATCATGTGATGTTTGGGGCTAACTTTTTTAAGTGCCATCCTGTCTGACACTGCAGTGCCACTCCTAGATGGGCCAGGTGTTTGTGCCGGCCACTTGGGTCGCTTAGCTTAGCCATCCAGCGACCTTGGTGCACCTCTTTTTTTCTTTGCATCATGTGCTGTTTGGGGCCAATATTTTTAAGTGCCATCCTGTCTGACACTGCAGTGCCACTCCTAGATGGGCCAGGTGTTTGTGCCGCCCACTTAGGTCGCTTAGCTTAGTCATCCAGTGACCTCGGTGCAAATTTTAGGACTAAAAATAATATTGTGAGGTACGAGGTGTTCAGAATAGACTGAAAATGAGTGGAAATTATGGTTATTGAGGTTAATAATACTATGGGATCAACATTACCTCCAAATTCTATGATTTAAGCTGTTTTTGAAAAAAAAACACCCGAATCCAAAACACACCCGAATCCGATAAAAAATTTTCAGGGAGGTTTTGCCCAAACACTTCCGAATCCAAAACACGGCTGTGGAACCGAATCCAAAACCAAAACACAAAACCCGAAAAAATGTCCGGTGCACATCTCTAGACCAAATAGGTTTCGGTCTGCCTTAAGAATAATTTGCTTTACCCCACCAGTTCCAATTATCTTCTTTGGTTTGAGATTAGAGAATGTTTTTAAGCTTTGTTTAGTGATCTTATCATGAAAAGATGTACTAGGGGAGCTTTCTTTAAGGCGGTTTTTCTTGAAGTTCTTGTATGCATCTTCTCCGACTTGGTGAGCCTTTAGAATATCATCCACAACTTCTGCTGGCGCGATGACACCAGTCGATAGACTTACTAATTCAGAACTCTCATGGTGCATCGGATTGATCCAACTGTTCTCCATGAGGTCAACCAGTGATTTGACATCTTCTTCGTCTTTATTAATTCTAGGTTGTTGGAGATCAGGATGTGATAGTCGGGTGCTATTCCGGCCTAACATGTCTCTCTACTGCCTGAGATACATGCTCCTGTACTCGGATGTTATGTTGTACTTACTCACTGCACCTGGATTTAGACTAAATCCTTTTGTGCCACCTGGAGTTTGAGTGTCTTTGTTTGCGTCTCTTCTATGGCTTGATCAACAGGTATACGCCCAAATGGATTGTGTGGACCAAGTTGTGTCGAGAAGCCACCTTGCATAAAATGGTCATACACATCCGAGTGTTCAGTTGACAGGTTGGTCATCTGGGCATAGTAGTAGGGGAGATAGCGAGCATAATTTGTTCTATCGTATGCAAAGCACCATGGAATGATTTTACGGATGGATGCCAAATGCAATTTCCAATCTCCTTCTCGTGATGCTCGTATCAAGGCCAAAACAAGCTCGACCATATTCAAATAAGACATCCAAAATGCAGATAAACTTCCATTCTTGCATCTTAGATATTCCAGATAACTCTCAAAGAGTGTCATAATATGGATACAGGCTTCATTGCAAAGCACCTCCGATAATGTGGCATTGCAGATGTTTTGGCATAAGATATTGACACCATTAAGCATTTCATCCAAATAGGCTTTGTCATTTTTATGAGTGTCTTCCAACCACGCGAGAAATCCCTTCCATGCAAGCCTCATAATAGCTTCATACACCAGCTTGTGAAGACGCACCGCACGGTTGTACTTACGACCTTCCATTATGCTCATCACAGAAACTTCTGCAATAACACCAGACTCAATGCACAAATCACGCAAGCCAGCATCTTCAAAGCGTTTTCCAATGGTTGCTAAAAATGTGCATGCAGTATGAAATACACTAATTTTTTTTTATCACAAAGCTGTGGCTATAAGGCGGTTATCATACATATTATATATCTATATATATATCTATATATCTCTATATCTCTATCTCTATCTCTCTATCTATATATATATCTCTATCTCTATATCTCTATCTCTCTATATATATATCTCTATCTCTCTATCTATATATATATCTCTATATCTCTATCTCTATCTCTCTATCTATATATATATCTCTATCTCTATATCTCTATCTCTCTATCTATATATATATCTCTATCTCTATATCTCTATCTCTCTATCTATATATATATCTCTATCTCTATATCTCTATCTCTATCTCTCTATCTATATATATATATCTCTATCTCTATATCTCTATCTCTATCTCTCTATCTATATATATATCTATATCTCTATCTCTCTATCTATATATATATCTCTATCTCTATATCTCTATCTCTCTATCTATCTCTATCTCTCTATCTATATATCTCTATCTCTATCTCTCTATCTATATATATATATCTCTATCTCTATATCTCTATCTCTCTATCTATATATATATCTCTCTATCTATATATATATATCTCTATCTCTATATCTCTATCTCTCTATCTATATATATATCTCTATCTCTCTATCTCTATCTCTATCTCTCTATCTATATATATATCTCTATCTCTATATCTCTATCTCTATCTCTCTATCTATATATATATATCTCTATCTCTATATCTCTATCTCTATCTCTCTATCTATATATATATATCTCTATCTCTATATCTATATATATATCTCTATCTCTATATCTCTCTATCTCTATCTCTATCTCTCTATCTATATATATATCTCTATCTCTATATCTCTATCTCTATCTCTCTATCTCTATATATATCTCTATCTCTATATCTCTATCTCTATCTCTCTATATATATATATCTCTATCTCTATATATATATCTCTATATCTCTATCTCTATCTCTCTATCTATATATATATCTCTATCTCTATATATATATATCTCTCTATCTCTATCTCTATCTCTCTATCTCTATCTCTATCTCTATCTCTCTATCTATATATATATATCTCTATATCTCTATCTCTCTATCTATATATATATCTCTATCTCTATCTCTATATATATATCTCTATATCTCTATCTCTATCTCTATATCTCTATCTCTATCTCTCTATCTATATATATATCTCTATCTCTATATCTCTATCTCTATCTCTCTATCTATATATATATCTCTATCTCTATATCTCTATCTCTCTATCTATATATATATCTCTATCTCTATCTCTATATATATATATCTATATCTCTCTATCTCTATCTCTATCTCTATCTCTATATATATATATATATATATATATATATAACCTCCTCAAACAGGCGGCACTCAGAGGCTGTATAAATGGTGAAAACTTCCAGTGCTTTATTTCAAATAAAATAAAGCACTGGAAGTTTTCACCATTTATACAGCCTCTGAGTGCCGCCTGTTTGAGGAGGTTATAGAAGAGTACCCATTCCCTGAGGAGGGCACCGGAGCCAGGACCCAGTGGGAGAGGAGAGTGCCGGATCATATATTATAATATATATATATATATATATATATATATATATATACACACAGTGGGGATCGAAAGTTTGGGCACCCCAGGCAAAAATTCCTTTTAATGTGCACAAAGAAGCCAAGGAAAAATGGAAAAATCTCCAAAAGGCATCAAATTACAGATTAGACATTCTTATAACATGTCAAAAAAAGTTTGATTTTATTTCCATCATTTACACTATCAAGAGAACAGAAGAAAAAAAAATGGCATCTGCAAAAGTTTGGGCACCCTGCAGGGTTAATACCTTGTACTGCCCCCTTTGGACAGCTGAGACCTGGCAGTGTCATGGATTGTTCTCAATCATTGTCTGGAAAGACCAGGTCATGTCAATCTCAAAGGTTTTAAAAGCCCAGACTCATCTGACCTTGCTCCAACAATCAGCACCATGGGTTCCTCTAAGCAGTCGTGTAAAACACTGAAACTGAGAATAGTTGACGATCACAAAGCAGGAGAAGGCTATAAGAAGACAGCAAAGCGTTATCAGATGCCCATATCCTCTGTTCGGAATGTAATTAAGAAATGGCAGTCATCAGGAACAGTGGAAGTTAAAGCAAGATCTGGAAGACCAAGAAAAATATCAGACAGAACAGCTCGCAAGATTGTGAGAAAAGCAAGTCAAAATCCATGTTTGACTGCACAATCCCTCCAGGAAGATCTGGAAGACACTGGAGTTGTGGTACACTATTCCACTATAAAGAGATACTTGTACAAATATGGTCTTCATGGAAGAGTCATCAGAAGAAAACCTCTTCTACGTCCTCACCACAAAAATCAGCGTTTGAAGTTTGCAAATGAACATATAGACAAGCCTGATGCATTTTGGAATAAAGTTCTGTGGACCGATGAGGTTAAAATAGAACTTTTTGGCCGGAATGAGCAAAGGTACGTTTAGAGAAGGAAGGGCACAGAATTTAATGAAAAGAACCTCTGTCCAACTGTTAAGCATGGGGGTGGATCAATCATGCTTTGGGGTTGTATTGCAGCCAGTGGCACAGGGAACATTTCACAAGTAGAAAGAAAAATGGATTCAATAAGATTCCAGCAAATTTTGGATGCTAACTTGATGCCATCTGTGAAAAAGCTGAATTAGAGAGAGGCTGGCTTCTACAAATGTATAATGATCCTAAACACTCCTCAAAATCAACGGTGGATTACATCAAGAGGCGTAAACTGAAGGTTATGACATGGCCTTCACAATCTTCTGACCTCAGCATAATTGAAAATCTATGGATAGACCTTAAAAGAGCAGTGCGTCACAAACAGCCCAGGAATGTCAAAGAACTGGAAGACTTTTGTAAGGAAGAATGGGCGAAGATACCTCAAACAAGAATTGAAAGACTCTTGGCTGGCTACAAAAAGCGTTTACAAGCTGTGATACTTGCCAAAGGGGGTAGTACAAGGTATTAACTCTGCAGGGTGCCCAAAATTTTGCAGATGCCATTTTTTGTTTTCTGTTCTTTTGAAAGTGTAAATGATGGAAATAAAATCAAACTTTTTTTGACAAGTTATAAGATTGTCTAATCTGTAATTTGATGCCTTTTGGAGATTTTTCCATCTTTCCTTGGCTTCTTTTTGCACATTAAAATGAATTTTTGCCTGGGGTGCCCAAACTTTCGATCCCCACTGTATATATATATATATCTTTAAGAAAAGGGCACTCAAGTTTTGCCCCTCTTGGTGTTACCGACATTTGGTCTGGCCCACGGACTAAACAGGCTGTAAGTATAAAACAGGGATGGGGAATCTTTGGCCCTCCAGCTGTTGCTGATCAACACATACCAGCATGCCTGCAACAGTTTTGCAATTTGGCCATGCAAATAAGGCTTTGCACAAATTGGAGTTTTCTGCATTTGTAAAAACAGCAAATTAGTGGAGATGGAGCAGTACACTGATCAACAATGTTCTTACTTTTCTCTCGCACCCCACAGTAGCTTGCAGGAAATGTAGCAATGTTCAGCTCAAGCAATAGATAGATGTGTGCTTAACGGAACATGGCGGTGATTTTCAATTTAACACTGCCTGGATTTAAATTTCAAATGTTTTTCTGCGCAGCCGCCACAAGAGGACGCCCAATGTCAGCAATTCAATTGTTCTGTTTGGAGTTTCTGTTTCAAAGCAGGGAGTTCAGAAAGGTTTAGCCATTTTAGGCAGCTAAACCCGGTCTGTTTGGGCGTGACATGACCGATGTGAATGGGCGTCCAAACACAATTGAATTGTGACAATTGTTTGGGCGTCTAAACAGTCCCGTTTAGACGGGAATTTTAGACGTCCAAAACAATTGATTCGGCCCCATTATGTGAACACACATTATAATAATCTTCAACATACAATTACATTTAGTTGATTCTTGTCAGATGTCTCTTTAAATATAATACAATGGTCTCCTATGTTATTTAGCATTGTATGGATTAATTTACCATCTAATTTAGTGGGTGAAGGCTCCATAACTGCTAGACCGCTTGTCCCCATTATACAATCCTGTGGGATTTGCAGGTACCACAAAGAAATGAGTCAAGTAAAACCTCAGCATTTTCACCTCACCAGTAATAATAGTGAGCACTACACCATCTAGTGTTTAGCAAACTCAAACGTCACTCTACTAGATTAGTGATCATGGGACTTAAGAGAACAGACCAAGGGACTGATGAGAACTGGAACTCTACTAGCTGCTCTTTAGCTGGAGCTATGGGGTTAAACGTAATAGCCCGCAATTCACAGAGGCCAATGCGATTCCAGTGATATAGTTATTCGATTTAAAGTGACAATTAGTTTAAAGGTAAAACCAACATAAAAACAGAACAAACTAAATAGGTAGGATAATGGGGGAAAATTGGCAAGCGCTCATTCTCCTTACAATGATAGCATAATTGTGCTTAAGGAGCCACCTTAATGACCAGATTCGTGGATAGGTCACCAACCAGCAACGTTTGCTGGCATATGCAGCAAGAGGATGAACATATGGATGGGGAATCAGCACTATCGGATAGTGACATTTTCTAGACATGTTAACAGAAGTAGAATACCCCACTGAGTCCTTAAATGTCAGCCAGTATATCCAAGTGGAGATTAAGAGTATCTGTCCATCGCTGAAAGAGTTATTACCTCCATTTCCATACGTGGGTCAATACTATTCAACCAAGGTGGAATGGAAGGAGGGATTTTTCCAGAATACTAGTCTAGAATAGTCGCCCTTGTGACTATTCTGGGCATATCAAATAGGTTAAAGAGACAAATGACTTACAGGCATAATTATGACACTAAAAATAAATATCATCCCGATCTACCTGTTGAGGCTTTTCATGTCTAGGTGTTCCATAACTAGCACAGCGCCAGATGCTGGCTGCTCTATGACCTTCATGGGTTTGGGAACCCTGATGGTTTCCGTTTGGTCAATTGCTTCCAGGCTAGCCATCTCTCCCTCAAACATCTTCCTTGCCTAAGAAGAGACAGAGAAATATTTGTTGGCTATATTGAACAATCCTTTATGGTCTTTGTCCAACACATACAGGCTGTTTATTGTCATGATTAACAATACCTAATCCACATCTATTCTCCAGATCACCATCATATAGGAGCAGGGCTAGTTCTAGTGTGTTCGGAGCCCCTCTGCAAAATGGAAATTTGCTCCTTCCCTCCCATACTTTACAAAGGGACAGTGCGCCACGAAGGCACGCATCACAAAAAAGGGCTGTGGTCTCACAAGGAAGGGGCATGGCTACAAAACAGTACCCATATTTCAAACTACGCCGCACAGTAGCACAATCTTATTCACATTACACTGCACGTATTGCCCGATTCATATTACACCACATAGTAGTGCTCCTTATGCACATCGCCCACAGTAGTAATGCCCCTTATAAACAATGCCCACAGTAACAGTGTTCTTACACACAATGCCCACAGCAGTAACGCCTCTTATACACATAATGCCCACAGTAATAATGCTGTTTACACATAGTAACAGTTTCTGAGGTTGAAAAAAAGACAACTTGTTCAACCTGTTAGTGATCCCCTACACTGTAATATTTTTTGTACTTATTTTAACTGTTGTGAATGTTTAGCCGTTATGTCTATTGCTTTTTTTGTAGTAGTAGTAGTAGTAGTGCCGCTTAAACAAATAATACACACAGTAGTAGTGCCCCTTATACATACATAATGCCCACAGTAGTAGTGCCCCTTACACATAATGCCCGCAATAGTGCTGCTTATACACATAATGCAGTAATGCATAATGCAGTAGGGTCGCTTATACACATAATGCCTGCAGTAGGACCGCTTATACACATAATTCCCATGGGTGTGGATTATTAGATCTACACTAAAAAGGTCTACAGTCAATAGGCCGACCACTAATGTTTGACATGCATTAGATTAACAGGATCAGAGGTTGACATGGAAAAGGTAGATACTATCAAACTTAGGTCGACTACTATTGGTCGACATGGCAAAAGGTCGATATGAGTTTTTCTCATTTTTTGTTGTTGATCTTTTCATACTTTACCATCCACGTGGACTACGATTGGGAACGGTAACCTGCGAGGCACATTGCCAGAAGCGAGGGGACATGGTGCACTAAATGGGGTTCCTGGTCACTCTACAAAGAAAAACGACACCAAACAAATTAAGAAAACTGATGTCGACCTTGCTTATGTTGACCTATTTTAGGTGTCGACTTACTGTCGACCAATAGTGGTCGACCTAGACACGGTCGACCTAAGTGTGGTCGACTCTATGAAGCACACCCTATCAAACATCTAGTAATTAACTGCGAAATAATAACATAGTTTAACAATGTCATCTATACACCACATCCGGGTCCTCCAGGCATACTCATTTATAGATGCTATTATATACTAATTGTACAGTAATCGTATTATTTAAGCATTAAATAAATCATCTCAGCACAACAAAAACGACATACTGAACCCAGTCTAGAGTAGACTAGTGGGGAGAGGAATATTTCATTAAATTTACACATTTCAATGCGCCACAAACACAGAAATGACAAACACATGTTTACGTGCGTTAAAAATGGTTATTGCAATGTCATTACATATTCCCATAGTTATAGAATTATTAGTTCACAACAGAAGTTCATTGCCATCCTAGCCCACAGATGTTTCTTAACTACAACTATCATGCCAGGCAGAGGCCGTCAGGAAAGGCTGGGACGTGTAGTTCCACAACTTTTGGAGCTTTATATATTGACTAAAACCGACACAATCAGACATTTATATAGACATAAAAACTATTGATACATAAATTAACTTATGTTATTAATAATTATTATTAACGTAATGAAACCTCAGACTTGTGGTTGATCTTGACATAGACGCGGCCCTTGTCAGTGTCATAGCTCTGGCCCTGGCTGATGCAGCCTCCACCTGAGTGTCCAGACAGCTTCACCTGGGAGCAGTTCATCTCCTTCTTCAGTAAAGCTTCCATGCTGCTGCAGCCGCTGCAGCCGCTGCCGCCGGCGTCAGAGGTATCTGCGCCTGCGCACTGATGCGTTCCACATGCGTTTCACGCATCCTTGCAAGTTACTAGCCCACGGTGTGCCGCACAGCACACTGCGCTCTAGTGTACTGCCTGGGAACTGATTTGCAAAAGAAAAACGAAAGATGTTAAAATGTGTTTACGCATGTGTCAGTCAACATGTTGTAAATTGATTACACCAGCGACGGACTGTGCACGTCTTTCCAGTTCTTCGGCTGAGAAGGCAGCAAGCGGGCGACGCCAGAGGGATGGCATGCGCACACGTGCCAGAATATTGTTGGCATGCGCACACGTGCCAGAATATTGTTGGCATGCGCACACGTGCCAGAATATTGTATAACCTACAGTACTACTGTAAATCAGAAACAGCTGTAGCGCTTCCATATTTAGCAATTCACAGAAACTTCGTAAACAGGGCAATGAGGCGGCCTGATGCTGAGTCTGATGCCATGTTTGTTTATGTCACACGCAGTTGAGTGATTTGCATAGGTGTGCGCAGGGGGGGTGCCTGGTGCGCACAGGCACCCCCTAATGTCTGGCACCCCGATCTCACATGCCTGATGCAGCGATTGCCGAGCAGGCTGATTACTGTCCCCTCTGCGCTGCACCCTGCAGGACTGCATTACTGACCGGACGCCTGGGTTAATCAAGGGTGCCACTGCCACCGGCTTTCAAATTCCCAGCTCCACCTCCATGTACAAAACCAGTGTGATGTGATGTGATTACGTCATGCTGCTCGCACGCCCATCCGTCACACGCCCACCTCTCTCCTTCTATGCTATGCCAACGCCAGCCACTGATGAGGAGCAGCATGCAGCCAGCGTTCCTCTTAGGAAGACAAATTCAATACTGGAAGACGGCCGGCAGCAGCATTGACAGGTCACTTGTTTTTCCAGCAGCAGCAGTAACTAGTCTGTGACTGTCAGTGTCAGTGAGTGACTGACTTGTAAGTAAGCTGCTGCAGCTTGCAGGGAAAAGAGAGGGGGAGCCAGACCAGGCTGAGGAGGAGCAGTGTAATTGCATGAGTGCCATCAGGGGTGTTTGGTGCACATCACAACATCTGACAATGTATCTGCTTTATTAGGATTGGTACAAAGGTGGATATTTTATATGCGTTGACCATCAATAGATGGTGCTAGACACGCCCAAAAGGCGGTGCTAGACACACCCCTCCGACGGTGCACCCCCTAATAAAATGTACTGCGCACGCCAGTGGTGATTTGCACTGCACATGCCTCCAGAATCCGTGCGCGCAGTTGTGATTAAGGCCCAGTCTCAGAATTGTCTTGAAAATATATGTGGTAATAGTGATAATGTGTGTCACGAGTGTAGATCATAATCTGTACTGATGTTGATAAAACACTAGTATCAGTTTGATTGTACCAATTAAACTTTTATTTCGGGAGTCACAGTGCTCCTAGACACTCAGTAGATATAAGGGTTAACTATATAACTAATTGGGTTTAATTCAGTCCATGCAATTGCGTGAAATTTCTCCTGAAAAAGAGTTATCAGGAGTATCTGACCCTTGTCACAGGTCCAAATTGATGTGTCCGAATTAGCTAGCCGAAAAAAGTATGAAATAACCATAAAAATGAGATTAGAAATAATGAATACCAATATAAATAAAATAAAAATGGAAATAAAAAGGATTCAATTGCTGATCGTAAAAGTCAATATACAGACAGTATTTCTGATTGGCTGCAATTAATTGAATAATTGTGAGTTGATCTGGAACGCATGCTGAGTTGCAATTGATCTTGTCTGTTGGATTTAAACGTTACTATGTATTACATTTTATGCAGTATTTCAGTTGCAGCTTTGACAATGCATATGAGCCTCCTTATTAGTCATTCAGATAGTATAGGACTTCTGATGTTTCAGTGAAACATACCATGTTTGGTGAAATATAAAACATCGACAATGCCAACCTTTCAGTTTCGTGGAATAAATTCAGGTTGACAACCCTTATAAGTGTCAGTTTAGTATGTTCAGTGACCCTGATA
Organism: Pseudophryne corroboree; assembly: GCF_028390025.1. Classification (NCBI taxonomy): domain Eukaryota; kingdom Metazoa; phylum Chordata; class Amphibia; order Anura; family Myobatrachidae; genus Pseudophryne; species Pseudophryne corroboree. The sequence goes on along the minus strand of NC_086446.1, from coordinate 499,564,197 downwards.
TTCGTAGTCCTTGATGGGCTTATATGTGTGCATCCCTCATGGTAACCTTACTGTTATGGAATGAAGAGATCATCACTATGGGAACCCGTCAATGAATAAAGTGTTTGTCTAACGTTTTTACATACCGTATCTGATTTGTGTTTTATTTTTTGAGTATAATGATTCACTTTTTATGTTGTGTTGGCAGAGCCGGACGCTTACATTGTGGGTAGGAATAATTGGTTACGCGGATCATGTAGGAGCGGGGGGGGGGAGGGGGGGGGAGGGGAGGAGGGGGATGGTAAGGGAGTGGAAGGGAGGGAACTATGTTGAACTCAAAGGGGATGGAGGAGAAAAAGGGAGGGTATGTAGGTAGATGCCGATTAGAGAAGGATGGTAGGTATGTTACGATAAAGTATTGGGATAATCAATATGTGTATCTGACTGAATCTTTGTTAACCTATGTCTAAAATGCCCATGTGTCCCTGATATTATTATTGTGTACTAATCCCTCGTATATTGGGTCTATGTTCATCCCACGATGATTGGGACTCTTGTCGAGTTTCTCTTGTGTGTTACTCTGTTTTCCTTCTCACGGATTCAGCTATGGCTATGATTAACTGTCCCCTATTCAGATTCTAGTTCTTCTTACATATGATGGATCTGACTTCATTGTCTAGATTTAGTCCCCGGGGTGTGAATGTTTTTAATTCATACATCCATTTAAGTTCTGTCCTGTTGATTTTGTTCATAAAGTTTCCTCCTCTCCAGTTTGGTGTAACCTCTTCTATGCCAATGAATCTCAGAGAGCTTGGATCGCTGTCATGGAATTCTCTGAAATGCCTTGATAAGTTGTGCTCTTCTGATCCTTTTTTGATATTTCTAATGTGTTCACTTATTCGTGTTTTAAGTGTCCTTATTGTTCTGCCCACATATTGTTTGTGACAGTCACATTCTATTAGGTATATGACACCTTTGCTGTTGCATGTTATCCTGTTCCTCACTTCATATTCTTTTTTGGTGGTGTTTGATGTAAACTGTGTTGTTGGTTTTGTGCTTCTATTTCTTGCATTGGTGCAGCCTAAACATGTGCCACAGTAGTAGAAACCTTTTTTGGGGTCTACACCTGTTAGTGTCATCTGCTTCTGCCGTTTAGGGGGAATATGGTTGTGTACCAATGTCTTCTTGATATCTGGGGCCTTTCTGAAGACTAGTCTGGGTTGAGTTGGAAGTTTATCTGCTAATATCTCATCCTCCATTAGAAGGCTAAGGCGACAAGAGGACGAAGGGTAAGTATATGCACCTGAGGGTTACGGGACGCCGCACCCCCAGAACATATATCCCCCAACTTACATCTGCATTGATAATTATACCAGAAAATATACTGCGATCAGCAGAACTATAAGACGACCCTATTTAGGGCAGTGCAAACACATTGAATATTGACTTTTACGATCAGCAATTGAATCCTTTTTATTTCCATTTTTATTTTATTTATATTGGTATTCATTATTTCTAATCTCATTTTTATGGTTATTTCATACTTTTTTCGGCTAGCTAATTCGGACACATCAATTTGGACCTGTGACAAGGGTCAGATACTCCTGATAACTCTTTTTCAGGAGAAAATTCACGCAATTGCATGGACTGAATTAAACCCAATTAGTTATATAGTTAACCCTTATATCTACTGAGTGTCTAGGAGGAGTACTGTGACTCCCGAAATAAAAGTTTAATTGGTACAATCAAACTGATACTAGTGTTTTATCAACATCAGTACAGATTATGATCTACACTCGTGACACATTATCACTATTACCATAAATAAGAGCACACAGATAAAGTGAACACTGACACCGCATAAGTTCATATCAGGGGTTGAGCGCTGTGTTATTTATACTCTGCAAACTTTTCTAGTAGGATAGATCACCTACAAACATCAGCAGCTCGCCACACCCAATAGGGGGTTGACATTACCTCAGTGCGCAGGTGGTAACCCTCCAAAATTGAAAATATATGTGGTGTTCCTGGGAGGTGGCTAACGCAGTGAGCAGGGTTGTCACCTGTCCTGTATTCTACAAGTTTGTCTGTAATTGAAACATTTGAAAGGGACATGCTATGTCCCGTATTGAATGAATACCCGTATTGAATGAATACGGGACGCACTTTTCCCTGTTTTCTCTTACGTCCTAGAGAATACTGGGAATCCAATTAGTACCATGGCTATAGATGGGTCCACTTGGAGCCATGAGCACAATAGAAGTTTTATCATGTGTGCTAGCTCCTCCCTCTATGCCCCTCCTACCAGACTCAGTTTAGAAAATGTGTCCGGAGGAGCCGGTCACTTCTCTGGAAGCTCCTGAGGAGTTTTCTACATTTATTTTTTAAAGTTTGTTATTTTCAGGCAGGACTGGATGGCACCAGCTGGCCTGCTTTGTGGGACTTACGGGGAGGAACGGCCCAATCCCACTTAGGGTTAATGGTCCCATTCCCTGCTGACAGTACGCTAGCTCCTGAGGGAACTATTCGCAAGCCCCACCATGGCGAGCGTACATTCCTGCAGCACGCCGCCACCGCTAACAGAGCCAGAAGAATGAAGAGTTGCGAGTACTAAACCGGGTGTCACGGTTAGCGGGTCGCTGGCCATTATGGCGGCATGAGGGTACGTAGATGCACGGCTACTACACAGGGCGGACTGAGTCTCCTGACTAATTACACTGTAGTGTACACAGTACCCAGACTGGCACTACAGCCATAAAAGGGGAATTTCTCCATTCTATGCACACAGACACATAAAGCCAGTATAAAGAAGAGAGGGAAGACCGCGCCATTGAAGGGGTGGGGCTTCACTATGAGCGGATCCAGCAGCTCACAAGCGCCATTTTCCCTACTGCAGCTGGCACAGACGCTGACTGACAGGAACGCGCAGCTCCTCCGGAAAGCCTCCAGTTTACCTCAGCGGTACCAGGGGGTTATAGCAGGGGGGAGCGGTTTACTAGTGTACTAAGTCCCTAATCTAGGCATTTAGTCTGCGACCCGGCTAAGCGAAAAGGGCGCCGTATGCTGTTTCCATACTCTCTCTGTGTCTCTTTGTGGGTTAATTTTGCTTTTAACCTTTTCCTGTGTGTGTGCTATCACTACTGCAGTATGTCAGGCAAAGAGTGTGTTTCATATAAGGCACAGTGTTACTCTTCTCCAGGGGGCTCACTAGTGTGTACTCAGTGTAGTATTCCTTCCCAGGCTAGCGGGGCAGAGCGAGTGTGACTTGATGATTTCCACCATTTCTACAAAATTATCTCGGAATGAGAAGGAGACGCAATACTTAAGGCAGTCTATGGCTGAGTTTATGAAAAAGGACTCAGTACCCAGACCAGCGTCTCAGTCCTCTACCATTTGTCCGCAAAAACGTACTTTGGCCCATATCATGTAGTGTTCACTCTAGGATCTGGGCAGGGCACAAGCGTGTGCGCGCCAAAAAAGGGGTGTGACCATGCAAAATAGGGTGTGTGGTCAATACATGTACTAAAAGTGGGCGGTTCAGCCCACAGACTGGGGGCGTGGGCGGCCGGCGGATTCACTGTTGGGGGCGTGCCTAGCATCTACGGAGGTGCTGTCCTTCCCCAAAGCTCTCTCACAGCATGAATGGATGGATGCCGCGCGCATGCGCACGGCATCTTTACACGCTGGGAGGGCAGAAAGGGCAGGGCGGATTTTGCCCTTAAAAAATCAGGCAGCGCGCGGCGCCCTGCTAAAACAGCCTAGCGTGAACACTATCCTGCATTCTGACTAATAATGAAGGGTCAAAAATGGAGGAAGGTGAGGTGGACATAGAGGTAGTGGAGGGTACTCTGTCACAGGGTGTAGAGGCTCTCATAGATGCTATCAGAAAAATTCTAAATATCCCTGATAAGGTAACAGAGGAGAGTGAGGAACCTTACTTTAATATTAAGAAAAAATCCTCAGCCATTTTTCCTGTGTCAAATGAACTAAATACCCTGTTTGAAGAATCTTGGGTTAATCCAGATAAGAAATTTCAAATTCCTAGGCCGTTGTTATCACTTCATTCCGGGAGTAAACAGCTGGGAAGCAGACTTCCTCCGCAGACACGACCTGCACCCGGGTGAGTAGGGCCTTCACCCAGAGGTGTTCCGGTGGTTAACATGTCGGTGGGGGTATCCACAAATCGACATGGTGGCCTCTTGACTCAACAAGAAGCTCAAGCGGTATTGTTCCAGGTTGAGGGACCCACAGGCAGTACCGGTAGATGCCTTGATAACTCCGTGGGTTTACCAGCTGGTGTACTTGTTTCCTCCCATTCCTCTGATCCCAAGAATTCTAAAAAGAATAAAAAGGGAAAAGGTTCAAGCAATCCTCATTGCTCCGGACTGGCCACGAAGGGCCTGTTATGTAGATCTTCTCAAGATGCTGGTCGAAGATCCGTGGCCTCTACCTCTTTGAGAGGATCTTCTGTAGCAGGGCCTGTTCGTCTATCAAGACTAACCATGGCTACGTTTAACGGCATGGAAGTTGAATGGCTGATTCTAGCCAGCAGAGGTATTCCTGACAAGGTCACCCCGACTATGATCCAAGCCAGAAAGGGGGTAACATCTACACATTATCATCGCATCTGGAAATATGTCTCTTGGTGTGAGAGCAGATAATATTCTTCGGTGGATTTTCATCTGGGATGTATCCTGCTTTTTCTGTAGTCGGGAGTGGATGTGGGCCTACGCCTAGCCTCCATTAAGCTCAGATTTCAGCCTTGTCTGTTTTCTTTCAGAAACAATTGGATTCTCTCCGAGGTCCAGACATTATTGAAAGGTGTTCTGCACTTACAACCTCCCTTTGTGCCTCCTACGGCACCTTGGGATCTCAATTTGGTACTGCGGTTCCTTCAATCGGACTGGTTTGAACCGTTACAGGAGGTAGACGTAAAATACTTTATGTGGAAGACCGTAACACTTTTGGCCTTGGCTTCAGCAAGATGTGTATCCGAGATTGGGGCTTTGTCTTACAAAAGCCCCTACCTTACTTTTCCATGAGGACAGAGCTGAACTCGGAACTCGTCAGCACTTTCTTCCTAAGGTGGTGTCTACATTTGATATCAATCAACCTATTGTGGTTCTGGTGCTTACTGACACCTCTGCTACCTCAAAGTTCTTGGATGTTGTGAGGGCTTTGAAGATCTACGTGAAGAGGACAGCTCGTCACAGGAAATCTGACTCGTTTGTTCTCTATGATCCCAAGAAAACTGGGTGTCCTGCTTCAAAGCAGTCTATTGCTCACTGGATCAGCCTTACTATCCAGCATGCTTATTCTACAGCAGGATTGCCGGTTCCTAGAGTACAGGCTCACTCTACTAGGTCGGTGGGTTCTTCCTGGGCGGCTGCTTGGTCAGGATCGAACACGTATGCTAAGTTCCACAAGTTCGATACTTTGACCTCTGAGGACCTTCAGTTTGGTCAATCAGTTCTGCAGGGCCCTCAGCACTCTCCCACCCGGTTTGGGAGCTTTGGTACATTCCCATGGTACTAATTGGACCCCAGTATCCTCTAGGACGTAAGAGAAATATAGGATTTTAATTACCTACCGCTAAATCCTTTTCTCGTAGTCCGTAGAGGATACTGGGCGCCCGCCCAGTGCTTCGTGTTTCCTGCACTGTTCCTTCGTTAAGTAATGTTGTTAGTTCAGCTATTGCTGTTCCTGTTCACGTTTGGTTAGCATGGCTTTCCTCTTGTTTGTGTGTGCTGGTTCGAATCTCACCACTGTTGTTACATCCTTCCTCAGGATATGTCCGTCTCCTTGGGCACAGTTTCTAGACTGAGTCTGGTAGGAGAGACATAGAGGGAGGAGCCAGTGTTCACTATTGATTTCTTAAAGTGCCCAAGGCTCCTAGTGGACCCTTCTATACCCCATGGTACTAAATGGACCCCAGAATCCTCTATGGACTATGAGAAAAGGATTTACCGGTAGGTAATTAAAATCCTATTTTTTTTATTTGCAATACACAAGGTTATGTACACACCTCCCAACTGTAGCAATTTTCGCGGAACAGTCCCATTTTTGGGGGGCCTGTCCCTCCCATGGACCGCAATGACCCGCGGTGGAGGGGGGGGGGGCAGTTGGGAGACTCCTGTCACTCGCTGCTCTGCTTAGAGCAGAGCAGCAATAAATAGATGCTGTGCGCATATGCGCACAGCGTCTATTCCCGGGAGACAGAGGGACTGGGGGCGCTGGCCATGCCCCCACTGTGACTACCCCCTTTTTGCAGGCGCGCATACCCCCTTTTTGCAGGCGCCCAACTTCGCTGCACAGGGGTTTCTGTTTTCAGTTCCGTGGATGTTGGGAGGTATGTTATGTTACTTTTAGATAAATGTAGTGTAAAATGTACCTCTATAGTCAAGATTTTGCAGTTATGTATCAATTGACTTTCTTCAGCGGGGTACACTGGTATTCCACAGGGAATAACATCGGGGTGTAGAGTTGGATCTTGATCCGAGGCACCAAAAGGCTAAAGCTCTCACTGTTCCCAGGATGCACTGCACCGCCTCCTCTACAGCCCCGCCTCTAGGCACTGGAGCTCAGTTTGTAAATTGGTGCCTGCAGTGTAGGTCACTAACAGGTGGGGCTGCGCTAGAGTATAATCTGCAATCTAAATTGCAGTGTAAAAATAAAGCAGCCAGTATTTACCCTGCACAGAAACAATATAGCCCACCCAAATCTAACTCTCTCTGCAAATGTTATATCCGCCCCCCCCCCCCCCCCTGCAGTGCACATGGTTTTGCCCAACTGCTAAAAATTTTCCTGCTGCGATCAACTTGGAATTACCCCCTATGTTCTGTACCTTGGGGCTAGGTGCGTCAGGGTCTCATGTAATATATAGTACTACACAGGGTATACTGTTTTGTATTTCTCACTGTGTTTCTCAGTCACCCCACACCACTTAAATCCTCTGTTTGTGCTCTGTGTTTACTGTCACATAACACAGGGGATTATTTGCTGGTTTTCTCTTTGGCTATATTGTACTGTTACGCCCCAAGGCTACATCCCATACAATGTCTGCTACACAGGGCAGGCCATCCGCAGACGCTCCTGCATCATGCAGTGCTGTCGTCACGGATTCACCAGTGGGGGAAGTGTTAGCTGCTGGTTCAGGCGCTGGGTGTCATACATCTCCCAGTCAGCCTGTGGCCAATCAGGACCCACCTTGGGCAGCATTTTCAGATATGCTGACTACGCTTGTAACATGTCTTACACCCCCTGTGGGACCTCCTGTGCCATTACAGCCACATATTGTCCCTGTAGTTAATCCACCATGGGCGGATACTCTGTCTACCCAGTTACAGCTATTAAATCTTTCTTTGGTTAGACAAAAGTCCACCCTGAGCCTCTCTGGGGCCAAGGCTCATCTGAGTGGGCCATTTCTTCCTCACAATCCACTAATATTTTGGACAATTCTTCCGATGAGGATGGGGAATATACTGACCCATCAGACACTGATATAGTTGCTTCTGATGAGGAATCGATGTTCCTGGCCTTGTGGAGGCTATCAAGCTGTTTCTCCAAATTGATGATGACATTGAGCCCACTGCTACGTCTAAGAAACCCGGTAAGTTTAAACATCAGGAGGTTGCTTAAGTAGTTTTACCACATTCTGACCTTTTAATTGACATACGTCAGGAATCCTGATCAGATGCTAAAAAGATGCTAGCTCGTTATCCTATCCCTGCAGAGTTGAGTAACAAGTGGGAAACTCCACCGCCGGTGTACTCTCATGTCGCTCGTCTTGTGGAGTCATCTACTCTGCCTGTCACCACTGTCACCTCACTGAAGGAACCGACAGATAAGCGTGTGGAGGGATGCCTGAAGTCTATTTACACTCTTACTGGTGCTGTACATAGACCCACTATGGCTGCCTCTTGGGTGGCAAAGAAATTGAAGCAAGGGTTCAGGCAATTGAGCTGCCTCAGGTTTTTTTCTGACACTGCCAGACGATATCTGTTGTATATTACCACAGCCTCTCACTATATTCAGGAGGCGGCCTCTGATGCAGGGGTCATGGCGACCAAGGCATCTACTACATCTATCCTGGCTCGCCGGATTCTGTGGTTGAGGTACTGGAAAGTGGACCTGGACTCTAAAAAGACATTGGAGGTGCTTCCTTTCAAGGGAGACATACTATTTGTGGAGGATCTGAACAAGATTGTGACTGACTTGGCGATGGCCAAGACTGCGTTTCTCTTACTTCTGCATTACTAATCCTTCTGCTCTGAAGGCCAAGAGTACAATTTTTCGTTCCTTTTGACCTCCAGGTAAAGCAAAAGGTCAGGAGTACCTGAGACAGGCTCGTACTTCCAAAACCACTAAGCCCAAATCTAAACAATCTTGGCCCGCCCATCAGCCTGCTTCCAAACAAGACAAGCCTGCTGCATGATGGGGCGGGCCTCCCCCTGGGGAACCCCAGGGTGGGAGGCCGACTTCTACAGTTCACCCAGGCCTAGTTAAAGACCACTTTAGATACCTGGGTGCGGAAGTTGTCTCTCATGGGTATGCAATCTCTTTCAAAGATACATCCCCCCTCGCCAGTTCTATTCAACGGTTATCCCCTTGGATCCGTTGAAAGCACAAGCTCTACACCTGGTTGTCCAATCCCTCCTGGAAACAGGAGTGGTAGTGCCGGTACCTCTGTCCAGAGAGGCAGGGGATACTATTCGACCCTGTTTCTAGTTCCGAAACCAAATGGGTCTTTCCGGCCTATCCTCAACCTCAAATCATTGAACAAGTTTGTAAGAGTGTCCAAATTCCGTATGGAAACCCTGTGCTCTATTGTGCTGGCCATGGAACCAGAGGACTATATGGTATCCCTGGACATACAGGATGCTTACCTACACATACCTATTGCCATTTTGCATCAGCAATATCTTCGGTTTGCTATTGGCAACCTTCATTTTCAATTCCAGGCTCTGCCATTTGGACTGGCCACGGCACCTCGGATTTTCATCAAGGTTATGGCCGTGATGACGGCTTTCCTCCATTGTCAGGGAATCAGTATCCTGCCATACCTGGACGGCTTGCTGATTCTGATGAACTCCCAAGATGTCCTCATCAGTCAATTGAAGATGTCAGTCCAATTCATACAAGCCCACGGGTGGCTCATGAATTAGAAGAAGTCCTCGCTGGTCCCTGCTCGGAGCATGGTGCACCTGGGGGCGCTGCTGGACACACACAGCCAAAGACTGCTTCTGTCTCCGGAGAAGGTCATGAAACTTCAGGACAAGATCAGATACTTCCTCTCTCACCAAATAGTGTCGATACACTCTGCGATACAAGTACTAGGCCTCATGGTGTCGGCTTTCGACATGGTAGAGTACGCTCGATTTCATTCCCGCCCTCTGCAGAGGTTAATCCTTTCCAAATGGGATGGCCTGCCTCATCGGATCAGGTCTCAAATGATCTCCTTGACTCCGGAGGTTCGTCTGTGACTAAGCTGGTGGCTACAGGACCAACAGTTAAGCAGGGGCCGGCCCTTCTGGATCTCCAACTGGGTCCTCCTGACAACGGATGCCAGTCTGAGAGGTTGGGGCACGGTGTTGGAGCAACACGCTCTCCAGGGTCGGTGGACCAGGGAGGTATCTCTCCTCCTGATAAACATTATTGAATTGCGGGCAGTGTTCAATGCATTGACACTGGCCATGCCTTTCATACAGAAAAGGCCTGTTCAGGTACAATCAGACAACGCCACTACGGTGGCGTACATAATTCATCAAGGCGACACTCGAAGCCGCATGGCAATGATGGAAGTGTCAAAAATCCTCCAATGTCAAAAATCCTCTGAGGCGGTCATTCAAACTATGTTGAAAGCCCGTAAACCAGTTTCGGCTCGGATTTATTACAGGCTTCCAGACATTTGGCTTTTCTACAACAAGGCCTAGACTAAGGCTTTCACCTGGCCTCCTTCAAGGTTCATATATCTGCCTTGTCGGTGTGGTTTCAAAGAAAAATTGTGTCTCTTCCTGACGTTCACACTTTCACTCAGGGTGTTTTATGGATTCAGACTCCCTATGTCCCTCCTGTGGCTCCGTGGGATCTGTCTGTCGTTCTGAATGCCCTACAATAGTCTCCATTTGAACCTCTTCAGTCTGTGGACCTTAAATGTCTTACGCTTAAGGTCGTATTTCTGTTGGCTATTGCCTCTGCTAGGAGGGTGTCGGAATTAAGCACTTTGTCCTGTCGTCCACCTTTTCTGATTTTTCACCGTGACCGGGCAGTTCTTCGAACTCGCCCATGTTATTTGCCTAAGGTGGTATCATCTTTTCACCTAAACCAGGAGATTGTGGTTCCGGCCTTAATCTCTTCTGGTTTGTCCTCCAAAAAAGATCTTTGGATGTGGTACGGGCTCTCCGTATTTATGTAGAAAGGACTGCCTCTCTCAGGAGGTCAGATTCCATTTTTGTACTTTGTGTTTTTCACAAACATGGCTGGCTATGCACAGGCTGGGCTTCCAGCTCCCACTGCTATAAAGCCCATTCTACTTGGTCTGTTGGACCTTCTTGGGCGGCCCGCCGTGGCGCGTCCGGAGAACAATTGTGCAAGGCGGCTACGTGGCCCTCAGTGAACACATTCATCAGGTCCTATTGGGTATATGCAATTGCGGTCGAATTGCCGCGAGTCGAAAAACGGGGCATTTTCGACAAAAAAAAACATGTCGAATTGGATTCGACAATGCAATACAGTGCTTTTCGTCAAAATACCTGCCGTTTCAGATTCGACTTTTTGTAAATCGACATTTTCAAAATTCGACATGTCTGCAATGGTCAAAAGGCGGCTTTTCGACAAAAGTATATTCAATTGTAGATTCTCGATTCGACAACAGTGGTTTTCGACAGTAATTTCGTCAATTTCATTCCGCCTCACTTTGCTGGCGGAATCTAATAAAAAAAATGTAAAAACGTTTTTTTTTGTGGTTTTTTTTATTGCTAATAGCATATCTATTTTTATTAGAAGGGATTATGTACTTGGATTGTCTATCTTTGACTCAAGTATTTTTTTATATATTTTTAAAAAGAATATTTTTTTCTTTACTCTGCTGAGGGGAATGTACCCATGCTTCAACAGTTTTACTCAGGATACACTTCTGCAAAACCACTCAAGTATTGGACCAATTTACCCCACTCCACCATGGATGTCCTACTTGTGATGTGGACCTGAACCACCGCCATGTTAGAGTCACTCTTTCAGGTGAGATGTATTGGCCAAAACTCCATCTTGTCTGAGTAACCATTGTGTACATGCGCAGTGTTGCTGGGACCTTTTGTTCTTTCCCAGGGTGGAGGAAACACTCTCAAATTACCTCCTTATTCTCTTCCGCAGGTCTTGTGGAGTATCCTTCCCGATTTGCAGGAACCAGCGTGGATGAAGGGACTGGACAGTTCCCCTGCTGTACCATGGGTGACCTACTTGGGATGTGGACCTGAAAACCTCCCCCATGTTGCAGACCCCCCCCCCCCCCCCTCCTCAGGTGAGATGTATTGCCCAAAACTCCCTCTTGTCTAAAAGTAACCCAGGCATATCCCAACTGCGGCCCTCCGGCATTTGCAAAACTGCATATCCAATCATGCTCTGACACAGCAATGCTTACGCTGTGTCAGGGCATGCTTGGATGTGTAGTTTCTCAAGTGCCGGAGGGTTGCATTTGGGACAAAGGCCAATGTAACCTGCTTGTGTTAAGTGTTGCTTGTACAGGTCTTGCGGAGTATCCTTCCCAAGGTTCAGGAACCAGCGTGGATGTCAAGGGACAAGACAGTTCCCCTGCTGTACCATGGGCAACCTACCACAATACCACTGCATCTCTGAAATGCCCTATTTTACATTTTATTAACTAATAATTTAAAGAAAAACCATACAAAACTTCTAATTTTAAAGATTTATTGAAGAATTAAAATTATTTTTTTTTAATTAAAAAAATAAAATGTAATAAAAGCAAAAAAAGTAGTGTGTTCTTCTTTACATTCTTTTCTTGTGTAGAGATCTGTGAAATAAAAAAAAATAATCCATATTAAGTAAAGACACTATTGATGTCATGTTCATTTCTTTCCCAAGAACATTTGTGGAACCACACAGCCCAGCATGACCCATTGCTGGACTGTGTTGTTCCCCAAGTGCAGGCGGTCCAAAGTGGCAGAGTGGTGTCAGTGGTCAGCACTTTGACACGCCTGCACTTGGGGAACCATACAGCCCAGCATGACCCATTGCTGGACTGTGTTGTTCCCCAAGTACAGGCGGTCCAAAGTTTCTTGAATATATACATTGAACATGGCTTTACTCAACTTGGTACGCACAACACAAAATACGCCGTCCACTTCAATTTTCCACCCAATCCTAGGAAGAAGCCAAAAATAAACACTAGTGAATAGTAAATTCACACAACAGTGAAAACCTATTTTACACCAATACAAAAAGAATTTCTCTAACGTCCTAAGTGGATGCTGGGGACTCCGTAAGGACCATGGGGAATAGCGGCTCCGCAGGAGACTGGGCACAAAAGTAAAGCTTTAGAACTACCTGGTGTGCACTGGCTCCTCCCCCTATGACCCTCCTCCAGGCCTCAGTTAGATTTTTGTGCCCGAACGAGAAGGGTGCACACTAGGTGGCTCTCCTGAGCTGCTTAGTGAAAAGTTTAGTTTTAGGTTTTTTATTTTCAGTGAGACCTGCTGGCAACAGGCTCACTGCATCGAGGGACTAAGGGGAGAAGAAGCGAACTCACCTGCGTGCAGAGTGGATTGGGCTTCTTAGGCTACTGGACATTAGCTCCAGAGGGACGATCACAGGCCCAGCCATGGATGGGTCCCAGAGCCGCGCCGCCGGCCCCCTTACAGAGCCAGAAGACAGAAGAGGTCCGGAAAATCGGCGGCAGAAGACGTCCTGTCTTCACCAAGGTAGCGCACAGCACTGCAGCTGTGCGCCATTGCTCCTCAGCACACTTCACACTTCGGTCACTGAGGGTGCAGGGCGCTAGGGGGGGGCGCCCTGAGCAGCAATAAAAACACCTTGGCTGGCGAAAATACATCACATATAGCCCCCAGGGCTATATGGATGAATTTTAACCCCTGCCAGAATCCATAAAAAAGCAGGAGAAAAGTCCGCGAAAAAGGGGCGGAGCCTATATCCTCAGCACACTGGCGCCATTTTCCCTCACAGCTCAGTTGGAGAGAAGCTCCCCTGGCTCTCCCCTGCAGTCACTACACTACAGAAAGGGTTAAAAAAGAGAGGGGGGCACTAATTAGGCGCAGTATTAACAATACAGCAGCTATAAGGGGAAAAACACTTATATAAGGTTATCCCTGTATATATATAGCGCTCTGGTGTGTGCTGGCAAACTCTCCCTCTGTCTCCCCAAAGGGCTAGTGGGGTCCTGTCCTCTATCAGAGCATTCCCTGTGTGTGTGCTGTGTGTCGGTACATTTGTGTCGACATGTATGAGGAGAAAAATGATGTGGAGACGGAGCAGATTGCCTGTAATAGTGATGTCACCCCCTAGGGGGTCGACACCTGAGTGGATGAACTGTTGGAAGGAATTACGTGACAGTGTCAGCTCTGTATAAAAGACAGTGGTTGACATGAGACAGCCGGCTACTCAGCTTGTGCCTGTCCAGACGTCTCATAGGCCGTCAGGGGCTCTAAAGCGCCCGTTACCTCAGATGGCAGATATAGACGCCGACACGGATACTGACTCCAGTGTCGACGGTGAAGAGACAAATGTGACTTCCAGTAGGGCCACACGTTACATGATTGAGGCAATGAAAAATGTTTTACACATTTCTGATAATACGAGTACCACCAAAAAGGGGTATTATGTTCGGTGAGGAAAAACTACCTGTAGTTTTCCTGAATCTGAGAAATTAAATGAGGTGTGTGATGATGCGTGGGTTTCCCCCGATAACAACTGATAATTTCTAAAATGTTATTGGCATTATATCCTTTCCCGCCAGAGGTTAGGGTGCGTTGGGAAACACCCCCTAGGGTGGATAAAGCGCTCACACGCTTGTAAGAACAAGGGCTCTACCCTCTCCTGAGATGGCCGCCCTTAAGGATCCTGCTGATAGAAAGCAGGAGGGTATCCTAAAATGTATTTACACACATACTGGTGTTATACTGCGACCAGCAATCGCCTCAGCCTGGATGTGCAGTGCTGGGTTGGCGTGGTCGGATTCCCTGACTGAAAATATTGATACCCTAGATAGGGACAGTATATTATTGCCTATAGAGCATTTGAAAGATGCCTATATATGCGTGATGCACAGCGGAATATTTGCCGACTGGCATCAAGTCTAAGTGCGTTGTCCATTTCTACCAGTAGAGGGCTATGGACACGACAGTGGTCAGGTGATGCGGATTCCAAACGGCATTTGGAAGTATTGCCTTATTAAGGGGAGGAGTTATTTGGGGTCGGTCTTTCAGACCTGGTGGCCACGGCAACAGCTGGGAAATCCACGTTTGTACCCCAGGTCGCCTCTCAACATGAGAAGACGCCGTATTATCAGGCGCAGTCTTTTCGTGGACAAGCGGGCAAAAGGTTCCTCATTTCTGCCCCGTGACAGAGGGAGAGGAAAAAGGCTGCAGAAATCAGCCAGTTCCCAGGAACAGAAACCCTCTCCCGCCTCTGCCAAGCCCTCAGTATGACGCTGGGGCTTTACAAGCAGAATCAGGCACGGTGGGGGGCCCGTCTCAATGAATTTCAGCGCGCAGTGGGCTCACTCGCAAGTAGACCCCTGGATCCTTCAGGTGATATCTCAGGGGTACAAATTGGAATTCGAGACGTCTCCCCCTCGCCGTTTCCTAAAGTCGGCTTTACCGATGTCTCCTTCTGACAGGGAGGCAGTTTTGGAAGCCATTCACAAGCTGTATTCCCAGCAGGTGATAATCAAGGTACCCCTCCTGCAACAGGGAACGGGGTATTATTCCACACTGTTGTTGTACCGAAGCTGGACGGCTCGGTGAGACCGATTCTAAATCTAAAATCTTTGAACACTTACATACAGAGGTTCAAATTCAAGATTGAGTCACTCAGAGCAGTGATTGCGAACCTGGAAGAAGGGGACTTAATGATGTCTCGGGACATCAAGGATGCTTACCTTCATGTCCCAATTTACCCTTCTCACCAAGGGTACCTCAGGTTTATGGTACAGAACTGTCACTATCAGTTCAGACGCTGCCGTATGGATGGTCCACGGCACCCCGGGTCTTTACCAAGGTAATGGCCGAAATGATGATATTCCTTCGAAGGAAGGGAATTTTAGTTATCCCTTACTTGGACGATTCCCTGATAAGGGTAAGATCCAGGGAACAGTTGGAGGTCGGTGTAGCACTATCTCAGGTAGTGTTGCGGCAGCACGATTGGATTCTCAATATTCCAAAATCGCAGCTGGTTCCGACGACTCGTCTTCTGTTCCTAGGGATGATCCTGGACACAGTCCAGAAAAAGGTGTTTCTCCCGGAGGAGAAAGCCAGGGAGTTATCCGAGCTAGTCAGGAACCTCCTAAAACCGAGCCAACTCTCAGTGCATCAATGCACAAGGGTTCTGGGTAAAATGGTGGCTTCCTACGAAGCAATCCCATTCGGCAGATTCCACGCAAGAACTTTCCAGTGGGACCTGCTGGACAAATGGTCCGGGTCGCATCTTCAGGTGCATCAGCGGATAACCCTGTCACCAAGGACAAGGGTGTCCCTCCTGTGGTGGTTGCAGAGTGCTCATCTTCTAGAGGGCCGCAGATTCGGCATTCAGGACTGGGTCCTGGTGACCACAGATGCCAGCCTGCGAGGCTGGGGAGCAGTCACACAGGGAAGGAATTTCCAGGGCTTATGGTCAAGCCTGGAGACATCACTTCACATAAATATCCTGAAGCTAAGGGCCATTTACAATGCTCTAAGCTTAGCAAGACCTCTGCTTCAAGGTCAGCCGGTGTTGATCCAGTCGGACAACATCACGGCAGTCACCCACGTAAACAGACAGGGTGGCACAAGAAGCAGGAGGGCAATGGCAGAAGCTGCAAGGATTCTTCGCTGGGCGGAAAATCATGTGATAGCACTGTCAGCAGTATTCATTCCGGGAGTGGACAACTGGGAAGCAGACTTCCTCAGCAGACACGACCTCCACCCGGGAGAGTGGAGACTTCACCCAGAAGTCTTCCACATGATTATAAACCGTTGGGAAAAACTCGACAGGTACTGCGCCAGGTCAAGGGACCCTCAGGCAATAGCTGTAGACGCTCTGGTAACACCGTGGGTGTACCAGTCAGTGTATGTGTTCCCTCCTCTGCCTCTCATACCCAAGGTACTGAGATTGATAAGATGGAGAGGAGTAAGCACTGTCAAAGTCAGAAAAATATCACGATGCACACTGCCATATTTGCACCTCACACAGGTCTGCGCTGCGCATGCGTGCGCTCTCCCGTGCGTGCGCATACTCGCTGTTGCGGGCACCCGCGGGCGCGCGGTATGTGCATTTACGGTAGAGTTCATGTGTTCGTAGCGTGCGACTCAATCGTTACATATTTTCACTATATAATGTATTTTGTAGATCATGGTCCCTTTGATAGATTCTGAAAGTTTGGTTAATGTAGAATGTTCATGAACAGAGAAATCCCCCTTTGTTTGATACGAAGGGTCAGACAGGAGTAATACAGTGGTGTTTAGTATCCATCGGAAGAGTATTTAATTAGCAATATTCCGGTGTTGGTTTGAAGCGGATTAATCGCTCGTGCGAATAATTATGGACATAAGAAGTTTATGTCCATTTACTATTATTTGCACTTAATTATCCATGCGGCGGGAAACCCAGTTTCCCTCCCACCTGAGCAGTTGGAAATCGTCACAGCCCACCTGTATGAATCAACCTATGACCTTTTGTTATAATGCGAGGAGGAATTCCTGTGTCCAATGAACAATGAGATTGTAGGGACCATTGAATTGTATTGTGTGTGGGGCATAAATAGACAAGCCGATCACATCCAGCTCTCACTCTTCAACGGTTATCATTGCTGAAAATCGGGAGCTGGATGTCCAGAGGCGCATGCGATCGTTTCCTTTGTGCGTAAGTTTTCTCCGCAATCATATTGTCTTTCTTGTTGTTATGGGCCATATCTCTCTCTCTCTCTCTCTTCTCCTCTTTCTCTCGTAATCCCTTAAACGTAATTGTATTGTATTGTATTGTATTTCATGTGTAGTTATCTGGTTAGGTAGTCTATGCTATATTGTAGTGTATGACTTGTATTGTATTAATTCTTTTGCAAGTATAACATTCATAATATATATATACTAGGCGTTGGACCCTAAGCACGGTATCTGTGTATTTCTTATAGTGTTAAGTATTCTCAGAGCGTCGGTGACGCTCAAACAGCTTTTAAGTTAATAAGGTTACACAGTGTTGCATCTACACCCTATCTCTACACTAAGGTTTTACAGCATATTACATTGTTTATGGTTTAGATATAAAGGTTTAACATTGTGAGCGTCAGCGCCGCTGGTGATCTCCTCGTGGTCTCGAGCGTCCGCTACGCTATAGCGAATCATTACGTTAGACGGCAGCCAATAGCGTGCCTGCCTGTGATCTCTTAGCCGTGAGCGAACGTGACGCTTGAGCGTCTCGACCACAGCTAAGCGATCATTACGCAACGAGCGTACCCTTACGGTACTCTATACGTAAATAGCGTACAGTGTTCTTAGACCTCACAAAGGGTTTTATATAAGATAAATATTTAGCTTTATCAATTGGCCGCTCGTCCTGTCCTTCACATATCTCTGCTAGGTAATTTCAGCAGACATTATCCATCAGCAAAGGGTGGGAGATCATATTCTTCGCAGTGCTGACGGGATAAGCGTCTGCTTCGCTTAGTAAAGGGTGCTGAAGGAATCCGGGAACCGGAGGTAAGAACAACACGCTAGTATCTTTTAAAACTGTTTTATTTCTGTCTTGCGTACACACGCACATATCTGCATTTCTTTTTCATTCGTGTATTTTCATATATCACTCTCCTGTTTGCCATTTTATAATTGATAAAACGTGCTAAGAGAGATTTGTCGCTATTTCATAGTTAAAGTGTAAAACCCACACGCAACTCTACCTAAGGTAAAAGGAGAGATTGGTGTGTTGCGCGGTAGACGATCGAGGATCATCTACATTGATAAAAGTGTTAGTTGTGTTACGGTGGACATTGGTTTTGTGTACACGTGTCTCTAACAAAGGGCTGAGACTCGCATACGCCAAGGCCGACGCACACAGCGTAAATTACGCAACGGAGCGTCTGGGTACGCCCACGTAACTCAAGTCACACGACAGTGTTGATTTTTAAGTAGCGCAACAGGCGATAAATAGCGCAACAGGCGATAAGTAGCGCATCAGGCGATAAATAGCGCAAATCTATTTTAGTGTCCGAAATTTAGATTAACAGATCCTTCTCCAAATTCACAACACATCTGGTCTAAAGAAAATTTCTGCGCAGAAATAGAAATAGAAGCAAAAGTGTACGTGGGGTGAGTGAGTGTTTTGTATATATAAGTTTATACAATTTTCCAGGTTGAACCACAAGAAGTCGAGTTCTCGCAGAGGTACATACATGTAAGTGACGTGCATGGTGGCTAGGGAGGCATCTCTGGTTAAACATAAAATTTGAGCAGTAGAGTATAGTAGACCAGGAGGTCATACTACAGACCGGGAGGTCCAGGTACAGCAGACTAAGAAGTCTGCCATAAAAGAGAAAAAGGGCACAACCCAGGGGGTTGGTGCAAAACCCATATAGGCCAATAAAGCTCTGGCTGAAGGAATTCACAGCCGAAATTTTCGATTCCACTGGTCGCTCAGCACATAAGATTAGTTGCTTATGTGCTGAACGATTGTACCGCACGTAATTGTGTACATTAGTTAATCTGACCAGTACCATTTGTGTACAAACCCGGTCGTAAAACTATTTGTACACTCTGATGTGATTTGTGTAATTTTTTATTTTCTGAAGGGAAGTTCGCTGGTCACTCAGGAATTGTCCAACAACCAATAGTTACTGGAAAGAGTAAGTGTTCTGCGGATATCCCTCGCATGTTCCAGTAAATAGAGGTTCATAGGGGCCCTGGGTCGAGTACGCCAGCACTAAGGCAGTGTGTGGGTCGTATTGGTCGGCGTGGGCGAGTGAGTGGGGTACTCGGTAAACCGCCACCGTCAGCCTATCGTGAACATTTTGGTTTTTGTAAGGGTTCGCTGAAGACCCTGAAATAAGGTCAGAGGTGGTGAAAGCAACGCCTGCAAGTTATGGGGGCCAATTGTTCAGGAAGGGGGCGATCAACCTCGGTTCGGGTTGATTCAGTAAACCGACCAGTCGGGTCGGCAAGGTACGTAATGTGTGAAAAATATGGTTCACATACAGAGGTTTTATGTGATGAATGGGAGAGAATGACAGTGCATGACGGGGAGAAATTCCCAAGAGTAGGTAGCTTTAGCCCAGAAGTGTTGCAAAATTTAAGGAGGAAGATATGTCTCATTAAATCAACAAAGAGACAAATCCAACATTATGATTATCTGCAGTTATGGCAACAGGAAGGTGAAATACAGAGAGGATTGGCTTTGGCGGCAGGATCTAATCCTATCAAGAAATTGATAGCGACGGCCCCGCCGCCACCATACATATCAGGAGAGAAATTGGTTGCGGAGAATGACGCATTAGGGTGTAACAAACAAACACTTAGCAACTGTGTAAATGTTAATAAGTTAACCAATGCAAGTATTAACCCGTGCAAGTTGTACCCTGTTTTGAACTTTCCCCAGGAGTGTGATCAAGAAGACGAATCGGCAACAATATCGGCGCTCTCTCTAGCAGCCACCATAGCAGAGACAACAGTAGGCACGGCTCCACCCACGAGATTAGTAACAAAAGCCCCTAGCGGAGGGATAGGTGAGGTCGTATCTACAGGTAAGTACGGCACCATACACTATGCTGAAACCATTTCACCACAGGCTGTAGAACCTACACAGAGTGATGTTAGTAAACTTAATCCTGTTAGGGTAATAGCAGTGCCAAATGGGAAAACTGACACGACAGGAATCACTCCTGTTAGGAACATTGCCATGTACAGCCCATTTTCCCGAATGGAATTAAGAACCATAGTGTCTGAGTTCCCTGACCCTAGGAAAGACTTAGTTGCCAGCCAGAAATACATCAGAGACCTAGGGAACACTTTAGAGCCCAATAACAAAGACTGGCAGGTATTGCTGAGGGCATGTTTACCCTCAAATGTCGACGCAGCTCAATTTTTGGCTGACTGTGGATTAGATCAGGATGTACCTCTTACAGATGTGTACAACAAAGATAACGTAAAAAGAATAAGTTTACAGTTAAAGGAGAATTTCCCAGCGGTAGTTAAGTGGAACAAGATTTTCTCCATTAGACAGAAAGAGTCAGAAATTGCTGCAGAATATTTTCACAGGGCATTACTAGAAATGGCAAAGTACACAGGTATAGAGGACATTAAAACAAACATAAACCATCGAGAAGTAGCAGTATCTGTACTAATGGATGGTTTAAAAGAGACATTAAAGACAAGAGTGCAGACCACGCAACCATGTTGGGTCTGTCGGTGGCTACTTTGAGAGAGGCTGCTATTGATCACGACCGGAATATCACCCGACACAGGGAATCACAAGGTGATAAGTTAATGGCCGTAAGTATACAGGCCCTGACCACAAGGCAGCCTTTGTATAAAGCACCAAACCCTGTGGGTAAGTCAAATGTGGTAACTTGTTTTTCTTGTCATAGACAGGGACACATGGCACGAGATTGTAGAGTGAAAAATTCACAAAACTCATATCAACCCCCTAGACAACGACACGACACACGACATTGGGAGCAGGGTCCGCAGAGACGGAGTTATGAGCCACATACAGGGGAAACAAAAAGATACCCCCCGAACAGAGACTGGCAAGCCACTGGTAGTTCCCATTTAACCCCTTCACAAGCAGTTGCTGCCAGCGGAATTCAGGGAGGTCACCATACCAAATAGGGGTGTGGCCATACCTGTAATCTGCAGCCAGTAAAATTGATTGCAAGTCTTGGGAGTGAACCTGAAATTGCAATCAATGTAGCTGGTAAATCATTAAACTTTCTTGTAGACACAGGGGCGGCCAAATCAGTGATAAATTCGACAGTGGGCATGAGAACCACTGGTAAGACAATTCCAGCCATAGGAGTAACAGGAGTAGTCCAGCACTACCCTGTTAGCAAACCAGCCGAGATTACAGTAGGGCCGTTACATACCAAGCATTCCTTTTTGCTGGCTGCATCGGCACCGACTAATCTCCTGGGAAGAGACTTATTGTGCAAAATGGGGTGCGTCATTTATTGTACTCCCGAAGGTGTATTCTTGGACATACCTGAGAATCACGCTCAGGAAGTGCGAGACATGTTAGACTCCCCGTCAAAATTAATGTCACATACCATTATGACAAATAGGACTCCATCCCAAGTAGAGGAAATGACATCCCAGATACCAGAGTCACTTTGGACTAAAGATGGACAGGACACTGGATTAATGGCAAACGTAGCTCCGGTAGTTGTACAAGTAAAAGAAGGTAGGATAGCTCCAAAAATCCCACAGTACCCTCTGAAGCCAGAGGTGGAGTTAGGAGTGTATCCCGTAATAGAGCGCTTGCTACAACAGGGCATTCTGGTAAGAACGTCCAGCACTGCCAATAGTCCCATCTTCCCTGTGAAAAAGAGTGGGGGGAGGGGTTACCGGCTAGTGCAGGATCTAAGGGGGATTAACAAAATAGTTGAGAGTCAGTTCCCCGTAGTGCCAAATCCAGCTGTCATCCTTATGCAAATCCCTCCCACTGCGAAATTTTTCACTGTTATTGACCTCTGCTCCGCTTTCTTTTCGGTACCTCTACACCCTGACAGTCAATATTTGTTTGCATTCACATACAGAGGAGTCCAATACACATGGACTCGATTACCACAAGGTTTCATAGACAGTCCAAGTATCTTTTCCCAGGCTTTGCATGATTGTTTACAGTCTTTCCAACCAGAGAGTGGATCAGTATTAATACAGTACGTGGATGATCTACTACTGTGTTCTGATTCATTGGAAGCATCCCTGAAGGATACGAAACAGCTCCTGTTTCATCTTTCAGACACAGGACACAAGGTTTCCAAAGACAATTTGCAATTATGCCAAACTAAGGTAAAATATTTGGGACACTGTCTAACACAAGGACTGAGACACCTGACCGCTGATAGAATTCAAGCAATTAGAGACATGACTCTGCCACAAACCCAGCAACAGATCAGAACATTTTTAGGAATGTGTGGGTATTGCCGTAACTGGATCCCAGGATTTTCCATTCTAGCGTTACCTTTGCAGGAGATGGTCTCCTCAAACAAACCTGATCGGATTTCGCATACAGACGAGTCCGAGATGGCATTTGAGAGACTTAAACAGTGCCTAACGCAAGCACCAGCATTAGGTATGCCAGACTATGGGAAACCCTTTGAGCTGTACGGAACAGAAAGTGCTGGTTGCGCGGCAGGCGTCTTAACCCAAAAGCACGGTGATGCCAGCAGGCCAGTAGCATACTACAGCGCTCAGCTAGACACGGTAGCGCGATCCCTCCCCACATGTTTGCGAAGCGTTGCTGCGATAGCATTGCTAGTAACAAAAAGCGAAGATGTAGTGCTAGGTCACAACCTCACAATTCATACACCACATGCAGTGTCAGCCTTGCTAAATTCTGCCCAAACCAGGCACGTCTCATCAGCACGGTTTACAAGATGGGAATTGGCACTAATGGCCCCCGTAAACATCACCATAAGGAGATGCAGTGCATTAAACCCTGCAACATATCTCCCAGGTGTGCCTGGTCAGGCACAAAGGGTGGAGGATGAGAGTGGTGGGGAAGGAGAATTTAACACAAAGGAAGACACACATGATTGTATGGAATATTTGACCCAAAATTTTACCGCAAGGCCTGACATCAGTGACAACCCACTGGAAAATGTAGATCTAACTTTCTACACGGACGGTAGTTGTCATAGACAGTCAGACTCGGGAGACTTGTGTACTGGATACGCAGTCGTAGATGACCAAGGCACCATAGAAGCGGAACCGCTAGGCCCACCTCACTCAGCCCAGGTTGCTGAACTGGTCGCCCTAACCAGAGCATGTGAATTGGCTAAGGGCAAATCAGCCAATATCTACACCGACTCTAGATACGCATTCGGGGTAGTCCATGATTTCGGAGCCCTATGGCGCCTCAGAAATTTCATGACGGCAGCTGGTACACCGATAGCGCATGCAGCTCACATCAAAAGGCTTCTAACAGCGATACAGGAACCCGACAGAGTGGCTGTTATCAAGTGTAAAGCACACACATATAGCCAAGACCCAGTATCACTTGGTAACAGCCGAGCAGACGAAGCAGCTAAGTTAGCAGCTGGGACCCCCAGACAGACAGACACCACACAACTGATGGTATTTAATACCATCAACACACAGAAGTTGTGTGAGATGCAAAATTTGTGTTCCACACAGGAAAAGGCAGTCTGGAAGGCAAAGGGATATGGCCAGGAGTCCTCAGGACTCTGGACGGATGGACAAGGTAAACCGGTGGCCCCCAGAGCATATCTTCCATGTTTAGCTGAGGCAGCTCACGGGCTGACTCATCTGGGCAAGGAGGGAATGTGCAAGTTGGTAAGAGCATATTGGTGCGCCCCAGGATTTTCATCTCATGCAGGTAAGAGAGCAATGTCATGCCTTACCTGTTTGAGAAAGAACATCGGAAAGGCAATACCAACAGAACCATCTCATATCCCACCTGCAGGCGGCCCTTTCCAGGTAATACAGATTGACTTCATTCAATTACCCCCTTGTCGAAATTTGAAATATGTACTTGTTTGTATAGATGTTTTTTCAAATTGGGTCGAAGCATTTCCTGCGGCCACAAATACCGCTATGTTTACTGCTAAGAAAATTGTGCAGGAATTTGTATGTAGATATGGTATCCCTAGAATAATTGAAAGTGATAGGGGTACCCATTTTACAGGTGATGTCTTTCAAGGAATGTGTAAGTTGATGGGAATTGATAGCAAGCTGCACACTCCATACCGTCCACAGGCGAGTGTGAAAGTGGAAAGAGTGAACAGCACCATTAAAAATAAACTGAGCAAAGTTATGGCAGAGACAGGATTGACATGGCCAGAAGCTCTACCCATTGTACTGTACAGCATCAGAACCACTCCCAGGTCCCCTCTTAATCTGTCTCCCTTTGAAATCTTGTTTGGTCGACAACCGCATGTTATGATTAACCCTCAGGATGATTTGAAGTGTAACAATGAAGTGACTGTAAAGTACTTGGTTAATATGAGTAAACAGCTAAGGAATCAAAATGATAATTTGAAGTTAGTGATTCCTGATTTACCAGATAGTAATTGTCATGACATTGAACCTGGGGATTATGTAATGATACGGAATTTTCTACGCTCAGGTTGCCTTATTGACAGATGGGAAGGACCATACCAAGTCTTATTGACTAGCACTACAGCACTGAAGGTTGCCGAGAGAGAGACTTGGGTTCATTCGTCCCACTGTAAGAAGGTTGCTGATCCAGAGAGGTCCCGTGATAAGGAACAGACGGTAGAGGAAGTTGTATCACTGGAGTGTCTGTTCCAGGAGGACTGAGGCGGCACCTGAGCATTGAAAATCACAAGATCGGGGGCGTGGCCTGGCTGCTGAAGGAGGCAGCTGTGTTCTGAAAGAGCTCCTGGGACCCACAGCTGTATATTATATATATATACTTATCCTGAGCTCTTCTAATTGCCCCAGTACCTCCTCTGTACCTCCTGCTCCCCCTGCTGTGCCCCCCCGAAGTGCCGCGGAATCGGGGAGCAGTTTTCACTGCTCCTGCGGGTTGCGGCCTACGGGGCTCACGGAAGCCGGGGCCTCAATTTTCTCCTCAAGCCGGACGCGGCTCCGGGACCCACAGTTCGGGCCACAGACCTCCTCCGGAGCTCTTTCCTGCATACCGCCGCTGGCCGCTGACCGCGGCCAGGAGAGACTCCCTGCTGCCGGCTGTCCGCTGCACGCTTCTGCACAGCAGGGACCTTGAGACTCGCCGCGCGGGACGGAGCCGACGGGCGCCCGGCGGCCATCTTTGTATCCAGGCAGGTACTGTCTGTCTCTCTCCCGCTGGGCCTCTGGACGTAGGTGCGGTCCCCGTACCTGTGGTCCATGGTGCCCCAGCGAGGGGAGGGGGAGGGGGGAATATAAAGCTGGAATATAAAGCTGGGCACTACAGCCTTTTGTTCCTTTTTTTTTTTTTTGCCATTTGCCATCCGCAGAAGTGCCCCTCATCCACCCATCCACCCATTCAGTTGTTTGCATCAGTGGGTTACCTGCTCAGCGGACTCCACACGGCCCGTCACCCGCTGTCGCCATTTCTCCAGAATACTGAGGAGCGGTGTCACGGCCGCATATTCTCTGACGTATAGTGTCCCGTAATTGCACCTCAATTGGACCAAGTCGGACGTCCTGCCACTGTGAGCTGACGTATGGCTCCCTAGCTATGCGCCTGCCTGCCTGATGTTGCCCTAAAGCCACGTGGGGGCTTTTGCACGGCGACGGTCCACATGTTTTATACTGCCGAGGATATGTGAAAGTGTAATACTACATTGCTTTATTTGAAGACCGATCTCATGGTGAGAGGGATAAAGAAAAAAAAGGCCAAGACCAAGCCGGTCGCGATCTCATCCCCTACGAACCGACATTCGTCAGACCTACGTCAGTTCTTAACAACTCCAACCTCATTACCCGCGATTTCTCCAGCTGTCCCGGCCTCCCCGAATCTGCGCAGCCTGGTAGACGACATGACATCCCCGGGGACTCCGCTGCCTCCACAGGGCCCCTCTCTGTCTGCGGAGATAAGCGAGATCTTATCTCATGTAAAATCACTCCCCACGAAACAAGATTTCTCGGCCTTGGAGACTCGCTTGCTTTCCACCATCACTCAGGAAGTGACAGCGCTCCGACAAGATATGTCCCAAATTGCAACCCGTGTCGATGTCTTGGAACGCCATGAATCGTCTAGTTTGGAGTCTCTGACTAAATTTCGGGAGGTTCTATCTCATCAAAGGGACGATATCTCTTTTCTAAAATCACGTATTGAGGATATGGATAATCGCGGCCGGCGAAATAATATCAGAGTCAGGGGCCTACCTGAGAGCGTTCAACAGGCTGACCTGACAACTGCCTTAACTACAATATTTGGAGAACTTATTGACCTGGATCCGAACAAGGACATTATATTTGATAGAGCTCATCGAGCCCTCCGTCCTCGCGGCTTGCCCTTTGACAGGCCACGTGACGTGATTTGCAGGCTCCACTATTATGTCCAAAAAGAGGAAATAATGAGGGCGGCCCGTCAGCTGGACAATATTGTCTTTCAAGGGGACAAGATTCAGATATTTCCTGATCTCGCCTGGTCGACCTTACAACAGCGTCGAGCCTTGAAGCCTCTGACAGACTCTCTCAGGAAACTCGAACTGAAATATAGATGGGGCTTCCCTTTCTCCCTCCAGGTTTCCCATGGTGGCAAGATCGCGAGTCTCTCTAGACCTTCGGACTTACAGGCCTTCTTCACGACCTTGGGAATACCTCCGGTACCGTTACCAGATTGGGATGCTTTTCACCACCTACCGGACTTACCTGTTGTGCTCCCTCCAGACGACGCATGGCAACAAGTGCGTTCCCCTCGGACGCGGGGAACTACTCCTAGTTCACGTTCTTCTGAGCCTCCCTGAAGGAGACGTCTCGTCCCATGCGGACGTGAATATTCCTGCTACTCATGTCATACACTAGGTTCTCTCTCTTAAATAGTGCTATATGTTGCTCACACGTGAGATCGGTTTATGTAACATTGTACAGTTGTAATGGTTTCAAAGATGAGTGATGGGGTGTCGTCGATATGTTATTTTGTTTTTTGTTTTAACTGCATTCATTATTTCGGTGACGACACTCATATACACAATTGTTCAGCCTCTATGAAACCTGGTTTGATAGTTTAAGGATTACATGTATATCTCTATATACGCTTTCATATTTTATTTTATTTTTATTTTTTTAGTTTTGTTCCACCTGTGCCTTTGTGCACACCTCGGTAAATACCATATATTTGTTTATCTTCTATCTTGTGGGCGGTCGCTGTCCTGGGCCCCCCGTAGGACCCCCTCTATGATGCATCTCCTGTTTCTTTGGACTGGGAGTCGGCAGGATTCCGCTCCTGTCCTTTTTGCAGCAATCCTTTTTCTAGTACTGTCATCTTTGTTTAAAACTAAAGTACTTTGCGGCATGGTTTCCCACGCTGCATCATCTTTTCTCCTTTTCTCTGCTTTCCCTCTCTTTCTATTTCCTTCCCTTGCTGTTCTTCCTTTCCCTCCCCCAGTGTCTGTCGTAGGGAAGACTATCGTGAAGCCCTTAGGTCTGCCGTGACAATGGGGGTGAACGATCTACATGTAACTACCCTTAATGTAAAAGGGCTGAATGTTCCTGAGAAAAGGTCTAAACTCCTTAAATGGCTTAGGGATGAGAGAGTTGACGTCGCTTTTATTCAGGAAACGCATTTTAAGATGGGACATGTGCCGTCCCTAAAAAGTCACTATTATCCTCATGTATTCCTGTCTAATAATTCTGCCGGTAAGACATTGGGCGTAGCTATATTACTGGCTCGCCACTTGCCTGTCCTTGATGTTACCTCCCATAGAATAGCTGAAGGTAGAGGGTTGCTGGTGAAATGCGACATACACGGTCAACGCTTTTCTTTTTTGAACATATATGCGCCCAACGCTAGGCAGCCCTCCTTTTTGTCCTCAGTTCTGGATAGTGCGGAACCTCTCTTGGAGGGGGTGGTGGTGATGGGAGGCGACTTAAATTGGACCTTAGATCCCCGCCAGGACAATTCTAAAAAGATTTCCTGCAGGCCGGAGAGGGAGCATAGAGGAGTGAGGCGCGCCCTGCTCGACCACCAGCTGATTGACACATGGAGACTGACACATCCTGCTGAAATAGATTATTCCTTTTTCTCACACCCACATCAGACATATTCTAGAATCGATTACCTGTTTCTGAGCCACCGGCACCTACACCTCCTTTCTGATGCTTCTATAGGACAAATCGTGTGGTCAGATCATGCCCCAGTTAACCTCACTTTACGCTTGCCTCCCAGTGCACATCGCCAATGGTCCTGGCGTTTTAACGACACTTTTTTACAGGACGCGGACTGTCGGTCTCAAATCGACAGCGCCTTAGATTCTTATATCTGTACCAACGACCTAGATGACATTTCTAAAGTCTCAGTCTGGGAAGCACACAAATGTGTCATCAGGGGGGTTTGTGTCCAGATAGGATCTTTCCGTAAAAAGCAGAGGGAGAAACTTCGGGGTGATTTATTGTCTAAAATACAATCTCTCGAGCTTTTACACAAGAAATTCCAAACCCCACAATATTACGCTGATCTTGAAGCTGCTAGGGCAGATCTGAATAAGCTACTCTCTGACAGAGTCAAATTTTCTTATCGGAAGTGCCGTAGCAGATACTATCAATGGGGTAACAAACCTGGGAAATTACTAGCTAAAGCCCTTAGAGAGCAACGTGCTCTTACTTTTATTCACACAATTAAAAATAGCCACGGTCAGCCCCAACATGAGACACCTCACATCGCTAGGGCCTTTAGGGCATATTATTCCACTCTGTATAACCTTTCTGGTCCGACCGGAAGGACTGACAAGCTGTCCCATCAAACAGCCATAACTGACTATTTACGGACCTTAGACTTCCCCACGTTATCCACAAAAGAAGTAGAAGATCTAGATGCCCCTTTTTCTACTGAGGAGGTTAGGAAAGTTATAGAATCCTCTCCCAACGGCAAGAGTCCCGGCCCTGATGGATATACCATTGCTTATTATAAAGCTTTCAAGGAGAAATTGGTCCCTCTACTCACGAGAGCCTTTAATACTATATCAGAACAATCACCTTTCTCCCCACAATCTCTCGAAGCCCATATCGCAGTTTTACCCAAAGAGGGTAAAGACCCCAGTCTTTGTTCCAGTTATCGGCCAATTTCACTATTAAATATAGATATAAAACTTTTCGCCAAACTGATTGCAAACCGCCTTAAACTATTATTACCTGGTCTGATACATGGAGATCAAGCTGGATTTGTTTTAGGCCGAGAAGCTAGAGATAACACCTCTAAAGTGCTCAACATGATTCACTATGCCGGCCAGCTTTCATCCCCATCAATCATACTGTCGACTGATGCCGAAAAAGCATTTGACAGAGTGGACTGGGACTTTTTGTCTGGCATACTGAAGCATCTAGGGCTCGGTAACACCTGTCTTCACAGAATCCTATCTCTTTATACTTCCCCGTCCGCCAAAATTAGGATTAATGGCTCCCTTTCTGATTCCTTTCCTATTTCCAATGGCACGCGACAGGGCTGCCCACTATCTCCATTGCTCTTTGTCCTTTGCATGGAAACATTAGCTCGAAGCATTAGGGCTAACCCGAATATCTCGGGTTTGCTGGTAAAAGGGACTGAATACAAATTAGTTTTATATGCCGACGATCTACTCGCTATAATCTCAAAACCGGTCACTTCTTTACCAAACCTGATGGTAGAATTTGAAAAGTTTGGAGCCCTCTCTAATTTCAAAATAAATTATTCCAAATCTATTGCCATGAATTTAACTACTCCTCCTGATATAGTAGAGGGTCTGAAACATGCCTTCCCCTTTACTTGGCACGATCACAAATTAAAATATTTGGGGGTATTACTGTCCAACGATTTATCCAAATTATTCTCCCTAAATTTTAACCCCTTGTTGGCAAGGCTTCGTCTAGACTTCCAGAAATGGAGGAAACTAAGACTGTCATGGTTCGGCAGGATCAACGTTATCAAAATGAACGCCCTCCCTAGGATATTATTCTTTTTCCAGACCCTTCCAATACACATCCCCCTACTTTGGCTCCGAGACGTCCAGAATCTTATTCGCGCATTTGTTTGGGGATGTAAGACACCCAGGTTTAAACACAATATTTTATTTAGGAGAAAACATCAAGGGGGGCAACAACTTCCACATATTATTAACTACTACCACGCAGTACATTTGAATAGGATTCTGGAATGGACGCGTGCTAAAGAATGCAAACAATGGGTTCTACTAGAGGAGGGCGGTCTTCCACATTATATCGAAATTGCACCTTGGCTTCCTACCCTACCGAAGGTTACTCACCCCACGGTCTCCCCCACGCTTAAATTATGGGCCACGCTGAGATCTCAGAGCCATATATCCTCCAAATGGTCCCCCCTAACCTCCTTTCTCCATAACTCCGAATTTGCTCCCGGTCTCCATGGGACAGCCTTTGCTCCATGGGCGGAAGCCGGGATTTTTAGGGTCGGTCAGCTGGTGAGCTCGAGTAGGGTGCGCTCCTTTTCAGATGTTCAATCTTCTTGGAACTTACATAGTGCTGAGTTTTGGAGGTTCCTGCAGGTTCATCATTTTATATCATCTTCTAAGAACCTCTCTGACATAACTAGGGATCTCACTGGGTTTGAAAAACTATGCGTTTCTCCTAGTTCCCCCACACATACTATCTCACAAATTTATGCGCTTATCATGGAAGACTTTTTCCCGCAGCCACCTAGCTTCATGGCCTCCTGGGAGAAGGAACTATCAGGGCTACCTACGCAGATCAAATGGGATTCCGTATTTAGTAACACCCAAGCGAGCTCTTTATGCTTATCGACATTAGAGACCCTCTATAAACTTATATATAGGTGGTATAGGACTCCTCTTGTTCTCAATAAAATGTTTCCCTCCCTTACGAATCTGTGCTGGAGATGCAAAACTGCCCCAGGGAGTTTTATACATATTTGGTGGGATTGCCCTCTTATAACTCCATTTTGGGCAGAGGTATTTAAGTGTTCCGAACTGATAGTGGGAAATGAGATCCCGAAAGACCCGGGTTTTTGGCTCCTCAATCATACCTCCGCAGAGGCGCACTCCTACAAACATTCCCTGTTGAGACATCTTAGCAACGCAGCAAAAGCGGTTGTTCCAATTCTTTGGAGATCCACCTCACCACCCTCGATTAAATTATGGTTCACAAAGATCGATCACTTTTTAGATATGGAAGACCTTGTCTCCTTCTCATCCGGAAAAACGGTTAACTTCACAGCTATCTGGTTTCCCTGGTACGACTTTAAGGACACACCTGTGTATCGGGCCTACATGGCGACATAACCCCCCTCATATTCATATCCCGATTACGATGCCTTTCTAATATGCCTCAGAGCTTTAATTGGTAAAGATCCCCCCTTTGTCCCCCATACAACCAGTCCTTTCTGCGCAGACACTCACACCTGACTCTACCTGTTTTAATTTTCCCCTTCCTTTCCTTTTTCTTTCTTCTCTTCTCTCTCTTTCTCCTCTTTCCTTTTTTCTTATGCTGTTTTGTTAAAATGTTCCCCCTTTATAAGTTATGATGTTGTAAGCTAAGCAGACAATTTATTTTCATACTTGGGACGCTTTAAGCGTATTGTACTGACACTTATGATATGTGATGATTTTGTCCCCCCTTTTTGGAAAAGTATTGATGTAATGTTTTGCCTGCTGCTTTAATTAATAAAAACAGTTTACACAAAAAGAAAATCACAAGATCAAAAGCAGTTGTCGATTCCCTGTTCCCTTTTATTGTTTTTCTCCACTTCCCATTCCCCCTCCCTCAAATTATTTTTCCCCCTTCTCATTCATCTTCGTTTCCTCCTATAAGATGGACTTGCCCCAAGAGACTGTGATCCGGATTTTCCTGTTGACCATGATGTTGACCAGAGCAGTCTGTTCCGGCGAGAGTACCATGGAGGTCGAGAGAGGTTCTGGAATGGGTTCTGATGACAGAGATGGAGGCGTAGTTTTCCGAGAACAACATAATCAACAAGCAAAGGCGAGTATCAGAAAACGATCCGATAGCATTGACCATAGAAGGAATTGTGAAGGATTGTTAGCTGAAGAAAACTGTATCTGTAGGCTCTGTGACAATGTAGTTGAGGATGGGTGCATCAAGAAATGCCAATCCAGTTTTAATATCCACATGGACCGGCATCCCTTGAGTGACTATCACTCCTTAGTGGGTAGTGTGTTAAATCAAACAGATTGTTGGGTATGCTCTCAAGTACCTCAAGGTCATAGCAAATCAGGACTAGTACCATTTCCTTTAACAATAGGGGAGGTACTTGAGCTAAGTGGTGGGAGGCCGGTGGACAGGAGGTTTAATATCTCCAGTCCTCCTAGTTTGAAGCTCCACCAATATCATGTGGATAGATCCCTCATATGTTTTAACATTTCCAATCCCCGAAAGCCGGGAAATTGGAAAGTGTCATGGAGTAACCAAACCATGACCTTTTCATATAGAGCAGATAGAATGCCGACAGATACAGAACTTATACGCCACATAGCCAGTAGAGGAAAATCTTTCCGATATAGGTATACCCTAGGAAGTAGGATTACGAGAGTTGGAGAGGTATCACCAGGATACTGTGCACATATCGTACAAGCTGATACGTGTACTAGACAGATGGGAGAATTAGGGTTAGGAGATTTCACATGGAAGATGTGTAATATGGTTATGTCCTACTCCGTCCCATATGTTCTCCCCGATGATGCATATTTCATATGCGGGAGGAAGGCGTATAAGTGGCTTGCCCCAAACTCTGAAGGATTGTGTTATATTGGAAAAGTACTGCCTGAAGTAATGACTGTATCACATGCCAAAATGAAAGATATACACCGTGTTGCCCAAGATCCTTATACTCACACCCATTACGAGCACGTAGTTAAACGGCACCTGATAGAAAGAACAGAGCATCCGGCCTCTGACATGATCCATGAATCCACCGGGATTCAGGTTCTAATCGCGTTAGATTTCACTCGCACCGCCAGAGGAGTGTTGAATTATAAATACATATCTGCGCTCGCAAATCTGTTAGACAATATCACAGAAATGTATGATGACACGTTTAGGTATACTGGAAGAGAACTTCAAGCTTATAAAACAGAACTAGTTCAGCATAGAATGATTCTCAATTATCTCACAGCAGTAACAGGTGGATATTGTGTCACACTGGCAACGCAGTACGGCGTGAAATGTTGCACATCTATTACAAATAGTACCGAGGACCCGGTCGAGGTCATAGACCAAAAGATGGACGATATTCTCCAACTGAAGTGGGAATTTCGCAGGAGACACAATCTCACCCTTGCTGCTGTGAGTAATGAGCTGACTGGTTGGGTGTCATGGTTGAACCCGCGAAATTGGTTCTCCGGTTTAGGAGAATGGGCTCAAGGAGTCATAATGGATGTAGGGAAGTTTCTCCTATGTATCTTAGGTGTTATCATAACGATTGGCTTGATATTTAGATGCGGTCAGGCTTTAACGAAGTGCAAACGAAGTACCAGGGTGATGAGTTTAAGGAGTGAGGAAACTGTAATTCCAATGGATTTGATTTATGACCCAAATGTAGAAACAATGATGTGATGAAAATGCGATTTCTACGGTCCGTTTCTTTCACCTGTTTTTCCGTTTTCTCCAAGGTAAAAAGACCCACTTGGACGAGGAATTTGATGAGCCGATATACAGACAACGGATGGATTAAAGAAGAAGTTTTGACAACCTGATACACAGATTTTTGATGAACTTTGCCATAGATCCCCAGTTTCCCTAGAAATTTTAAAATTACGCTAGCCCAACACTTTTGTAAATCTATGGACATTGACAAAGCTTTTGCTCGCACCTTATGGGCAAAAGCACAAAGAAGACTGCAACCAACAGACACCGAACAAGACTTCAACCGACAAATGTTCATTTACCTGACATAGAATACCACTGCATTTACCGTAATTATGTCTTTTCTTCATCTCTACAACCTTCAGGTAATTACACACATAGTCGATAGGGAATACAGGCACAGATATCAGCAATCACATATTCCCCCATTCATGTATCATCAACTAAAATGTGCTCCCCATTTTGTTACAACCAAAATCCGAAAAGAGCTCGGTAAAGTTTGACAGCCCATCCACAGACCCGTACCACGGGATAAGAAGGAATTCAAATGTATACTTCGCAATACCTCGAAGCTTGATTTAAAACACGTACGGCACGATGATACATGACCCCCAAGCACGGATTCATACACACATGCTTCTGCTATCTCACTAGGTCATACCCTTTTCCTACCTTCTCCTCTCCTCCCCTACCCAACCATGTAAATGTATTAACCCCTGACATATATTTTTCTCTTTTTGAAATGTTTTAGGAAGTGGCAGTTATTGTTGACTGCCAAAGGGTGGACTGTCAAAGTCAGAAAAATATCACGATGCACACTGCCATATTTAAAATACAGAAAAAACAATAGGGTGCGCTATCAATAGCAGCTGGTAAGGGGATGGTAAGTCCCCAATTGGTAATATAAAAAGAAAGGAGTTTTACCAGCGCTGGCTGATCATGTAGATAATGAAAACAATCTAAAAACCAAAGGGCTTAAATGAATATCACATTTATTATACAATAACAATGAATAAAAATACTATCATAAAATGTAAATCATAAAAATAAAAGACTAATAATAAGTCCAAAATAAATGTGTGAATCAGTAAATTTTCACTAAAAATGCCACAAGATGCCTGAGATTATTTAAAAAGTCCACGTTAGGCTAATATATGTCACTCAGAGGGACTTGATTTACTGGAAGTGTCCATCACTAGTCGGTTGTTTTGCATAGACCGACAAATAGCAGATGTGTGGTAGTTACCAGTTATCCTTGGTGCAGATTCATTCTGCACCAAGGATAACTGGTAACTACCACACATCTGCTATTTGTCGGTCTATGCAAAACAACCGACTAGTGATGGACACTTCCAGTAAATCAAGTCCCTCTGAGTGACATATATTAGCCTAACGTGGACTTTTTAAATAATCTCAGGCATCTTGTGGCATTTTTAGTGAAAATTTACTGATTCACACATTTATTTTGGACTTATTATTAGTCTTTTATTTTTATGATTTACATTTTATGATAGTATTTTTATTCATTGTTATTGTATAATAAATGTGATATTCATTTAAGCCCTTTGGTTTTTAGATTGTTTTCATTATCTACATGATCAGCCAGCGCTGGTAAAACTCCTTTCTTTTTACACTGCCATATTTGCACCTCACACAGGTCTGCGCTGCGCATGCGTGCGCTCTCCCGTGCGTGCGCATACTCGCTGTTGCGGGCACCCGCGGGCGCGCGGTATGTGCATTTACGGTAGAGTTCATGTGTTCGTAGCGTGCGACTCAATCGTTACATATTTTCACTATATAATGTATTTTGTAGATCATGGTCCCTTTGATAGATTCTGAAAGTTTGGTTAATGTAGAATGTTCATGAACAGAGAAATCCCCCTTTGTTTGATACGAAGGGTCAGACAGGAGTAATACAGTGGTGTTTAGTATCCATCGGAAGAGTATTTAATTAGCAATATTCCGGTGTTGGTTTGAAGCGGATTAATCGCTCGTGCGAATAATTATGGACATAAGAAGTTTATGTCCATTTACTATTATTTGCACTTAATTATCCATGCGGCGGGAAACCCAGTTTCCCTCCCACCTGAGCAGTTGGAAATCGTCACAGCCCACCTGTATGAATCAACCTATGACCTTTTGTTATAATGCGAGGAGGAATTCCTGTGTCCAATGAACAATGAGATTGTAGGGACCATTGAATTGTATTGTGTGTGGGGCATAAATAGACAAGCCGATCACATCCAGCTCTCACTCTTCAACGGTTATCATTGCTGAAAATCAGGAGCTGGATGTCCAGAGGCGCATGCGATCGTTTCCTTTGTGCGTAAGTTTTCTCCGCAATCATATTGTCTTTCTTGTTGTTATGGGCCATATCTCTCTCTCTCTCTCTCTCTCTCTCTCTTCTCCTCTTTCTCTCGTAATCCCTTAAACGTAATTGTATTGTATTGTATTTCATGTGTAGTTATCTGGTTAGGTAGTCTATGTTATATTGTAGTGTATGACTTGTATTGTATTAATTCTTTTGCAAGTATAACATTCATAATATATATATACTAGGCGTTGGACCCTAAGCACGGTATCTGTGTATTTCTTATAGTGTTAAGTATTCTCAGAGCGTCGGTGACGCTCAAACAGCTTTTAAGTTAATAAGGTTACACAGTGTTGCATCTACACCCTATCTCTACACTAAGGTTTTACAGCATATTACATTGTTTATGGTTTAGATATAAAGGTTTAACATTGTGAGCGTCAGCGCCGCTGGTGATCTCCTCGTGGTCTCGAGCGTCCGCTACGCTATAGCGAATCATTACGTTAGACGGCAGCCAATAGCGTGCCTGCCTGTGATCTCTTAGCCGTGAGCGAACATGACGCTTGAGCGTCTCGACCACAGCTAAGCGATCGTTACGCAACGAGCGTACCCTTACGGTACTCTATACGTAAATAGCGTACAGTGTTCTTAGACCTCACAAAGGGTTTTATATAAGATAAATATTTAGCTTTATCAGCACTATATTCGTGGCTCCGGATTGGCCAAGAAGGACTTGGTAACCGGAACTTCAAGAGATGCTCACGGAGGATCCGTGGCCTCTACCTCTAAGAAGGGACCTGCTCCAGCAAGGACCCTGTCTGTTCCAAGACTTACCGCGGCTGCGTTTGACGGCATGGCGGTTGAACGCCGGATCCTGAAGGAAAAAAGGCATTCCGGATGAAGTCATCCCTATCCTGATCAAAGCCAGGAAGGATGTAACCGCAAAACATTATCACCGCATTTGGCGAAAATATGTTGCGTGGTGCGAGGCCAGTAAGGCCCGACGGAGGAAATTCAACTGGGTCGATTTCTACATTTCCTGCAAACAGGAGTGTCTATGGGCCTGAAATTGGGGTCCATTAAGGTTCAAATTTCGGCCCTGTCAATTTTCTTCCAAAAAGAACTAGCTTCAGTCCCTGAAGTTCAGACGTTTGTAAAAGGGGTACTGCATATACAGCCTCCTTTTGTGCCTCCAGTGGCACTTTGGGATCTCAATGTAGTTTTTGGGTTCCTAAAGTCACATTGGTTTGAACCACTTAAATCTGTGGAGTTAAAATATCTCACATGGAAAGTGGTCATGCTGTTGGCCCTGGCCTGGGCCAGGCGCGTGTCAGAATTGGCGGCTTTATCCTGTAAAAGCCCTTATCTGATTTTCCATTCGGACAGGGCGGAATTGAGGACTCGTCCTCAGTTTCTCCCTAAGGTGGTTTCAGCGTTTCACCTGAACCAACCTATTGTGGTGCCTGCGGCTACTAGGGACTTGGAGGACTCCAAGTTGCTAGACGTTGTCAGGGCCCTGAAAATATATGTTTCCAGGACGGCTGGAGTCAGAAAATCTGACTCGCTGTTTATCCTGTATGCACCCAACAAGCTGGGTGCTCCTGCTTCTAAGCAGACTATTGCTCATTGGATTTGTAGTACAATTCAGCTTGCACATTCTGTGGCAGGCCTGCCACAGCCAAAAATCTGTAAATGCCCACTCCACAAGGAAGGTGGGCTCATCTTGGGCGGCTGCCCGAGGGGTCTCGGCTTTACAACTTTGCCGAGCAGCTACTTGGTCAGGAGCAAATACGTTTGTAAAATTCTACAAAATTGATACCCTGGCTGAGGAGGACCTGGAGTTCTCTCATTTGGTGCTGCAGAGTCATCCGCACTCTCCCGCCCGTTTGGGAGCTTTGGTATAATCCTCATGGTCCTTACGGAGTCCCCAGCATCCACTTAAGGACGTTAGAGAAAATAAGAATTTACTTACCGATAATTCTATTTCTCGTAGTCCGTAGTGGATGCTGGGCGCCCATCCCAAGTGCGGATTGTCTGCAATACTTGTACATAGTTATTGTTACCAAAAAATCGGGTTATTGCTGTAGTGAGCCATCTTTTTTAGAGGCTCCTCTGTTATCATGCTGTTAACTGGGTTTAGATCACGAGTTATACGGTGTGATTGGTGTGGCTGGTATGAGTCTTACCCGGGATTCAAAATCCTTCCTTATTGTGTACGCTCGTCCGGGCACAGTATCCTAACTGAGGCTTGGAGGAGGGTCATAGGGGGAGGAGCCAGTGCACACCAGGTAGTTCTAAAGCTTTACTTTTGTGCCCAGTCTCCTGCGGAGCCGCTATTCCCCATGGTCCTTACGGAGTCCCCAGCATCCACTACGGACTACGAGAAATAGAATTATCGGTAAGTAAATTCTTATATATTTTTTTTTTTTTTTAAAGTGGTATCAGAATAGCTCTTTGGCCCATCATACATGTAACCACAAGGAGCTTTTATCAGTTACCACACTCACCTGCATACATGCCCGCGCATGTATGCCTAGACATAAAGCTCCTTGGTAGTATCAGGTCGGGGGTGGGGGAGCCCAACACACATATAACACAATATTAAGGGGGAAAAAAACTAATGGGAGGGGGAGAAAGGGAAACATGAAAAACATGAGTAAATAATAAAACAATACGACCGGGCTTATGGTGGTTGTTGGCCATCCGGATACTCTTCTTCCTCTTGATGTGGCGTCGATGCCCTGGGCGGCTGTGGGGTGTGTTGAATTGGCCTCGGTGGCCGTGCTGGTGTAGACGTGGCGGCCGGTGGTGGAGGCATCTGGTAGGGGTGGTACATCCCTGTATATCCTTGGTACAGCTGTGACCGTCCATACCAGGATCGTGGTGGAGCAAGGGCAGGATGCGTCAGTGTGGCTTGTGGTGGCGGATGTGGTGGTTCATCAGCGTGTTGTTGAGCTGGCTCTGGGAGCTTATCATAGATCATCTGTAGCGTTGTTGCGATGATCTGTTGGCTGGATGCGGAATGTCGATGGCTCTCAGACATGTTGTCAACGCTGTGTGCCAGGCATGATGTGTTATCCACTAGCCGGTTGATGGATGTGGCCAGAACGTGAAGGATGTCCATAGTCTCCCTGTGATCTTCTCGTCTGGTCTTTTGCGTTTCTGCCGTGCTGTCGGCAAGAGCCTTTTGCATGTCAACCAAACAGTTTGCCACCTTATCCATAGTCTTCTCAATGGCGTCCAGTCTGGTTCCAATGACAACCCGAAAACTATCCAGGCTGACATTCATCTCTGCTGCCAGGGTGTGTACCCTCTGAACATTTGAGGGATCCTGCCCTTGCTGGACGTCTGCCACCAATTGCCTTTGTGAAGCTGAAAAGAAAATTAGAAATTAGTATACACATTCATACATTTGTTTGAAGGTTCACAATTTGATAAATCCTCACACAGGGATGTAGAAACAGCGGACTGCTGCACTTCCACCTCGTCGTCCGACGAATCCTGTAGGAGATCCGGCCTGAAGAAGGGACCAATCCCCGATGCAAGTCCGCTGCTGGTCCGTGGCACCTCTGTTTGCAAAAGAAAAAATAAATAAAGTTAATAAACTATACAAAAATGGCGACCCCCCCAAAAAAATAAAAAAAAATAAAAACCTTCTCCATCCGGTGGTGCCGCTGCTCCAGGAGCTTCACTTGTCCTCAATTCTGGAGACTTTTCAAGGGTATGGCTGGATACGTCTGCACAGCTGTCTTCAAACCCAAGAAAAGTCTCGTCCATTAACCCTGTAGACTCAAACAGTTCAGGTGATGGGTCCACAAGGGTAGTGTCTTGTTGAGGCTCTTCGGTCACAGTCCCAGAGCTCCTGGAGAGATGACGAGCTGGTGATGGCCTGCGCGCAGGAGATGTAGTTTGGCGACCAGCTGGTGGTGTGGTCGCCGACGATGTCTAGCGCGCAGGTGACGTTCTGCGTGCTGATGTCTGGTGCGCAGGTGATGGTCTGCACGCTGCCGATGTCTGGCGCGCAGGTGACTTTCTGCGCGCTGACGATGTGTGGTGCGCAGGTGATGATCTGCGCGCTGCTGATGCTTGCTGCGCAGGTGATGGTCCGCGCGCTGCTGCCGATGCCTGCTGCGCAGGTGATGGTCCGCGCGCTGGCGATGTCCTGCGCGCAGGTGATGTCCTCTGGGCAGGCGTGTCTGGGGAAAAAGAACAAACACATTAGCAAATAAAAAAATTAAAAAAAAAGATTAGTGCAGCTCATCTGAATGTATTCTTACCATCAGGCCTCCTTTTGGACCGCTTGTCTCCCGCCGTCTTCCGTCTTCTGG
This sequence comes from Pseudophryne corroboree, assembly GCF_028390025.1. Lineage (NCBI taxonomy): Eukaryota > Metazoa > Chordata > Amphibia > Anura > Myobatrachidae > Pseudophryne > Pseudophryne corroboree. The sequence continues at coordinate 499,523,929 of NC_086446.1, read as the reverse complement.
GCGGTTCTTCCTCCTCGGGAAAGCCAGCAGGACGGCTAGAGTCCACACCTCCGCGAACTCCTTGGACCATGACAGGGTTCATGCGCCTTTTAATAACGTTCTCCCAGGGTAGCCACTTCAGATTGAGAGCCGGACCACCTCCCGTAGCTGTCTCATGTCGGCGCTGAATCCCCATCTTCTTCTTGGTCTGTCTGCGGCAATCACTGTACCGCTTCATGCAGTTTCTGGTGCTCCGGCAGTTTCCAGATACTGCAGTGACTTGTCTCGCGATGGCATCCCAGATGTTTTGCTTGGTCTTAGCTGCTGTGGTCTGTGCCCTTGGTCAATACAGAACGTCGTAGGACCTGTCGACGCCATCCACTAGGGCACAGTTTTCCGCCTCAGTGTATCTGAGTCCACGCGGCTTCTTCGGTCCTGCGTCTTCACCAGAGGCCTCCTCCTCCGACTGATCCTCTGGCTGGCTTCTTGCCTTTAGGGATAAAAAAAAACATGCATTTAATAAGATCGGTATGTACCTGTGAGTGTGTCAGTATCCCTGGCAGTGCGCAAAGATACCTGTAGGTGTGCATGGCAGTGCGCAAATTAGGGTGTGTCAAGTTGGATGCTATTGTGTCTGCAGGTGTTGTCAGTATTTACCTGTGTAGGCCTTTTCTTTTTCTTTTGCTTCTGTCTTTGGTCCCTTGACGACCGCGGCTGGTCACTGCATGCCTGGTCGGTCGTATCCTCCTCCTGGGTCGGCTCCCACTCCTCATTGCTGTGCAGGGAAAGTTCTTCTGAGGGGTGGGGGGAAGGGGGGAATCGGGCCGCTTATCCCTGGACATCTCTGTTGTAAAAAGAAAAAAATATATATTTTTACAAATTTCACACACATTACATAATTACATGCAACCACACGTCATGCTGCTGGGACCCCAGTGCTCAAGCAGGACCAAACACAACCAAAAAAGAAAAAGAAAAATTTAAAAAAACCTCAGCCAAACAAGCCAAAACCCCTGTACAAGCATCCCTGCATATGCTGGAGGTCAACCAGTGATAAAAAAGGAGCAAAAAAACATGTTTTGGAAACAAACTACAGCACATCGGCCACATGGCAGATACCAACACAGTCAAAGTCAGCCCAAACAAGGCCAAAATTACCTCCAGCATGTGCAGGGATGCACCAGGGCTGAAATAGGAGCAAAAAAACATGTTTTGGGAACAAACAACGACACACATGTCGGCCACATGGCAGATACCGACACGGTCTAAAATCACCCCAAAATAAGCCAAAAATCATTCCTGCACATGCTGGAGGTACACCAGTGCTAAAATAGGAGCAAAAAAACATGTTTTGGAAACAAACAACATCACCTGTCGACCACATGGCTGATACAAACACGATGAAAATCACCCCAAACAAGGCAAAAAGTACCTCCAGCATGTTCAGTGATGCACCAGTGCTAAAATAGGATCCAAAAAACATGTTTTGGAAACAAACAACATCACCTATCGACCACATGGTTGATACCGACACGGTCTAAAATCACCCCAAACAAGACAAAAATCATTCCTGCACATGCTGGAGGTACACCAATGCAAAAGCATGACCCAAAAAACATTTTATGAAAAAAAAAAAATTACGGGAAAAACTACCCCCAAACACAACACTCAAAAAAAAAAAAAAAAAAACATGCAGGAGATACACATACCTGCACACATATACATAACCCAAACACACCAAAGCAACGCCACATGTACACCTCATGCCACCCCCCCACTACACAAACACATACATGCAACGCCAGACCACATGTGGTACTTACCTATAAATGTAGAAATCGCTCCAAAAACGACTCTCCTCCGGGGTAACAGGTCTCCTGTCCGTCCTGGATTAAAGCCTGCTGGGTGTCCAAACAATACCACAGCAAACAATACCAATTTGCTAGCTCTGCAGCACCTCCACCTCACTCTGCAGGTTCACAAAATGGCTGCTGAGCATGCAGCAAACAAGCCCATATAAAGGGCTAAAAACGGCGGGAAGTCGAATCCAGGACGCCCCCTACTCGACGATTGGTCCGTTATTCGACAAGGGGAGTGTCGAATGCGTTTTGTATTGAATATGTCGAATTCATGGTCCCGGGTGGAGGGTTTCGGCTGTCGAGTACAGTCGAATCCTAAAACGGACGAAAAAAAGACGCAATTCGGCCAGAATTGCATATACCCCTATGCCTTTGATACTTCCGCCTCCCAGGGATGCTTCCTTTGGACGCCGGGTTCTTGTGCCCGCTACAGTGCGTCCCCTCCCATGAGGAACTGCTTTAGGACATCCCCGATGTTATTCCCTGTGGAATACCAGTGTACCCCGCTGCAGGAAAAGAGATTTATGGTAGACTTACCATTGTTAAATCTCTTTCTGCGAGGTACACATGATTCCACAGGGCGCCCACCCTGACTCACTTAGCTTCCTTAGTTTTGTATGGCATTAGCCGCTAGTCCCTTCTCCTGTCGTGAGAATGTGGTTCTATGTGACTAACATATACCGTCTCTCTTACCTGCTACTGCATTGGACTGGTTAACAAAACTGAGCTCTAGTGCCTGCGGGGCTATAGAGGAGGCGGTGCAGTGCATCCTGGGAACAGTCAAAGCTTTAGCCTGTTGGTGCCTCGGATAAAGATTCAACTCTACCCCCGATGTTGTTATTCCCTGTGGAATCCAGTGTACCTCGCAGAAAGAGATTTCTCTGACGTCCTAGTGGATGCTGGGTACTCCGTAAGGACCATGGGGAATAGACGGGCTCCGCAGGAGACTGGGCACTCTTAAAAGAAAGATTAGGTACTATATCTGGTGTGCACTGGCTCCTCCCTCTATGCCCCTCCTCCAGACCTCAGTTAGAATCTGTGCCCGGCCAGAGCTGGATGCACCCTAGGGGCTCTCCTGAGCTTCCTAGAAAAGAAAGTATTTGTTAGGTTTTTTATTTTCAGTGAGATCTGCTGGCAACAGACTCACTGCTACGTGGGACTGAGGGGAGAGAAGCGAACCTACCTGCTTGAAGCTAGCTTGGGCTTCTAATGCTACTGGACACCATTAGCTCCAGAGGGATCGAACACAGGCCCAGTCCTCGGTCGTCCGGTCCCAGAGCCACGCCGCCGTCCCCCTTGCAGAGCCAGAAGAACCGAAGAGAAGTTGAAAATCGGCGGCTGAAGACTCCAGTCTTAATTAAGGTAGCGCACAGCACTGCAGCTGTGCGCTATTGCTCCCTTAGCACACCACACTCCGGTCACTGATGGGTGCAGGGCGCTGGGGGGGGCGCCCTGGGCAGCAATTAGATTACCTTTTGGCAATAAAAACACACATAATACAGTCTTGTACTGTATATGTGTAAAAACCCCCGCCATTAAAGCACATAAAAGGACAGAAGCCCGCCGCTGAGGGGGCCGGGCCTTCTTCCTCAGCACACCGGCGCCATTTTCTCTTCACAGCTCAGCTGGAAGGAAGCTCCCCAGGCTCTCCCCTGCAGTATCCTGGTACACAAAGGGTAAAAAAGAGAGGGGGGGGCACATAAATTTAGGCGCAAAACTGTGTATATAAGCTGCTATAGGGGAAAAATCACTCAGTATAGTGTACATCCCTGTATTATATAGCGCTGTGGTGTGTGCTGGCATACTCTTTCTCTGTCTCTCCAAAGGGCCTGGTGGGGGAACTGTCTTCAAATAGAGCATCCCCTGTGTGTGTGGTGTGTCGGTACGCGTGTGTCGACATGTCTGAGGTAAAAGGCTCCTCTAAGGAGGTGATAGAGCGAATATGTGTGTGGGAGGGTGTCTCCGTCGACAACGCCGACACCTGTTTGGATATGTGTAAGTGCTGAGGTAAAATTATTGCACAAAAGGTTAGGGAACAGAAAGGAAATCTACCCTGGTCTGTCCCTATGTCACAGAGTCCTTCAGAGTCTCTCTATGCTCACTATCCAAAATAACAAACACTGGTATTGACACGGAGTTTAACTCCACTGTCGACTACGATAATGCAAAGTTACAGCCAAGAGGGCTAAAAGATATTCAATATATAATTATTTGAATAAAAGATGATTTGCATATCACTGATGACTCATCTGTCCCTGACACGAGAGTACACATGTTAAGGGGAAGAATGCTGAGGTAAATTTCCCTCCTCTCATGAGGAAAAAGAGCGGGAATCTCCAGACAAGAGACGGCAGCTTCCCACAAGAGAATTATCAGGCTGTATCCTTTCCCCACTAGGGCCAGGATGTGTTGAGAATCTTCCCCTTGGGTGTCCTGTTTGCACTAGCTATTCTCAGGGATCCTGCAGATAGTGTGCACATTCTAGTATACTACCCAGACCGGCGATTGTGTCGGCATGGGTTTATAGCGCTGTGGCAGCGTGGACAGGTACCTTATCAGCAGAGATTGAGACCCTAGTATGCATATAAATATTTTAAGATGCTGTCTTAAGTGATAGATATATAATTATAAAGCATGCCCAAAGGAACATGAGTATACTGGGTCCTAGAGTCAAAAGCTATGTCGATTTCTGCTTGACGTGTCCTGTAGAATATACATTGGACAGATGATGCCGACTTAAGAGGCATATGGAAGGCTGAGGATTGTGTGGAGAAAGGTTCTCGGGCCTGGTCTCCACAGCTATAGTTGGTAATTCTGCTAGTTTGCCCTATATTCCTGCACAGCCTAGGAAAGCACGACATTATTAAATGCAGCTTTTCGAATAAAGAAACAAGAAAGTCTAAGGTGCGTCCTTTCTTGTCAAAACCGGGGGCAGAGGAAAGAAGCTGTACAACACAGCTAGTCCCCAGGAACAGAAGTCCTCCCCGGCCTCTACAAAAATCCACTGCATGTCGCTGGGGCTCCACAGGCGGAGCTAGGCCCGGTGGGAACACGCCTTCGTAAGTTCAGCCACAAGTGGGTTCACTCCCTGTTAGATCCCTGGGCAATAGAAATTGTGTCGCAGGGATACAGGCTGGACTGTGAGAAGATGCCCCCTCACCGAGGACCCGGCGGGCTTCCCCCCAAGAGAGGGAGCCAGTGTTAACTGCAATTCGTAAATTGTATCTTCAACAGGTGGTGGTCAAGGATCCCCTCCTTCAACAAGAGGGTGTTATTATTCGACCATGTTATAATCCCGAAACCAGACGGTTCGGTTAGACCCATATTGAATTAAAATCCCTGAACATATACCTGAAAAGGTTCAAGTTCAAGATGGAATCGCTAAGAGCGGTCATTGCAAGCCTGAAAAGGGGGAGACTTTATCGTGAATCGGGACATAAGGCATACCTTCATGTCCCCATTTTTCCACCTCATCAGGCTTACCTCAGAATTGCGGTACGGGATTGTCATTACCAATTTCCCCAAGGTAATGGCGGAAGCAAGGTGTCACTATTATCACATACTTGGATGATCTCCTCATAAAAGCGAGATCAAGAGAGCAGTTGCTGGACAGCGTATCACCTTCTCTGGAAGTGAAACGGCAACACGACTGGATTCTATATATTCCGAAGTCGCAGTTGGTTCCTACAGCTCATCTGCCTCGCCTAGGCATGATCCTAGACACAGACCAGAAAATGGTTTATCTCCCGATAGAGAGAGCTCAGGAGCTCATGACACTGGTCAGGAATCTATTGAAAACCAAAACAGGTGTCAGTGCATCACTGCACTCGAGTCCTGGGAAGGATGGTGGCATCATACGAGGCCATCCCCTTCGGCTGGTTCCATGCAAGGACAATGGAACTTACTGGACAAGTGGTCCGGATCACATCTTCAGATGCATCGGTTAATCACCCTATCCCCCAGGGCCAGGGTGTCTCTCCTGTGGTGGCTGCGGAGTGCTCACCTTCTCGAGGGCCGCAGATTCGGCATTCAGGACTGGGTCCTGGTGACCACGGATGCAAGCCTCCGAGGGTGGGGGGCAGTTACACAGGGAAGAAAATTCCAAGGTTTGTGGTCAAGCCAACAGACTTGCCTTCACATCAATATCCTGGAACTAAGGGCCATATACAACGCCCTAAGTCAAGCGGAGTTCCTGCTTCGCAACCAACCGGTTCTGATCCAGTCAGACCGCAGGGGCTCATGTAAACCGCCAAGGCGGCACAAGGAGCAGGGTGGCGAGGGTAGAAGCCACCAGAATTCTTCGCTGGGCGGAGAATCAAGTAAGCGCATTGTCAGCAGTGTTCATTCCGGGAGTGGACAACTGGGAAGCAGACTTCCTCAGCAGGCACGACCTCCACCCGGGAAAGTGGTGACTTCATCAGGAAGTCTTCACGCAGTTTTGCAAATTGATGGGAACTGCCTCAGGTGGATTACATGGCGTCCCACCTCAATAAAAAGATAAAAAAGGTTTTACGCTGGGTCAAGGGACTCTCAGGCGATAGCTGTAGTCGCACTAGTAACACCGTGGGTGTTCCAGTTGGTCTATATATTCCCTCCTCTTCCTCTCAGACCCAAGGGCTGAGAATTGTAAAAAAAGGAGGAGTGTGAACAATGTTCTTTGCTCCGGATTGGCCAAGAAGGACTCGGTACCCGGAACTGCAAGAAATGCTCTCAGAGGACCCATGGCCTCTGCCTCTCAGACAGGACATGTTGCAACAGGGGCCCTGTCTGTTCCAAGACTTACCGCGGCTGCGTTGGACGGCATGGCGGTTGAACGCCGGATCCTAGCGGAAAAGGGCATTCCGGATGCAGTTATTCCTACGCTGATAAAGGCTAGGAAAGAAGTGACAGCAAGACTTTTTCACTGTATATGGCGAAAATAGGTTGCTTGGTGTGTGGCCGGGAAGGCCCTACAGAGGAATTCCAGCGGGGTCGATTCCTGCACTTCTTACAGTCAGGAGTGACTATGGGCCTAAAATTAGGATCCATAAAGGCCAAGATTTCGGCCCTATCCCTTTTTCTCTCAAAAAGAACTGGCTTCACTGCCTGAAGTTCGGACGTCGTTACAGGGGTGCTGCATATTCAGCCCCCTTTTGTGCCTCCAGTGGCACCTTGGGATCTTAACGTTGTGTTGGATTCCCAAAATCCCACTGGTTTGAGCCACTTAAGACCGTGGAGCTAAAATATCTCACGTGGAAAGTGGTCATGCTTTTGGCCTTAGCTTGGACTAGGCATGTGTCAGAATGGCGGCTTTGTGATGTAAAAGCCCATATCTGATCTTCCATATGGAAAGGGCAGAATTGAGGACTCGTCCCCAATTTCTCCCTAAGGTGGTATCATCGTTTCATTTGAACCAACCTATTGTGGTGCCTGCGGCTACTAGGGACTTGGAGGATTCCAAGTTGCTGGACGTAGTCCGGGCCCTGAAAATCTATGTTCCAGGATGGCTAGAGTCAGAAAAACTGACTCGCTGTTTATCCTGCATGCACCCAACAAGCTGGGTGCTCCTGCTTCAAAGCAGACTATTGCTCGCTGGATCTGTAGCACGATTCAGCTTGCGCATTCTGCGGCTGGACTGCCGCATCCTAAATCAGTGAAAGCCCATTCCACAAGGAAGGTGGGCTCTTCTTGGGCGGCTGCCCGAGGGGTCTCGGCTTTACAACTTTGCCGAGCTGCTACTTGGTCGGGTTCAAACACTTTTGCAAAATTCTACAAGTTTGATACCCTGGCTGAGGAGGACCTTGAGTTTGCTCATTCGGTGCTGCAGAGTCATCCGCACTCTCCCGCCCGTTTGGGAGCTTTGGTATAATCCCCATGGTCCTTACGGAGTACCCAGCATCCACTAGGACGTCAGAGAAAATAAGAATTTACTCACCGGTAATTCTATTTCTCGTAGTGCGTAGTGGATGCTGGGAGCCCGTCCCAAGTGCGGACTTTCTGCAATACGTGTATATAGTTATTGCTTAACTAAAGGGTTATTGTTATGAGCCATCTATTACATGAGGCTCAGTTGTTATTCATACTGTTCACTGGGTATAGTTATCACAAGTTGTACGGTGTGATTGGGTGGCTGGTATGAGTCTTACCCTGGATTCCAAATCCTTTCCTAGTAATGTCAGCTCTTCCGGGCACAGTTTCCTTAACTGAGGTCTGGAGGAGGGGCATAGAGGGAGGAGCCAGTGCACACCAGATATAGTACCTAATCTTTCTTTTAAGAGTGCCCAGTCTCCTGCGGAGCCCGTCTATTCCCCATGGTCCTTATGGAGTACCCAGCATCCACTACGGACTACGAGAAATAGAATTACCGGTGAGTAAATTCTTATTTTAACAATGGTAAGTCTACCATAAATCTCCTTATTTAACTTGTTTGAGTAGGGGGTTCCACCAGTACAGTAGGATATGAGCAACAAAGTAGTTAGAAAAAAAAGTACTGTATAGTAGGCGCACAATGAGACTAGATTTTTAAAACTTAGCTTTTAATATCGTTATTTGGATAAAATCTTGTCATATTAGATCACAGGTGAGTTGGATGTAAGTGAAAATGTAGAGGTTAAAATCAGACTGACACAAACAAATATGTGTTTTGAAAATAACGGCATATACGGCCGACCCGGCGGTGGGGGGGGGAGTGAAGTTTCTTCACTCCCCCCGTCTCCATTGAAGTGCAGGCAAATATGGACGAGATCGTCCATATTGGCCTGCATGTAAAGCCGACGGGGCACCAGCGATGAACGAGCGCGAGGCCGCGCATCGTTCATCGCTGGAGCCTCCACACTGCACGATATGAACGTTATCTCGTTCAATAATGAACAAGATCGTTCATATCTTTGAGGAATATTGGCCAGTGTATAGGGCCTATTACTGTCTTGCTTGTGATATTGGCCAGCAGCCAATTGTTTTCTTACAGACCTGAATTGTATTTAAACAGTGTACAAATCTGTAATTCTCTTTTCTCTGACGTCCTAGTGGATGCTGGGAACTCTGTAAGGACCATGGGGAATAGCAGCTCCGCAGGAGACTGGGCACAACTAAAGAAAGCTTTAGGACTACCTGGTGTGCACTGGCTCCTCCCTCTATGACCCTACTCCAGACCTCAGTTAGAATCTTGTGCCCGGCTGAGCTGGATGCACACTAGGGGCTCTCCTGAGCTCCTAGAAAAGAAAGTATATTTTAGGTTTTTTATTTTCAGTGAGATCTGCTGGCAACAGACTCACTGCTACGAGGGACTTAGGGGAGAGAAGCGGACCTACCTGCTTGCAGCTAGCTTGGGCTTCTTAGGCTTCTGGACACCATTAGCTCCAGAGGGATCGAACACAGGCCCAGCCTGGTCCCGGAGCCGCGCCGCCGTCCCCCTTGCAGAGCCAGAAGCAAGAAGAACGTCCAGGAAATCGGCGGCAGAAGACTCCGGTCTTCATTAAGGTAGCGCACAGCACTGCAGCTGTGCGCCATTGCTCCCTGTGCACACCACATACTCCGGTCACTGATGGGTGCAGGGCGCTGGGGGGGGGGCGCCCTGGGCAGCAATTAGAGTACCTTAAAAGTGGCAAATCACACATAATATAGCCTAATAAGCTATATATGTGTAAAATACCCCTGCCACATTATGATTATAAGAGCGGGAGAAGTCAGCCGAAAAAGGGGCGGGGCTATCTCCCTCAGCACACTGGCGCCATTTTCTCTTCACAGTGCAGCTGGAAGACAGCTCCCCAGGCTCTCCCCTGTAGTTTTCAGGCTCAAAGGGTTAAAAAGAGAGGGGGGGCACTAAATTTAGGCGCAAATCTGTGTATTATAGTAGCTATAAGGGAAAAATCACTGTGGGTAGTGTGAATCCCTGCATTATATAGCGCTCTGGTGTGTGCTGGCATACTCTCTCTCTGTCTCCCCAAAGGACTTTGTGGGGTCCTGTCCTCAGTCAGAGCATTCCCTGTGTGTGTGCGGTGTGTCGGTACGGCTGTGTCGACATGTTTGATGAGGAGGCTTATGTGGAGGCGGAGCAGATGCCGATAAATGTGATGTCGCCCCCTGTGGGGCAGACACCAGAGTGGATGGATAGGTGGAAGGTATTAACCGACAGTGTCAACTCCTTACATAAAAGGCTGGATGACGTAACAGCTGTGGGACAGCCAGCTTTTCAGCCCGCGCCTGCCCAGGCGTCTCAAAGGCCATCAGGGGCTCAAAAACGCCCGCTACCTCAGATGGCAGACACAGATGTCGACACGGAGTCTGACTCCAGTGTCGACGAGGTTGAGACATATACGCAATCCACTACGAACATCCGTTGCATGATCTCGGCAATGAAAAATGTGTTACATTAACCCAAGTACCACAAAAAAGGGGTTTTATGTTTGGGGAGTAAAAGCAGCCAGTGTTTTGTTCCCCCATCAGATGAGTGAATGAAGTGCGTGAAGAAGCGTGGGTTCCCCCGATAAGAAACTGGTAATTTCTAAAAAGTTACTGAGGGCGTACCCTTTTCCGCCAGAGGATAGGTCACGTTGGGAGATATCCCCTAGGGTGGATAAGGCGCTCACACGTTTGTCAAAAAAGGTGGCACTGCCGTCTTAGGATACGGCCACTTTGAAGGAGCCTGCTGATAAAAAGCAGGAGGCTATCCTGAAGTCTGTATATACACACTCAGGTACTATACTGAGACCTGCAATTGCCTCAGCATGGATAGTGCTGCTGCAGCGTGGTCTATTACCCTGTCAGGACAGGGATACTATTTTGCTAACCATAGAGCATATTAAAGACGTCGTCTTATATATGAGGGATGCACAGAGGGATATTTGCCGGCTGGCATCCAGAATTTATGCAATGTCCATCTGCCAGGAGGGTATTAGGGACCCGGCAGTGGACAGGCGATGCTGACTTTAGAAGGCACATGAAGATTCTGCCTTATAAGGGTGAATGGGCACTCTGCAGCCACCACAGTGGAGACACCCTGGTTCTTGGAGACAGGGTTATTAAGCGATGCATCTGAAGATGCGATCCGGACCATTGGTCCAACAGGTCCCACTGAAAGATTCTGGCATGGAACCTGCCGAAGGGAATTGCTTCGTAAGAAGCTACCATCTTTCCCAGGACCCGCGTGCAGTGATGCACCGATACCTGTTTTGGTTTCAGGAGGTCTCTGACTAGAGATGACAACTCCCTGGCTTTCTCCTCCGGGAGAAACACTTTTTTCTGGACTGTATCCAGAATCATACCCAGGAACAGTAGCCGTGTCGTCGGAACCAGCTGTGACTTTGGGATATTCAGAATCCAGCCGTGCTGGTGCAGCACTTCCTGAGATAGTGCTACTCCCACCAACAACTGTTCCTTGGACCTCGCCTTTATTAGGAGATCGTCCAAGTACGGGATAATTAAAACTCCCTTTTTTCGAAGGAGTATCATCATTTCCGCCATAACCTTGGTAAATACCCTCGGTGCCGTGGACAGTCCAAACGGCAGCGTCTGGAATTGGTAATGACAATCCTGTACCACAAATCTGAGGTACTCCTGGTGAGGATGGTAAATGGGGACATGCAAGTAAGCATCCTTGATGTCCAGGGATACCATGTAATCCCTCTCGTCCAGGCTTGCAATAACCGCCCTGAGCGATTCCATCTTGAACTTGAATTTTTTTATGTATGTGTTCAAGGATTTCAAATTTAAAATGGGTCTCACCGAACTGTCCGGTTTCGGCACCACAAATAGTGTGGAATAGTAACCCCGGCCTTGTTGAAGTAGGGGTACCTTGATTATCACCTGCTGGGAATACAGTTTGTGAATTGCCGCTAGCACCGCCTCCCTGTCTGAGGGAGCAATCGGCAAGGCAGATTTTAGGAACCGGTGGGGTGGAGACGCCTCGAATTCCAGTTTGTACCCCTGAGATACTATTTGAAGGATCCAGGGATCCACCTGTGAGCGAGCCCACTGATCGCTGAAATTCTTGAGGCGGCCCCCCACCGTACCTGGCTCCGCCTGTGGAGCCCCACCGTCATGCGGCGGACTTGGAAGAAGAATCGGGGGAGGACTTTTGCTCCTGGGAACCTGCTGTTTGTTGCAGCCTTTTTCCCCTACCTCTGCCTCTGGACAGAAAAGACCCGCCTTTCCACGCTTGTTTTTCTGGGTCCGAAAGGACTGAACCTGATAAAACAGCGCCTTCTTAGGCTGTGAGGGGACATGGGGTAAAAATGCTGACTTCCCAGACGTTGCTGTGGAAACTAGGTCCGAGAGACCATCCCCAAATAATTCCTCACCCTTATACGGCAAAACTTCCATGTGCCTTTTAGAATCTGCATCTCCTGTCCACTGGCGAGTCCATAAGCCTCTCCTAGCAGAAATGGACAATGCACTTACTTTAGATGCCAGCCGGCAGATTTCCCTCTGTGCATCTCTCATATATAAGACTGAGTCTTTGATATGGTCTATGGTTAGCAGGATCGTGTCTCTGTCTAATGTGTCAATATATTTCTGACAGTTTATCTGACCACGCAGCGGCAGCACTGCACATCCATGCTGACGCAATAGCTGGCCTAAGTATAATGCCTTAGTGTGTGTATACAGACTTCAGGATCGCCTCCTGCTTTCTATCAGCAGGTTCCTTGAGGGCGGCCGTATCCGGAGACGGTAGTGCCACCTTTTTAGACAAACGTGTGAGCGCTTTATCCACCCTAGGAGGTGTTTCCCAACGTGACCTATCCTCTGGCGGGAAAGGGAACGCCATTAGTACCTTCTTAGGAATTACCAATTTTTTATCAGGGAAAGCCCACGCTTCTTCACATACTTCATTTAATTCATCTGATGGGGGAAAAACTACAGGTAGTTTTTTCTCCCCAAACATAATACCCTTTTTAGTGGTACCTGTATTTATATCAGAAATGTGTAACACCTCTTTCATTGCCTCAATCATGCAGTGAATGGCCTTAGTGGGCATCAGGTTAGACTCATCGTCGTCGACACTGGTGTCAGTATCAGTGTCGACATCTGGGTCTGCGGTCTGAGGTAGCGGGCGTTTTAGAGCCCCTGATGACCTGTGAGACGCCTGGACAGGCACGAGCTGAGAAGTCGGCTGTCCCACATTTGGCATGTCGTCAAATTTCTTATGTAAGGAGTCTATACGTGCACTCATTTCTTTCCATAAGCTCATCCACTCAGGTGTCTGCCCCGCAGGGGGTGACATCCCTTCTAAAGGCATCTGCTCCGTCTCCACATCATTATCCTCATCAAACATGTCGACACAGCCGTACCGACACACCGCACACACACAGGGAATGCTCCAACAGAGGACAGGACCCACAAAAGCCCTTTGGGGGGACAGAGTGAGAGTATGCCAGCACACACCAGAGCGCTATATAATGCAGGGACTAACTGAGTTATGTCCCCTATAGCTGCTTTTTCTATATAAATGTATACTGCGCCTAAATTTAGTGCCCCCCCTCTCTTTTTTACCCTTTTCTGTAGTGTAGACTGCAGGGGAGAGCCAGGGAGCTTCCTTCCAGCGGAGCTGTGAGGGAAAAATGGCGCCAGTGTGCTGAGGGAGATAGCTCCGCCCCTTTTCCGCTGACTATTCTCCCGCTTTTTCCTATATTCTGGCAGGGGTATTTTCCACATATATAGCCTCTGGGGCTATATATTGTGGTATTTTTGCCAGCCAAGGTGTTATTATTGCTTCTCAAGGCGCCCCCCCCCAGCGCCCTGCACCCTCAGTGACCGGAGTGTGAAGTGTGTGTGAGGAGCAATGGCGCACAGCTGCAGTGCTGTGCGCTACCTTGGTGAAGACTGATGTCTTCTGCCGCCGATTTTCCGGACGTCTTCTTGCTTCTGGCTCTGTAAGGGGGACGGCGGCGCGGCTCCGGGACCGAACACCAAGGCTGGGCCTGCGGTCGATCCCTCTGGAGCTAATGGTGTCCAGTAGCCTAAGAAGCCCAAGCTGGCTGCAAGCAGGCAGGTTCGCTTCTTCTCCCCTTAGTCCCTCGCTGCAGTGAGCCTGTTGCCAGCAGGTCTCACTGAAAATAAAAAACCTAATTTCTATACTTTCTTTCTAAAGGCTCAGGAGAGCCCCTAGTGTGCATCCAACCTCGGCCGGGCACAAAATCTAACTGAGGCTTGGAGGAGGGTCATAGTGGGAGGAGCCAGTGCACACCAGGTAGTCATAAATCTTTCTAGAGTGCCCAGCCTCCTTCGGAGCCCGCTATTCCCCATGGTCCTTACGGAGTTCCCAGCATCCACTAGGACGTCAGAGAAATAAGATTTTACTCACCGGTAAATCTATTTCTCGTAGTCCGTAGTGGATGCTGGGCGCCCATCCCAAGTGCGGATTGTCTGCAATACTTGTATATAGTTATTGCCTAACTAAAGGGTTATTGTTATGAGCCATCTGTTAGTGAGGCTCAGTTATATTTCATACTGTTAACTGGGTATAATATCACGAGTTATACGGTGTGATTGGTGTGGCTGGTATGAGTCTTACCCGGGATTCCAAATCCTTTCCTTATTGTGTCAGCTCTTCCGGGCACAGTATCCTAACTGAGGTCTGGAGGAGGGGCATAGAGGGAGGAGCCAGTGCACACCAGGTAGTCCTAAAGCTTTCTTTAGTTGTGCCCAGTCTCCTGCGGAGCCGCTATTCCCCATGGTCCTTACGGAGTTCCCAGCATCCACTACGGACTACGAGAAATAGATTTACCGGTGAGTAAAATCTTATTATTAATGCACACTAGTGAATATGTAATAAGTGCCGATGGATTACAATTCATGAATGGTCCAACTGTTATTCTCAGGTGTTACTACACATAAGTATAGATTTATAATTTATCATTTTATTACTCCACCCAGAGGCTTTTGTCATGAATTGATGTTAATTAACTTTAACTACTCTAGCAAATCCAATATGCAGTTTACACATAAAACAAAATGTTTTATGTGTAAACTATTTAAATAAAAATGGTCTGTTTTTCCCTCAGGTAAGAAGGGACAATTTCATGTCAGTTCGGTAAATGTCACTTTAAAAATGTACCATGCTGCTGCTTAGCAACCGAAGCTGTCACTTTGTCATTCTACAGCTGTTTGTGATGTCACCGTTAGAGACCAGGTGCTGATTATGAGCCAATGGAATGTTCGTTCCAAAGCTATTTAGATGTAGGAGAGTTATGGAGGTTTTTTTTTAAACAGTCTCTGTTTCTATAAAACTTATCTGTAACCATATATCATATGGCTAATTCAAAACTTAATTTTAACAATTGATATAAATATATCAGAAATCCGAATATAGCAAGGCTAGTCACCCTTTATGGGTTGGCCAATTTGGCCACTGAAACGCCAGATATAGGGGTTGTTAACTGCAGAGCTCTGCAAACCCTTCTACATGCCGTACTCCAGCACCTAGATATAAAAGATGAGAAAGTGGCTATTTCAGAGGAAGACTGGAGGGGTGGTCTTCAGGTTGCCAACTGTCGGGAACCCGACGCACAGTATACCGGCACCGGAATCCCGACAGCCGCCATACCGACAGATTTTCTCCCTCGTGGGAGTCCACGACCACCCTGGAGGGAGAACAAGTAGCGTGGCGCAAGGGGCTCATTTGCGCTCGCCACGCTGTCGGTATGCAGGCGGAAGATGTGTGGCAACATCAGAACACTGATGACAAGGTACAGAAAAATAGTGGTGTACTTGTAATATCATTTCCTAGCCTCCCTGCAGTTCAAATGAGCACTTTTTTATTGAGAGATACGTTTGATAGTTGAAATCTGATGAGATGTCAGTGTTAAATAACGTGTTTTTTAGCACGTATAGTACAATATAATCTTCCATGAAAGTAAAACACTTCTACAGTAAAATAAAATATTAACCGTACGGAAAAAAATATTTTAGTCTAATAATAACTAGTGTATAGTAATACAAAATATTATAACTGTGAGCTTTATGCAGTGTAAAATAAGAATTTACTCACTGGTAATTCTATTTCTCGTAGTCCGTAGTGGATGCTGGGACTCCGTAAGGACCATGGGGAATAGCGGCTCCGCAGGAGACTGGGCACAACTAAAAGAAAGCTTTAGACTACTGGTGTGCACTGGCTCCTCCCACTATGACCCTCCTCCAGACTTCAGTTAGGATACTGTGCCCGGAAGAGCTGACACAATAAGGAAGGATTTTGAATCCCGGGTAAGACTCATACCAGCCACACCAATCACACCGTATAACTCGTGATACAATACCCAGTTAACAGTATGAGAACAACTGAGCCTCTCAACAGATGGCTCAACAATAACCCTTTAGTTAAACAATAACTATATACAAGTATTGCAGACAATCCGCACTTGGGATGGGCGCCCAGCATCCACTACGGACTACGAGAAATAGAATTACCGGTGAGTAAATTCTTATTTTCTCTGACGTCCTAAGTGGATGCTGGGACTCCGTAAGGACCATGGGGATTATACCAAAGCTCCCAAAGGGGCGGGAGAGTGCGGATGACTCTGCAGCACCGAATGGGCAAACTCTAGGTCCTCCTCAGCCAGGGTGTCAAACTTGTAGAATTTAGCAAATGTGTTTGACCCCGACCAAGTAGCTGCTCGGCAAAGTTGTAGAGCCGAGACCCCTCGGGCAGCCGCCCAAGAAGAGCCCACCTTCCTCGTGGAATGGGCTTTCACTGATTTAGGATGCGGCAGTCCAGCCGCAGAATGTGCAAGCTGAATCGTACTACAGATCCAGCGAGCAATAGTCTGCTTTGAAGCAGGTGCACCCAACTTGTTGGGCGCATACAGGATAAATAGCGAGTCAGTCTTTCTGACTCCAGCTGTCCTGGAAACATAAATTTTCAGGGCCCTGACTACGTCCAACAACTTGGAAGCCTCCAAGTCTTTAGTAGCCGCAGGCACCACGATAGGTAGGTTCAGGTAAAAGGCTGATACCACCTTTGGGAGAAATTGGGGACGAGTCCTCAATTCTGCCCTATCCATATGGAAAATCAGATAAGGGCTTTTACATGACAAAGCCGCCAATTCTGATACCCGCCTGGCCGAAGCCAAGGCCAACAACATGACAACTTTCCACGTGAGATACTTCAATTCCACGGTTTTAAGTGGCTCAAACCAATGTGACTTTAGGAAATCCAACACCACGTTGAGATCCCAAGGTGCCACTGGAGGCACAAAAGGGGGCTGAATATGCAGCACTCCCTTAACAAAAGTTTGAACTTCAGGTAGTGAAGCCAGTTCTCTCTGGAAGAAAATCGATAGAGCCGAAATCTGGACCTTAATGGAACCCAATTTTAGGCCCATAGTCACCCCTGACTGTAGGAAGTGCAGGAAACGGCCCAGCTGAAATTCCTCCGTTGGGGCCTTCCTGGCCTCACACCACTCAACATATTTTCGCCATATGCGGTGATAATGGTTTGCGGTTACTTCTTTCCTAGCTTTAATCAGCGTAGGAATGACTTCTTCCGGAATGCTCTTTTCCTTCAGGATCTGGTGTTCAACCGCCATGCCGTCAAACGCAGCCGCTGTAAGTCTTGGAACAGACAGGGCCCCTGCTGCAGCAGGTCCTGTCTGAGCGGCAGAGGCCATGGGTCCTCTGACATCATTTCTTGAAGTTCCGGGTACCAAGCTCTTCTTGGCCAATCCGGAACAATGAGTATAGTTCTTACTCCTCTTCTCCTTATTATCCTCAGTACCTTTGGTATGAGAGGAAGAAACACATAAACCGACCGGTACACCCACGGTGTCACTAGAGCGTCCACAGCTATCGCCTGAGGGTCTCTCGACCTGGCGCAATATCTTTCTAGCTTTTTGTTTAGGCGGGACGCCATCATGTCCACCTGTGGCCTTTCCCAACAGTTTACCATCAGTTGGAAGACTTCTGGATGAAGTCCCCACTCTCCCGGGTGGAGGTCGTGCCTGCTGAGGAAGTCTGCTTCCCAGTTGTCCACCCCCGGAATGAACACTGCTGACAGTGCTAACACGTGATTTTCCGCCCATCGGAGAATCCTTGTGGCTTCTGCCATCGCCGTCCTGCTTCTCGTGCCGCCCTGTCGGTTTACATGGGCGACCGCCGTGATGTTGTCTGACTGGATCAGTACCGGCTGGTTTTGAAGCAGGGGTTTTGCCTGACTTAGGGCATTGTAAATGGCCCTCAGTTCCGGAATATTTATGTGCAGGGAAGTCTCCTGACTTGACCATAGTCCTTGGAAGTTTCTTCCCTGTGTGACTGCCCCCCAGCCTCGAAGGCTGGCATCCGTGGTCACCAGGACCCAGTCCTGTATGCCGAATCTGCGGCCCTCTTGAAGATGAGCACTCTGCAGCCACCACAGCAGAGACACCCTGGTCCTTGGAGACAGGGTTATCAGCCGATGTATCTGAAGATGCGATCTGGACCACTTGTCCAACTGGTCCCACTGAAAAGTTCTTGCATGGAACCTGCCGAATGGAATTGCTTCGTAGGAAGCTACCATCTTTCCCAGGATCCGCGTGCAGTGATGCACCGACACCTGTTTTGGTTTTAGGAGGCCTCTGACTAGAGATGACAGCTCCTTGGCCTTCTCCTCCGGGAGAAACACTTTTTTCTGTTCTGTGTCCAGAACCATCCCCAGGAACAGTAGATGTGTCGTAGGGACCAGCTGTGACTTTGGAATATTTAGAATATAGCCGTGCTGTTGTAGCACCTCCCGAGATAGTGCTACCCCGACCAACAACTGCTCCCTGGGCCTCGCCTTTATCAGGAGATCGTCCAAGTACGGAATAATTAAAACTCCCTTCTTTCGAAGGAGTATCATCATTTCGGGCCATTACCTTGGTAAAGACCCTCGGAGCCGTGGGTAGACCGAACGGCAACGTCTGGAATTGGTAATGACAATCCTGTACCACAAATCTGAGGTACTCCTGGTGAGGATGGTAAATGGGGACATGCAGGTAAGCATCCTTGATGTCCAGTGATACCATGTAATCCCCCTCGTCCAGGCTTGCAATAACCGCCCTGAGCGATTCCATCTTGAACTTGAATTTTTTTATATACGTGTTCAAGGATTTCAAATTTAAAATGGGTATCACCGAACCGTCCGGTTTCGGTACCACAAACATTGTGGAATAGTAACCCCGTCCTTGTTGAAGTAGGGGCACCTTTACTATCACCTGCTGGGAATACAGCTTGTGAATTGCCTCTAACACTGCCTCCCTGGCTGAGGGAGTTGTTGGCAAGGCAGATTTGAGGAAACGGCGGGGGGGAGACGTCTCGAATTCCAGCTTGTACCCCTGAGATATTACTTGAAAGATCCAGGGATCCACCCGTGAGCGAGCCCACTGATCGCTGAAATTTTTGAGACGGGCCCCCACCGTACCTGGCTCCACCTGTGGAGCCCCAGCGTCATGCTGTGGACTTAGAGGAAGCGGGGGAGGACTTTTGCTCCTGGGAACTGGCTGTATGCTGCAGCTTTTTCCCTCTACCTCTGGGCAGAAAGGACGCGCCTTTAACCCGCTTGCCCTTATTGGGCCGAAAGGACTGTACCTGATAATACGGTGCTTTCTTTGGCTGTGAGGGAACATGGGGTAAAAATGTAGACTTCCCAGCTGTTGCTGTGGAAACGAGGTCCGAGAGACCATCCCCGAACAACTCCTCACCCTTATAAGGCAAAACTTCCATGTGCCTTTTAGAATCTGCATCTCCTGTCCACTGCCGAGTCCATAACCCTCTCCTGGCAGAAATGGACATTGCACTTATTTTAGATGCCAGCCGGCAAATATCCCTCTGTGCATCCCTCATGTATGAGTGCGTCTTTAATATGCTCTACGGTTAGCAATATAGTGTCCCTGTCTAGGGTATCAATATTTTCCGGCAGGGAATCTGACCACGCAGCTGCAGCACTGCACATCCATGCTGAAGCAATAGCTGGTCTCAGTACAACACCTGTGTGTGTATATATAGACTTCAGGATAGCCTCCTGCTTTCTATCAGCAGATTCCTTCAGAGCGGCCGTATCCGGAGACGGTAGTGCCACCTTCTTTGACAAGCGTGTGAGCGCTTTATCCACCCTAGGGGATGTTTCCCAACGTGACCTATCCTCTGGCGGGAAAGGGTACGCCATTAGTAACCTCTTAGAAATTACCAGTTTCTTATCGGGGGAAGCCCACGCTTCTTCACACACTTCATTTAATTCCTCAGATGGAGGAAAAACAACTGGTAGTTTTTTCTCTCCAAACATAATACCCTTTTTTGTGGTACCCGGGGTAACATCATAAATATGCAACACATTTTTCATTGCCTCAATCATATAACGTGTGGCCCTATTGGAAGATACATTAGTCTCATCGTCGTCGACACTGGAGTCAGTATCCGTGTCGACATCTGTGTCTGCCATCTGAGGTAGCGGGCGTTTTAGAGCCCCTGATGGCTTTTGAGACGCCTGGGCAGGCACAGGCTGAGAAGCCGGCTGTCCCATATTTGGTATGTCGTCAAACCTTTTATGCAAGGAGTCAACACTGTCGCGTAATTCCTTCCACAGAACCATCCACTCAGGTGTCGACCCCGCAGGGGGTGACATCACATTTATCGGCATTTGCTCCGCCTCCACATATGCCTCCTCATCAAACATGTCGACACAGCCGTACCGACACACCACATACACACAGGGAATGCTCTGACAGAGGACAGGACCCCACAAAGCCCTTTGGGGAGACAGAGAGAGAGTATGCCAGCACACACCAGAGCGCTATATAACACAGGGATCCCACTATAAATGAGTGTTTTTTCCCTTATAGCTGCTTATATTATATATACTGCGCCTAAATTTAGTGCCCCCCCTCTCTTTTTTACCCTTATGTAGCTTGACACTGCAGGGGAGAGCCAGGGAGCGTCCTTCCAGCGGAGCTGTGAGGAAAAAATGGCGCCAGTGTGCTGAGGGAGATAGCCCCGCCCCTTTTCCGGCGGACTTCTCCCGCTTTTTCTGGAATTCTGGCAGGGGTATTTTTACACCTATATAGCCTTCCTGACTATATATGGTGTAGATTTGCCAGCCAAGGTGTATTATATTGCCCTCAAGGCGCCCCCCCCCAGCGCCCTGCACACATCAGTGACCGGAGTGTGAGGTGTGCATGAGGAGCAATGGCGCACAGCTGCAGTGCTGTGCGCTACCTTGTTGAAGACAGAAGTCTTCTGCCGCCGATTTTCCGGAACACTTCTTGCTTCTGGCTCTGTAAGGGGGCCGGCAGCGCAGCTCCGGGACCGAACATCGAGGTCGGGTCCTGTGGTCGATCCCTCTGGAGCTAATGGTGTCCAGTAGCCTAAGAAGCCCAAGCTACCACCAGTTAGGTAGGTTCGCTTCTTCTCCCCTTAGTCCCTCGCTGCAGTGAGTCTGTTGCCAGCAGATCTCACTGTAAAATAAAAAACCTAAAATATACTTTCTTTCTAGGAGCTCAGGAGAGCCCCTAGTGTGCATCCAGCTCAGCCGGGCACAAGATTCTAACTGAAGTCTGGAGGAGGGTCATAGTGGGAGGAGCTAGTGCACACCAGTAGTCTAAAGCTTTCTTTTAGTTGTGCCCAGTCTCCTGCGGAGCCGCTATTCCCCATGGTCCTTACGGAGTCCCAGCATCCACTTAGGACGTCAGAGAAAATAAGAACAATAGGCCAGCTGACATATATTATGTATGAAAGACAGTGAAACTATTGTAAGGTTGGAGAATGTAAAATCAGGGGATATAATATGGGGTTCTACTGTATGAGAGAAGATAAACTGGGTAAAATGGTCAGAGACCTCCGCTGCCCCCTGGTTCCCATGCTGGTGACTCTTTGCACACCCAGCACATGTGTTCTCGCTGCACAGGAGGGAAACATAGGAGCAGATGCATTAAGCCTGGAGAAGTGATAAAGCAGTGATAAGTGCAAGGTGATAACGCACTAGCCAATCAGCTCCAATATGTAAACTTACAGTTAGTAGCTGATTGGCTGGTGCGTTATCACCTTGTACTTATCACTGCTTTATCACTTCTCCAGGCTTAATACATCTGCCCCATAGTGAGATGCTGAGTGACATACGTTTGTGGTATGGATCTAGGAGCAAGGGCACACTAACTAAAGACAGACGCCAGTCATTGTTTATATATTGACCATTTTATTGTATAGTGACCACAGGCAGTACATACAGATTTGTTGCTTGCACTTACATTGTTGCTTGCAGCGCGGCACAGCATGCAGATTTCCATGCATGTACCTGACAGAGTACGCCATGCTGCCGTGCCGCTCGCACCATGAAATGCTATGGGATCACGGGTGCGAATGCCCTGCACTTGTTTACCGGTGGGCCCCTTTTTTATGATATACATGCTGTGGCAGCATGCTGCAGTGCAAGTAAAGATATAAAAGGACTGGTAGCAGCCCTATGCAGAATTTCTCTTACAGGTATACCAGGCCGCTGGGTTCCACATTCTCTGCCCATCTGGAGGAAGATAGTGATGGGTGGCCTGAAGGTAAGAAAATAAGAATTTACTTACCGATAATTCTATTTCTCGTAGTCCGTAGTGGATGCTGGGAACTCCGTAAGGACCATGGGGAATAGCGGCTCCGCAGGAGACTGGGCACAAAAGTAAAGCTTTAGGACTACCTGGTGTGCACTGGCTCCTCCCCCTATGACCCTCCTCCAAGCCTCAGTTAGGATACTGTGCCCGGACGAGCGTACACAATAAGGAAGGATTTTGAATCCGGGGTAAGACTCATACCAGCCACACCAATCACACCGTACAACCTGTGATCTGAACCCAGTTAACAGCATGATAACAGAGGAGCCTCTGAAAAGATGGCTCACAACAATAATAACCCGATTTTTGTAACAATAACTATGTACAAGTATTGCAGACAATCCGCACTTGGGATGGGCGCCCAGCATCCACTACGGACTACGAGAAATAGAATTATCGGTAAGTAAATTCTTATTTTCTCTGACGTCCTAGTGGATGCTGGGAACTCCGTAAGGACCATGGGGATTATACCAAAGCTCCCAAACGGGCGGGAGAGTGCGGATGACTCTGCAGCACCGAATGAGAGAACTCCAGGTCCTCCTCAGCCAGGGTATCAAATTTGTAGAATTTAGCAAACGTGTTTGCCCCTGACCAAGTAGCTGCTCGGCAAAGTTGTAACGCCGAGACCCCTCGGGCAGCCGCCCAAGATGAGCCCACCTTCCTTGTGGAATGGGCTTTTACAGATTTTGGCTGTGGCAGGCCTGCCACAGAATGTGCAAGCTGAATTGTACTACAAATCCAACGAGCAATAGTCTGCTTAGAAGCAGGAGCACCCAGCTTGTTGGGTGCATACAGGATAAACAGCGAGTCAGATTTCCTGACTCCAGCCGTCCCGGAAACATATATTTTCAAGGCCCTGACTACGTCCAACAACTTGGAGTCCTCCAAGTCACTAGTAGCCGCAGGTACCACAATAGGTTGGTTCAGATGAAACACTGAAACCACCTTAGGGAGAAAATGAGGACGAGTCCTCAATTCCGCCCTGTCTGAATGGAAGATCAGATAAGGGCTTTTACAGGATAAAGCCCGCCAATTCTGACACCTGCCTGGCCGAGGCCAGGGCCAACAACATGACCACTTTCCATGTGAGATATTTTAACTCCACAGATTCAAGTGGTTCAAACCAATGTGACTTTAGGAACCCCAAAACTACATTGAGATCCCAAGGTGCCACTGGAGGCACAAAAGGAGGCTGTATATGCAGTACCCCTTTTACAGACGTCTGAACTTCAGGTAGTGAAGCTAGTTCTTTCTGGAAGAAAATTGACAGGGCCGAAATTTGAACCTTAATGGACCCCAATTTTAGGCCCATAGACACTCCTGTTTACAGGAAATGCAGGAATCGACCTAGTTGAAATTTCTCCATCGGGGCCTTACTGGCCTCGCACCACGCAACATATTTTCGCCAAATGCGGTGATAATGCTTTGCGGTTACATCCTTCCTGGCTTGACCAGGGTAGGGATGACTTCATCCGGAATGCCTTTTTCCTTCAGGATCCGGCGTTCAACCGCCCTGCCGTCAAACGCAGCCGCGGTAAGTCTTGGAATAGACAGGGTCCTTGCTGGAGCAGGTCCCTTCTTAGAGGTAGAGGCCACGGGTCCTCCGTGAGTATCTCTTGAAGTTCCGGGTACCAAGTCCTTCTTGGCCAATCCGGAGCCACGAGTATAGTTCTTACTCCCCTCCGTCTTATAATTCTCAGTACTTTTAGTATGAGAGGAAGAGGAGGGAACACATACACTGACTGGTACACCCACGGTGTTACCAGAGCGTCCACAGCTATTGCCTGAGGGTCCCTTGACCTGGCGCAATACCTGTCCAATTTTTTGTTTAGGCGGGACGCCATCATGTCCACCTTTGGTTTTTCCCAATGGTTTACAATCATGTGGAAGACTTCTGGGTGAAGTCCCCACTCTCCCGGGTAGAGGTCGTGCCTGCTGAGGAAGTCTGCTTCCCAGTTGTCCACTCCCGGAATGAACACTGCTGACAGTGCTATCACATGATTTTCCGCCCAGCGAAAAATCCTTGCAGCTTCTGCCATTGCCCTCCTGCTTCTTGTGCCGCCCTGTCTGTTTACGTGGGCGACTGCCGTGATGTTGTCCGACTGGATCAGCACCGGCTGACCTTGAAGCAGAAGTCTTGCTTGGCTTAGGGCATTGTAAATGGCCCTTAGCTCCAAATATTTATGTGAAGTGATGTCTCCAGGCTTGACCACAAGCCCTGGAAATTTCTTCCCTGTGTGACTGCTCCCCAGCCTCGCAGGCTGGCATCCGTGGTCACCAGGACCCAGTCCTGAATGCCGAATCTGCGGCCCTCTAGAAGATGAGCACTCTGCAACCACCACAGGAGAGACACCCTTGTCTTTGGTGACAGGGTTATCCGCTGATGCATCTGAAGATGCGATCCGGACCATTTGTCCAGCAGGTCCCACTGGAAAGTTCTTGCGTGGAATCTGCCGAATGGAATTGCTTCGTAGGAAGCCGCCATTTTTCCCAGGACCCTTGTGCACTGATGCACTGACACTTGGCCTGGTTTTAGGAGGTTTCTGACTAGTTCGGATATCTCCCTGGCTTTCTCCTCCGGGAGAAAACACCTTTTTCTGGACTGTGTCCAGGATCATCCCTAGGAATAGAAGGCGTGTCGACGGGATCAGCTGCGATTTTGGAATATTGAGACTCCAACCGTGCTGCCGCAGCACTATCTGAGATAGTGCTACCCCGACTTCCAACTGTTCCCTGGATCTTGCCCTTATCAGGAGATCGTCCAAGTAAGGGATAACTAAAACTCCCTTCTTTCGAAGGAGTATCATCATTTCGGCCATTACCTTGGTAAAGACCCGGGGTGCCGTGGACAATCCAAACGGCAGCGTCTGAAACTGATAGTGACAGTTCTGTACCACAAACCTGAGGTACCCTTGGAGAAGGGTAAATTGGGACATGTAGGTAAGCATCTTTGATGTCCAGAGAGACCATATAGTCCCCTTCTTCCAGGTTTGCAATCACTGCTCTGAGTGACTCCATCTTGAATTTGAACCTTTGTATGTAAGTGTTCAAGGATTTTAGATTTAAAATTGGTCTCACCGAGCCGTCCGGCTTCGGTACCACAAATAGTGTGGAATAGTACCCCTTTCCCTGTTGCAGGAGGGGTACCTTGATTATCACCTGCTGGGAATACAGCCTGTGAATGGCTTGCAATACTGTCTCCCTGTCTGAGGGAGACGTCGGTAAAGCAGACTTTATGAAACGGCGAGGGGGAGACGTCTCGAATTTCTTGAGACGGGCCCCCACCGTGCCTGAGACCGCTTGTAAAGCCCCAGCGTCATGCTGAGGACTTTGCGGAGGCGGGAGAGGGCTTTTGTTCCTGGGAATTGGCTGTTTGCTGCAGCCTTTTTCCTCTCCCTCTGCCAGGGGGCAGAAATGAGGCGCCTTTTGCCCGCTTGCCCTTATGGGGCCGAAAGGACTGCGCCTGATAATACGGCGTCTTCTTAGGTTGAGAAGCTACCTGGGGTAAAAATGTGGATTTTCCAGCCGTTGCCGTGGCCACCAGGTCTGTTAGACCTACCCCAAATAACTCTTCCCTTTTATAAGGCGATACTTCCATATGCCTTTTGGAATCAGCATCACCTGACCACTGTCTTGTCCATAGCCCTCTTCTGGCAGAAATGGACAGCGCACTTACTCTTGATGCCAGTCGGCAAATATCCCTCTGTGCATCACGCATATATAGAAATGCATCTTTTAAATGCTCTATAGTTAGTAATATACTGTCCCTATCTAGGGTATCAATATTGTCAGTCAGGGAATCCGACCAAGCCACCCCAGCACTGCACATCCAGGCTGAGGCGATTGCTGGTCGCAGTATCACACCCGTGTGAGTGTATATACATTTTAGGATATTTTACTGCTTTCTGTCAGCAGGTTCCTTAAGGGCGGCCGTATCCGGGGACGGTAGTGCCACCTGTTTAGACAAGCGTGTGAGCGCTTTATTCACCCTAAGGGGTGTTTCCCAACGTGCCCTATCCTCTGGCGGGAAGGGGTATGATGCTAATAACTTTTTAGGAATTAACAGTTTTTATCGGGGGAAACCCACGCATCATCACACACTTCATTTAATTCCTCAGATGCAGGAAAAACTACAGGCAGTTATTTCTCACCCAACATAATACCCTTTTTAGTGGTACTGGTATTATCAGAAATGTGTAAAAACATTTTCCATAGCCTCAATCATGTAACGTGTGGCCCTACTGGAAGTCACATTCGTCTCTTAATCGTCGACACTGGAGTCAGTATCCGTGTCGGCGTCTGTATCTGCCACCTGCGGTAACGGGCGTTTTAGAGCCCCAGATGGCTTTTGAGACACCTGGACAGGCACAGGCTGAGTCGCCGGCTGTCTCATGTCATCAATCTTTTGTAAAGAGCTGACACTGTCACATAATTCCTTCCATAAGCTCATCCACTCAGGTGTCGACTCCCTAGGGGGTGACATCTCTGTTACAGGCAATTGCTCCGCCTCCACCTCATTTTCCTCCTCATACATGTCGACACAACGTACCGACACACAGCACACACACAGGGAATGCTCTGATAGAGGACAGGACCCCCCTAGCCCTTTGGGGAGACAGAGGGAGAGTATGCCAGCACACACCAGAGCGCTATATATATATACAGGGATAACCTTATATAAGTGTTTTTCCCCTTATAGCTGCTGTATTGTTATATTGCGCCTAATTAGTGCCCCCCTCTCTTTTTTAACCCCTTTCTGTAGTGTAGTAACTGCAGGGGAGAGCCAGGGAGCTTCCCTCCAACGGAGCTGTGAGAGAAAATGGCGCCAGTGTGCTGAGGATAGGCTCCGCCCCCTTCTCGGCGGCCTTTTCTCCCGTTTTTCCGTGGAATCTGGCAGGGGTTAAAATTCATCCATATAGCCCTGGGAGCTATATGTGATGTATTTTCGCCAGCCAAGGTGTTTTTATTGCTGCTCAGGGCGCCCCCCCCTAGCACCCTGCACCCTCAGTGACCGAAGTGTGAAGTGTGCTGAGGAGCAATGGCGCACAGCTGCAGTGCTGTGCGCTACCTTGGTGAAGACAGGATGTCTTCTGCCGCCGATTTTTCCGGACCTCTTCTTGCTTCTGGCTCTGTAAGGGGGCCGGCGGCGCGGCTCTGGGACCGAGCTCCGAGGCTGGGCCTGTGTTCGGTCCCTCTGGAGCTAATGGTGTCCAGTAGCCTAAGAAGCCCAATCCACTCTGCACGCAGGTGAGTTCGCTTCTTCTCCCCTTAGTCCCTCGATGCAGTGAGCCTGTTGCCAGCAGGTCTCACTGAAAATAAAAAACCTAAAACTAAACTTTCACTAAGAAGCTCAGGAGAGCCCCTAGTGTGCACCCTTCTCGGCCGGGCACAAAAATCTAACTGAGGCTTGGAGGAGGGTCATAGGGGGAGGAGCCAGTGCACACCAGGTAGTCCTAAAGCAGGCATGTCCAAACTGCTGGACTCCAGCTGTTGTGAAACTACATATACCAGCATGCCTTGACACAGTTTTGTGGTCAGGGAATGCCAAAGCTGTGTCAGGGCATGCTGGGATGTGTAGTTTCTCAACAGTTGGAGGGCCGCAGTTTGGACAGGCCTGTCCTAAAGCTTTACTTTTGTGCCCAGTCTCCTGCGGAGCCGCTATTCCCCATGGTCCTTACGGAGTTCCCAGCATCCACTAGGACGTCAGAGAAAATGGAAACAGTGTAATAATGAGAATATAGGCAATTTCACATCAACTATATGTAAAAACTTATATTTAGATCACTATACTATTTATTCCTGTCCCTTCATTACATTTCTCACACTATACAGTACATCTTTCTGGTCTACTGCAACATAAACTGGTGCTGCAGCTATTTATTACCCCATAACCTGTGACCCTACTCACTTCTCTCTACAGCCTACATTTTCCCTTTCTAATGGTGTCATACACTTATGAGATTATCGGTACTAGCCTTCGATTTCGACTGGATCTGTGAGAGAAATCGGGGGATTGTATGCACATTTAAGGTACCTTTCGACGTGATGCGCGGGCACGCCGGTCGAATCTTGCGTCTCAAGATATTATGTGCTGCACTTAATATTTATCGAATCGGGGCGTGATAGCATGCTGTTTTTTACCACTTTCTCTTTCATCCACTAGGGGACACTGGAGTCCTATACAGTAGGGGTGTGAAGCTTGCAACCGGACGTGTGGCACAATCTAAAAATTAGCATTGTCTGCACAGCCGGCTCCTCCCCCAATTTGAAAAATTGTGCTGGAGGTACAGCACGTGGAGCACTTGAGCTCCTGACTAAAATTCATTAAGGTGCTGCGTCAACCTATTAAAAGCGGGACACAGCTCACTCATACTGAAGAGACAAAGATACCTTTTGAAGGGGCCTGCATCTCTCCAGAGAAGATCCTCATCAGTTTTTCTGAGTGTGTACTGGTCTGTTCGAGGGCCCTAGTATAGTCTATAGGGAGCTGTTAGCCTCATTAGAGATAGAATGCCCTGTTTTCTTTTACCAATATATATATATATATATATATATATATATTTGGGCTATATCTAGTTACAGTGGGTCTCCCCTATTGCTAGAAGCTGTGCGGGAGACGCTAGGGGGCTGAGTCCCGTGGCGCGCGCGCTGGCCGGAGCTATGACAGTTATGCCGCGCGGCTGAGGAGATACCTCGGTCGCGTGGGAGAACGCACGAGACGTGGATGTAGTGGCGCCGCTGTGGGACCGGGTGAGAGCGGTCCCGCAGCGCGCACGCTGCCAGAGAGACGCCGCATTCACGCGACTGAGGAGATCCCTAAGCAGCGTGGGGCAGGTTTTTAATAGCGTACAGTGTCCACGGGTTAGAGGATCTGTGCAAATATAGTAAAGGGTATTTTGTTAGGTGAACATCCACTGGGGCCATTGTTTTAAGCATATTAAGTGGACGTTACAGGTATAAAAGTGGCGGCCATATTAATTATAACATTCAGGCGCCAACCTGAGGGGACAAGGGTCCTCCCCCTCTGCGAATAACATAGGGAAAGGTCTTTTTATTACAAAAATAGCTTTCCCTGCTGTTCAGACTGGATAGTTTTGCTAACAGCTCCCTCTGCTGGTATAGAATATATATATATATATATATATATATAAACGTTATGGGAGGATCTCCTGAAAAGTAATTATACTATACTTATTATATTTTCAAAAGGAATTCTGTTTGAAAGATCCTGAAGAAAATACACGGAAGCAAGCGTATACCAACTCTAACATCGTAGCTGATTTACGGTTGGAGTGTGAGGGTTGCGAATCGGCTGGTGTTTTTTTTTTCTTTTAGTTCATTATTATTATTATTTTGTCCTGCTCCTTTTCTATCTAAAGACGGAAGAGTAATTCCAGCATGATCCGATACCTTTGCTTCCGTCATCTCTCAGTCTCTCTCTTCCTAGTTTAAAGGGTAAAAGTGCTGCGTAATACCCTGGTAAGGGGTTTAAACAACATGTCTAAAGCAACCAGGACTTCCAAGACCTGCTATGTCTGTACAAAGTGTAACAAGAAAAGCATGCGGGTTGGCAGCTCCAGGGTGTGCGACTCCTGCTTAGACAAGGACGCTCCACCTGGGAGCAGTGCTCCGTCTAGGTCATGGGAAGACAATCTGCAAGGAGATGGCAGAATCACACAAGCAGCAATCGGAATGGGCGGCGGGATTCTCTAAGACGATGGAATAATTTCTCATCGAGTTAACACGAATGTGCGCAAGGCAGTTAAAAGACCTCTTTCTATTATACCGGAAACACACGAGGAAGAGGGTCTTCTCATTGATACAGAGGAAAGTCAGTTGATTGAATCTAACCTAGATGCCGACTTTCCAGAAGAGGACACGGCAATCTCAGGTCTTGAGTCTTTAATTGAAGCTGTAAAGGAGATCCTAAACTTTAAAAGGTAGAAGAAGTAAAGTAGCCAGAAGAATTCGAATTGTTCGAATCCCAAAAGCCGCGTACAGCAGTGTTTCCCATTCCTAAATCCCTCCAATCTCAAATGGAGGAGGCTTGGAAACAACCTGACAAACGCTTTCAATTTCCAAAAAGGTTTCAAGTAACTTATCCCCTACCTAAAGGTGTAATGGATAAGTGGGATAATCCACCAATAGTGGATGCTTCCCTAGGACGGTTGTCTAAGAAGACAATCTTACCAATACCTAATGTAACGACTTTAAAGGATGCTTCAGATCGTAAGGTTGACACAGCTTTAAAGTCCATTTTCGTAGCAGCAGGTGCAGCACAGAGACCGGCGATCGTCTGTGCTTTGGTCAACAAAGCCATGGGAGTATGGTCTGGACGTATTGTACAGGCCATTGAGGAGGAAAATAGCTTAGAAGAGATTACCCAACTGGCGGAACACATTTGAGAATCTGCTTCATACTTGTGTCAAGCCTCAAAGGATATTAGCAGAATAGCATCGCGCATCTCCGCATCGGCTAGACGGATTTTATGGCTCAGAGAAAGGCAAGGAGACTCTGACACCAAGAAGGCGGTAGAATCCATCCCCTTAGGGGGTGAGATGCTTTTTGGTTCAGAGTTGGACAAGTGGATTTCGCAGGCTACGGCAGGGAAATCCACCTTTCTACCTACTCCTTATACGAGAGCGCTCCACAGGTTAGGAGAGGTTATTCGGGACCAGCGTTTACTTAATTTAGATCGCAGTCCTTTCGAGCCCGAGGAATATGTTTCGGTACACAAGTACGTGGGGGCAGAGGTAGAGGCCGCTCCCAGGCAGCAGCCAGAAAGCTGGATAAACCTGCTGACAAGACCGTGGCATGACAGCCTCCCAGCTCACCTGGGGTCCCCCTTGGTGGGCGCACATCTGGAAGGTTTTCAGAACATCTGGGCCAAAACCTCACAAGAACCTTGGATAAACGACATAATTTCACAGGGGTACAAACTAGATTTTCAACAGAGACCTCACATATCTGCATATCCCAATCTGGACTCCTCACCAGGCTTATTTAAGGTTCGCACTGGTGACGGATCACTACCAATTCAGGGCCTTACCGTTCGGTCTATCATCAGCCCAAGAATCTTCATGAAGATCATGGCAATCATGGTTGCAGGTTTGAGACTATTGGGGGTCACGATTATACCTTATCTAGACGATCTACTGATCAAGGCATCATCTCAGGAACAGCTGAACAAGGATGTTCGGACATCTCATCAATTTCTCATTCGACATGGGTGGATTGTGAATTTCCAGAAATACAACCTCATGCCTACTCAACGGATTCAATTCCTCGGTCTCATCTTGGACACGGTACAATTGAGAGTATTCCTATCAGAAAACAAGGTCCAAGACCTACAGCGATTAGTTGCTCAGGTACTGAGAACACAAACCGTTTCTCTACACCTCTGTGTGGAACTTCTCGGGAAGATGGTGGCGTCGTTCGAAGCTCTCCAGTACGGCAGACTTCATTCCCGACCATTCCAGATCAACCTCATCGCTCAGGGAGCAGGTTCGCACTGGCTTCTATATTGAAGAATCTGACTTCCACCGCGCATACGAACCTCCTTAATTTGGTGGTCGTTGCACAGGAATCTCACAGCAGGCAAGAGATTCGGCATTTGGGATTGGAGGATCCAGTCTCAGAGGCTGGAGTGCTGTCATGGAGGAACATCAGTTTCAGGGCAGATGGACGCTACAGGAGAGCAGACTCCCCATAAACATTCACGAGCTGAGAGCGGTTTACAACGCGCTTCTCTTAGACGAAGACCTAGTCATGGGTCAACACTTGAAGATACAGTCGGACAATGTCACAACGACGGCTTACATAAACCGTCAAGGAGGAACAAAGAGCAGGATGGCGTTACAGGAAGCCACAAAGATTTTGTCGTGGGCAGAAAGGCGAAACATCATCCTCTCGGCGGTGTTCATTCCAGGTGTGGAGGACTGGGAAGAAGATTATCTCAGTCGCCAGGACATGCATCCGGGAGAGTGGTACCTAAATCCACGGATTTTCAACATGGTGGTGAGGAGATGGGGGTCTACCTCGGGTCAACCTAATGGCGTCTCGACAAAACCATCAGCTGCCCAGATATGTGTCCAGAACAAGAGATCCAGCAGCAGGAGGAGTGGACGCATTAACACTTCCTTGGTGTTACAGGAGGGTTTACATTTTTCCACCTTTCCCACTCATATCCAGGGTTCTGAAAAGTTTGAAATGAGAGCGAGTGTGGACAATTCTAATCACACCAAATTGGCCCCGCAGGAGTTGGTACTCAGACCTGCGAGGGTTACTAGCGGAAGATCCATGGCGGTTACCTCAGAGAGAGAACCTGCTATCTCAGGGACTGTTTCAACACCCAGACCTGAACAGGCTGCATTTAACGGCGTGGCTATTGAAACCCGGATCTTAAGGAACAGAGGGATACCAAGAATGGCCATTCCTACGATGATTGCTGCTAGGAAGCCGTTCACAGCCATGCACTACTACAGGATTTGGAAGAGGTACATGGACTGTTGTCAAGAACGTGGGTGGAATTCAACGAACTTCTACTTATCCAGATTTCTACTCTTCCTTCAGGCCGGTCTGGACATAGGACTGAGGCTGGGCTCTCTGAAGGTTCAAATTTCAGCTCTCTCCATCCTATTTCAACAGCGGTTAGCATCCTTGCCAGAGGTTCAAACCTTTTTACAGGGGGTTCTGAGGATACAACCTTCCTTCCATCCTCCTACTGCACCATGGGACTTAAATTTGGTGATAGAATTTTTGAGATCACCACTTTTTGAGCCGTTAGCAAGATCAGACCCGAAATCTCTCTCTTGGAAGGTCACATTGTTGCTTGCCTTGGCTTCGGCCAGGCGGGTTTCTGAGTTGGGAGCCTTATCGTGTAAGAGTCCCTTTTTAATTTTTCATGAGGATAGGGCAGAACTTCGTACAAGGGCAGATTTCCTTATTAAGGTTGTTTCGGGGTTTCATGTAAACCAGCCAATTGTGGTCCCATCCTTCCAGGGTCTCGCAGAGGGGGACGTGTCCTTGGATGTTGTCCGAGCTTTACGGGTATACGTACAAGTTACGTCGTCCTTCAGAAAGTCGGTCCATTTGTTTGTTCTTTATGATGGGCCTAAGAAGGATTGGCCAGCTTCAAAGCAGTCTTTGTCTAGGTGGATTAGACTGGCCATTCGGCAAGCTTATATTTCCTGTGGCAAACAGGTTCCGGTTCAGACGGGTGCTCATACCACCCGTTCAATGGGTGCCTCATGGGCGGCTGCCAGAGGTGCTTCCACTACTCAACTTTGCAGAGCTGCGACATGGTCCTCAGCCCACACGTTCACAAAATTTTACAAGTTTGATACCTTTGCGTCCGGAGACTCTAAGTTTGGACGTTTAGTTTTGCAGGCCACTGACAGCACCCCCTCCCCTGGGGATAACTTTGGGACGTCCCCTACTGTATAGGACTCCAGTATCCCCTAGTGGATGAAAGAAAATAGGATTTTGGTACTTACCGATAAATACATTTCTTTGAATTCTCTAGGGGACACTGGACGCCCGCCTCGGTGCTGTCAACCTGCTGTGTTCAAAGTTCTTGTTCAAACAGTTCGTACAAGCAGCGTTAGTTTTTCGGTTCAGAAGTTTCTTGGATGCTGTTTGATATGTTGTACGGTTCAGTTCCTCGCCATGTGCTATAGTATCATGTCCTATTTTCTCAGTCAAATTTTCCAAACTGAGGGAGGAGGGATGTGAAGGGGGAGGAGCCGGCTGTGCTGACAATGCTAATTTTTAGATTGTGCCACACCTCCGGTTGCAAGCTTCACACCCCTACTGTATAGGACTCCAGTGTCCCCTAGAGGATTCAGAGAAATGGATTTATCGGTAAGTACCAAAATCCTCTTTTCGATGCATCACACCGCGATGTGCGATATGTGAAGACAGGAGACGACATCCTGGCCACTGCTCTTCCCCTCACTGCGCAGATGAATGGAGAGGAGGCTGCAAGCACGCTGCTGAGCTCCGCACAAACACCGCACAAGGTAGGCAGGCTATACCACTGGCCACCAATGATTATTCCTTTTTACCAACACTGCCCACCCTTTATGCTGCTCTACCCACGTTTATATAGGCCCCTGCCCAAAATGCTGCGCCACTGCAAGCCCCAGCCAGCCGCGCCATAAACACCATTATACAGCGCCACTGGCCATCAATGACTACTATTCCTTTTTACCAATACTGTCCACCGTTTCTGCTGCTCTACCCACGATTATACAGACCCCCTGCCTAAAATGCTGCACTACTGCAAGCCCCATGCGGCCGCGCCCTAAACGCCATTATACTGCGCCACTGGCCACCAATGACTAATATGCTGTTTTACCACCACTGCCCACCATTATGCTACACCCACCATTATACTGGCCCCCCTGCCTAAAATGCTGCACTACTGCAAGCCCCATGCGGCCGCGCCCTAAACGCCATTATACTGCGCCCTGCACACCAATGTATTCTCACAACATATTACTGATAACTCACACCCGTAACTAGAAAACAAACTTTATTTAACCAGAATAGGTTTTTTTTATGTTTTTTTATTTTCCTTTTTGCATTCTGCAGATGTCCTATGAGAACCGCAATTTTCTTTCCAGCTTCATCAGCTTGTACCGCGAGGAGGGGTGTCTGTGGCTGACGTCCTCACCGGACTACAGCAACAAGCAGAAGAGGGAGGCTGCTTATACGCGCATGGTGGAGTACTCCAAGCCCACCTTCTCTGCTGCCTCGGTTGCCTGGGTCCGAAAGAAGATTGCCAATCTTCTAACAGTATTTGTGAAAGAAAATCGCAATGTGGAGGAGTCCAAGTGGTCAGGGGCTGGTGCAGACAAGGTGTATGTGCCGCAGCAGTGGTACTTTAAAGATCTCAACTTCCTCCTGGAGAAAAGGTCTGCTAAGGAGTCCATGGTGGTGATGGCCGAGTTCGAGGAGGGAAGTCTGGACATGAAGGAGGCTGAAGGGGTAAGTTGCCTTTTAAATTGTTTTTACCTAATAGATTGCTCCTGCCATGCCACAGCTCCCTCCCCATTGAAGGCCGTATATTTTTCCCTGACCTCTTTTGCCCTTGCAGTGCCGCGTATAGTTGCTGCAGGTGGTCCCAAGGAGGAAATTGGCGCGGTCACCACAGGCTGGTTGGATCTTCCGGTCCGGCTGGGAGCAAAGGCATTTGCCTCGTGACCTTGCAACGGAGCAAGTTGTGTAGTATACAACATGCTGTAACTACACAGTCAGTTTTGTCCAGCCTCATGTTAATGGGTTTGTGGAAGATCCTGATCCGGTTGCTGAGAATGCCAAATGCATTCTCAACAACCCTGCGGGCCCTAGAAAGGCAGTAGTTAAAAATGCACCTATCGTGGTTCAGAACTCTTTGCGGGTAGGGCTTTATTATGTGTTCGTGCAGTGCAAAGGCATCATCTGCCACGAACACAAATCCCAGGCCATTCTTTGTTTGCTCCACAAGCGGCAGATGAATGGAGTTGGTGGTGAGCCTATCATAGAAGCGCGTATTTTTCAAAGATCCACCATCTGAGCAACGACCATTTTTCCCATCAAGGAAAATAAACTCATAGTTTGCATTGACCACCGCCATGAGAACAATGCTAAAGTAGCCTTTGTAACTGTAGTAGTCCGACCCGCTGTTGGTGGGTTTGGTGATGCGCACATGTTTCCCGTCTATTGCACCACCAGTTTGGGTAATTCCATCCTCTGCAATAGCTTGCCATTCTGCCACTCTTGTAGGGAACTGTAAGAGAAAAAAAATTAGACTATCCACTAAATGTTTCTCTTTACCCTACAGACACCTGAAGAAGACCTCAGCCGTACCCCTGCCCTCATCAACACCTTCCCTGAGGAGCCTACCTCTCCGCCGCGACCTACTGGGAAGAAGCAGCCACGGAAAACAAAATTTGTAGAGGACCCTCTACTAGCGGAGGCCTGTTCACAGCTGATACGTAAACCTGATGAGTTTGACGACTTTGCTTCGTATGTCAGCAAAACTATGCGGTAGTTTTTTTGCGCAGCAGCAGGTAGAGTGCCAGCGCCTGGTGTTGCAGGTTTTGAACCAAACACTATCAGGGCATCTGACACCAGAGTGGAGCGTCAATGGCCCAGAACCAAAAGCACCTGCTCCTCATCTCCCATTGTCCTTTTGTTCACCACAACCCACCTACCCTACATCTACTACTCCGCATCCAAGCTATCATTCCGGTTATCCGCAACCACAGGCTCAAACCCCTCCTCATCAAACCATCTACCCTTCCCGTTTTCGTCAACCCCCAACCCCATCCACACACCCTTCCCCTACTTTCCAATCGCCTCCTCAAACCAGCTACACTTCCCAAGCCAGCCACACATCCTCCGTCTCCTCCGCAATTATGACCTCCTTGGTGTCACAGGGGAAACAAGTGGAGGAGGAGGAGGAGACAAGTCTCTTTCAAATGTAGTGTGATTCTCAATTACTGGTGCCCTTGTTATACATACCAACAGATGCGGTGCAGTCTGATACTACGGTGTCAACGCTTTCAGGTGGACAATGCACACATGCTGCTAGGGACAGGTTGATGGTACCGGGGACCCATCGTCCTGCCCCTGGCTGCGGTGCCACTCAACACCGCAGTATCAGAATGCACCACATCTGTTGGTATATATGACATTCCTGCTGCCCTGGTATATACCGTGATAGATCTGTTGCACTATGATATACAGCGTTTTAGTGGTGCCGCTTTCAGGTGGACAATGCACACATTCAGCTTGGGTCCGGTTGATGGTGCCGGGGAGCCTGAAGCCTGGCCTAACTGCATGTGTGCATTATGCCCCTGAAAGCGCTGCCACTCAAAAAACAATGTATATCATATTGCACTGTATATCATACAGCACTTATATATTGCAACAGATCTGCTGCATTTTGATAATACGGTGTTGAGTGGCACCACAGGCAGGGGCACAATGCACACATGCAACTTGGTGCAGGTTGATGGAACCGGGGACCCATCTTCCTACCCCAAGTTGCATGTGTGCATTGTGCCCCTGCCTGCGGTGCCACTCAACGGTGTAATATCAAAATGCACCACATTTGTTGCTATATATAGAATTTTGTTATCATGTCCGAATGCATAATGCATGATGCATAATGAAACCTTTATTTTGTTGTTAAAAAGTTCAGCCATGTTGGCTGCATATACAATTATGTCTTGAAATAAAAAGCATATATTTTTCTACGCAAATTCAGTTTGCAAAATGAAATATTTTGTTATACGACAAGCAATGTGTGGTGTAATTTTCTTACCTTGCAGTACTTATACTGAAGCCCTTTGATGATAGCCTTGCAGGTTTCAGGTATGTGTCCCAAAGCATGCGCAGAGATACGGGTCCCAAACTTCAGCTCCTCAAACAACTGTCCAGTTGCAAGGAACCGCAGGGTAGCCACAAGCCTCTCCTAAGCAGGGATAGGAACCTGCCATTTGGTATCCCGCTCCTGTATGAGGGGAGGGGGAAGGTCACCAGACGCAGCAACTCCTGGAAGGTGTCATCATTCATGCGCAGGAAGTTGCGGTAGTCATCCGGGTTGTTCTCCCTGATCTCATCCAGGAGGGGCATGTAGGAGCGAGTAGGCCGCTTAAGCAGCCACTCCTTGGTCCAGCAAGATCTCTCCCTCCGCCTTTGCTGGGCCCTCTCCCTGTCTGCCCTCACCTTCAGCACAGAGTAGAACATGAGAGCCTGATAGCGAGTAGAATCACACACACACAGCAGTATAGAAACACTTTGTAATGCCAGGCAGAACAAAGCAGTGCACGGTAGCTAGCAATGTGGAACGAGCAGCAGGTATAAACCAGACTTCTCTAGTCACAGAGCAAACAGAAGTGCACAGACTATAAAATGGCTGCTTGTTTATATATCCCCCACATAGTACAGCCCACTACTTAAATTTTTCTTAATCTGGCAGATAAATCTGGTGTGCTTTTGGTCAGCATGAGATGCGCTCGAATTCGATCATCCGATACCACCCGATTTCCGGTCGTAAGGGGCACGAGATAGATCTCAGGATTGTATGCGCATCGAATGCACTAAAAATGCACTTTCGATAAGATTTGTCTCAAGGTGAGCTTCAAGGGAAATCGGGCCCGATCTCGCGTCAAAAGCAATCGCATAAGTGTATGGGTAGCATAAGACTGAGCTGATCATCTTTCCACCCTCCCGCACAACCTCACCTCCCACAATCTCATTATCCATTGATGGCACGACTATCTCCTCTAGCCCCCAAGTATTGTCTTGGCGTAATCCTTGACTCCTCCCTCTCCTTCAAACCACACATTCAGCACCTCTCACAAACCTGTCATTTTCATCTCAAAAACATTTCCAGGATCAGAACTTTTCTCACCCAGGACGCCACTAAGATCATTATTCACTCACTGATTATTTCCAGACTGAACTACTGTAATCTCCTCCTAACTGGCCTCCCTGACATTTACCTCTCTCCACTCCAGTCTATCCTCAATGCTGCAGCCCGACTCATCTTCCTTACTAAACGCACTACATCCACCTCCCCTCTCCTACTAGCCCTTCACTGGCTCCCCTTCCCTTTCAGAATCCATTTCAAACTTCTCACACACTTACAAAGCCCTCACCCACTCCTCTCCCATCTACATCTCTGACCTCATCTCCCTTTACTCTCCCACCCGTCCTCTTCACTCTGCTAATGCACGCCGACTCTCCTGCCTACGGATTACTTCCTCCCACTCCTATCTCCAAGATTTTTCACGTGCTGCTCCCTTTCTCTGGAATTCTTTACCTCTCCCCCTCAGACTCTCCACCTCTCTACAAAACTTCAAACGGGCTCTTAAGACCCACTTCTTTACCAAACCCAGCCAAATCTCATCCTAACCCTCTGTTCCATGCTCTCTATGTACCTCATCTGTGTCACCCCTGTCTGTCTACCTTTACCTGTCTGTCTACCCTTAGAATGTAAGCTCTCACGAGTAGGACCCTCTTCCCTCATGTGCTTATCCTTTTCTTACTTTAATAATCCTCAACTGCCCAAATCCCGCAATTTTCTGGCCACCTTGGAACTTATCTCTATGTCGTTTACTGGTGTAGTTATGCTTAGTTACCCTGTACTTGTCCTTTATTGTCTTTAACTGTAAGTCACTGTTTTCTTGTTTTAATTATGTACATATGTACTCTGTAATTGGGTGCTGTGGAACCCTTGTGGCACCATGTAAATAAAGGATAATAATAATAATAATAATATTATTTTATTAGTCAATATAAAACAATAATTGAAATCACCCTGAAATGAAAGCATAGTAGAGAGACTTCATCATTTATAAATAAAATGACACTGTAGTTTGATTGAAATGTTACAAATTTATGTTCGATAATAAAACAATAATACGGAGTAATGACATTTTATTAATGATAAATATCAAGATGTATTAATAAGGCCAACATCAAAAACAGACTGGTAAGACGTTCGTACACCATTAGTCGAAACAGAAAGGGCGTTGTATGAGCAGACATTATAAAAATAAAAAGTAACTATTTCACATTGTTAAAAAAAAAAAAAAAAAAGATTTAAAATGTGGTAGAAAAATAAACTATTCAGGAATAATGTTGTTAATTATGGTGATTTGCAGATTAAACTTGAGGAGGAAACATTATAAACATATATGGAGACACCAATGTTTAGATTATAAAGATCTATAGAAAAGTATATATTACAAAATATTTATATGGATGATAGAACCTTTGTCTTAAAGTATACAGTACTAATAATTTAGAATTACATCATACCTTGATTTCTTGTTTATAATGGACATGTAAACTCATGTACAATTACAAAAGTATGTGTTTTCAAGAATAATAATACAGGTTGAGTATCCCATATCCAAATATTCCAAAATATGGAATATTCCGAAATACGGACTTTTTTGAGTGAGAGTGAGATAGTGAAACATTTGTTTTCTGATGGCTCAATGTACACAAACTTTGTTTAATACACAAAGTTATTAAAAATAATAAGAATTTACTTACCGATAATTCTATTTCTCGGAGTCCGTAGTGGATGCTGGGGTTCCTGAAAGGACCATGGGGGATAGCGGCTCCGCAGGAGACAGGGCACAAAAAGTAAAGCTTTCCGATCAGGTGGTGTGCACTGGCTCCTCCCCCTATGACCCTCCTCCAGACTCCAGTTAGGTACTGTGCCCGGACGAGCGTACACAATAAGGGAGGAATTTTGAATCCCGGGTAAGACTCATACCAGCCACACCAATCACACTGCACAACCTGTGATCTGAACCCAGTTAACAGTATGATAACAGCGGAGCCTCTGAAAAGATGGCTCACAACAACAATAACCCGATTTAGTTAGCAATAACTATGTACAAGTATTGCAGATAATCCGCACTTGGGATGGGCGCCCAGCATCCACTACGGACTCCGAGAAATAGAATTATCGGTAAGTAAATTCTTATTTTCTCTATCGTCCTTGTGGATGCTGGGGTTCCTGAAAGGACCATGGGGATTATACCAAAGCTCCCAAACGGGCGGGAGAGTGCGGATGACTCTGCAGCACCGAATGAGAGAACTCCAGGTCCTCTTTTGCCAGGGTATCAAATTTGTAGAATTTTACAAACGTGTTCTCCCCTGACCACGTAGCTGCTCGGCAGAGTTGTAATGCCGAGACCTCTCGGGCAGCCGCCCAAGATGAGCCCACCTTCCTTGTGGAATGGGCCTTAACAGATTTAGACTGTGGCAGGCCTGCCACAGAATGTGCAAGTTGAATTGTGCTACCAATCCCACGAGCAATCGACTGCTTAGAAGCAGAAGCACCCAGCATTGTTGGGTGCATACAGGATAAACAGCAAGTCAGATTTCCTGACTCCAGCCAACCTGGAAACTATATTTTCAGGGCCCTGATAACATCCAGCAACTTGGAGTCCTCCAAGTCCCTAGTAGCCGCAGGTACCACAATAAGCTGGTTCAGGTGAAACGCTGACACCACCTTAAGGAGAAACTGGGGACGAGTCCGCAGCTTTGCTCTGTCCGAATGGACAATCAGATATGGCTTTGTGAGATAAAGCCGCCAATTCTGACACTCGCCTGGCCGAGGCCAGGACCAACAGCATGGTCATTTTCCATGTGAGATATATCAAATCCACAGATTTGAGTTGTTTAAACCAATGTGATTTTTTAGGAATCCCAAAACTACGTTGAGATCGCCCAGTGCCACTGGAGACATCAAAGGGGCTGTATATGCAGTACTCCCTTAACAACTTCTGGACTTCAGGAACTGAAGCCAATTTCTTTCTGGAAGAAAATCAACAGGCCGAAATTTGAACCTTAATGGACCCAATTTGAGACCCATAGACACTCCTGTTTGCAGGAAATGTAGAAATTAACCTAGTTGAAATTCTTCCGTGGAGCCTTCCTGGACTCACACCCTGGCACATATTTTCACCTAAGTGGTGATAATGTTGTGCGGTCACCTCCTTCCTGGCTCTGACCAGGGTAGGGATGACCTCTTCCGGAATGCCTCTTTCCCTTAGGATCCGGCGTTCACCCGCCTTGGCGTCAACGCAGCTGCGGTAAGTCCCGGAACAGACACGGTTCTTGCCGAATCAAGACCCTTCTTAGTATCTCTTGAAGTTCCGGGAACCAAGTCCTTCTTGGCCAAACCGGAGCCACGAGTATAGTTCTTACTCCTCTCCTTCCTATCATTTTCAATACATTGGGTATGAAAAGCAGAGGATGGAACACATACACCGACTGGTACACCGACGGTGTTACCAGAGCGTCCCAGCTATTGCCTAAGTGTCTCTTGACCTGGCGCTTCAGGTGGGACGCCATCATAACCACCTTTGGTCTTTCCCAACGGTTTACAATCATGTGGAAACTTCCAGATTAAGTTTCCACTTTTCCGGGTGGAATTCATTTATGCTGAGGAAATCTTCCCAGTTGCCCACTCCCGGAATGAACACTGCTGACAGTGTTATCACATGATTTTCCGCCCAGCGAAGAATCCTTGCTGTCATTGCCCTCCTGCTTCTTGTGTCGCCCCGTCTGATAACGTGGGCGACCGCCATGATGATGTCCTACTGGATCAGCACCGGTTGACTTTGAAGCAGGAGTCTTCCTAGGCTCAGAGCATTGTAAATTGCCCTTAGCTCCAGTATATTCATGTGGAGAGAAGTCTCCAGACTTGACCACACTTCCTTGGAAATTTTTTCCCTGTGTGACTACTCCCCAGCCTCTCAGGCTGGTATCCGTGGTCCCCAGAACACAGTCCTGAATGCTGAGTGTGCTGCCCTCTAAAAGATGAGCACTCTGCAGCCCCCACAGAAGAGACACCCTTGTCCTTGGAGACAGGATTATCCGCTGATGCATCTGAAAATGCGATCCGGACCATTCGTCCAGCAAATCCCCTGAGATCTGCCGAATGGAATCGCTTCGTAAGAAGCCACCATTTTTCCCAGGACTCCTGTGCATTGATGCACTGATACTTGGCCTGGTTTTAGGAGGTTTCTGACTAGGTCGAATAACTCCTTGGCTTTTTCCTCCCGGAGGAACACCTTTTTCTGGACTATGCCCAGAATCATTCCTAGGAACAGCAGACGTATCGTCGGAAAACAGCTGCGATTCTTGGAATATTTAGAATCCAGTCGTGCTGTCGTAGAACTACTTTAGATAGTGCTCTTCCGACCTCCAACTGTTCTCTGGAACTTGCCCTTTTCAGGATATCGTCCAAGTAAGGGATAATTTAGATGCCTTTTTTCTTTGAAGAAACATCTTTTCGGCCATTACCTTGGTAAAAGGCCCGGGGTGCCGTGGATAATTCAAACGGCATCGTCTGGAACTGATATTGACAGTTCTGTACCACGAACCAGAGGTACCCTTGTTGAGAAGGGCAAATTTGGACATGGAGGTAATCCTTGATGTCCAGGGACACCATATAGTCCCCTTTTTTCCGGTTCGCTATCACTGCTCTGAGTGACTCCATCTCGATTTGAACCTTTTATGTAAGTGTTCAAAGATTTCAGTTTAGACTATGTCTCACCAAGCCGTCTGGCTTCAGTACCACAATATAGTGTGGAAAAATAATACCCTTTTCCTTGTTGTAGGAGGGGTACTTTGATTATCACCTGCTGGATATACAGCTTGTGAATTGTTTCCAATGCTGCCTCCCTGTCGGAGGGAGCCGTTGGTAAAGCAGACTTCAGAAACCTGCGAGGAGAAGATGTCTCGACTCTCCAATCTGTACCCCTGGGATAATACTTGTACTATCTAGGGGTCAACCTGCGAGTGATCCCACTGCGCGCTGAGACTCTTGAGACTACCCCCCCACCTTGAGTCCGCTTGCACGGCCCCAGCGTCATGCTGAGGACTTGGCAGACGCGGTGGAGGGCTTCTTTTCCTGGGAAGGG
The DNA here is from genome assembly GCF_028390025.1 of Pseudophryne corroboree. NCBI lineage: Eukaryota > Metazoa > Chordata > Amphibia > Anura > Myobatrachidae > Pseudophryne > Pseudophryne corroboree. The sequence continues at coordinate 499,480,129 of NC_086446.1, read as the reverse complement.
GCTGCCTGCTGCAGTCTACTTCCCTTACCTCTATGTCTGGGCAGATATGACTGGCCTTTTGCCTGCATGCCCTCATGGGAAAGGAAGGATTGAGGCTGAAAAGACGGTGTCTTTTTCAGCTGAGATGTAACTTGGGGTAAAAAGGTTGGATTTCCCAGCTGTTGCCGTGGTCCCCAGGTCCGATGGACCGACCCCAACTAACTCCTTCCCTTTATACGGCAATACTTCCATGTGCCGTATGGGATCTGTATCACCTGACCACTGTCGTGTCCATGACATCTTCTGGGTGATATGGACAACGTACTTATCTTGATGCCAGAGAGCAAATATCCCTCTGTGCATCTCACGTACATATATATAGAATGCATCCTATTAAATGCTCTATATGAATAAAATATTTTCAGTCAGGGAATCCGACCAAGCCAACCCAGCACTGCATCTCCAGGCTGATGGCGATCGCTGGTCGCAGTATAACCACCGTATGTGTGTATATACTTTTTAGGATATCTTTCCAGCTTCCTATCAGCTGGCTCCTTGAGGGCGGCCGTATCTGGAGACGGTAACGCCACTTGATAAGCGTGTGAGCGCCTTATCACCCTAAGGGGTGTTTCCCAACGCGCCCTAATTTCTGGCGGGAAAAGGGTATAACGCCAATATTTGCTATCGGGGTAACCCCACGCATCATCACACACTTCATTTTATTTTATCTGATTCAGGAAAAACTACAGGTAGTTTTTTCACTCCCACATAATACCCTTTTTTGTGGTACTTGTAGTATCAGAAATATGCAACACCTCCTTCATTGCCCTTAACGTGTGGCCCTAATGAGAAATACGTTTGTTTATTCACCGTCGACACTGGATTCAGTGTCCGTGTCTGTGTCTGTGTCGACCGACTGAGGTAAATGGGCGTTTTTAACGCCCCTGACGGTGTTTCTGAGACGCCTGGACCGGTACTAATAGTTTGTCGGCCGTCTCACGTCGTCAACCGACCTTGCAGCGTGTTGACATTCTCACGTAATTCCCTAAATAAGCCATCCATTCCGGTGTCGACTCCCTAGAGAGTGACATCACCATTACAGGCAATTTCTCCGCCTCCTCACCAACATCGTCCTCATACATGTCGACACACACGTACCGACACACAGCACACACACCGGGAATGCTCTGACAGAGGACAGGACCCACACTAGCCCTTTGGGGAGACAGAGGGAGAGTTTGCCAGCACACACCAAAACGCTATAATTATATAGGGACAACCTTATATAAGTGTTTTCCCTTATAGCATCTTTATATATATCTCAATATCGCCAAAATCAGTGCCCCCCCTCTCTGTTTTAACCCTGTTTCTGTAGTGCAGTGCAGGGGAGAGCCTGGGAGCCTTCTCTCCAGGCTTTCTGTGAGAGAAAATGGCGCTGTGTGCTGAGGAGATAGGCCCCGCCCCTTTTTCGGCGGGCTCGTCTCCCGCTATTTAGTGAATCTTGGCAGGGGTTAAATATCTCCATATAGCCTCTGGGGGCTATATGTGAGGTATTTTTCGCCAAAAAAGGTTTTCATTTGCCTCCCAGGGCGCCCCCCTCCCAGCGCCCTGCACCCTCAGTGACTGCCGTGTGAAGTGTGCTGAGAGGAAAATGGCGCACAGCTGCAGTGCTGTGCGCTACCTTTAGAAGACTGCAGGAGTCTTCAGCCGCCGATTCTGGACCTCTTCTTACTTCAGCATCTGCAAGGGGGCCGGCGGCGCGGCTCCGGTGACCATCCAGGCTGTACCTGTGATCGTCCCTCTGGAGCTGATGTCCAGTAGCCAAGAAGCCAATCCATCCTGCACGCAGGTGAGTTCACTCCTTCTCCCCTAAGTCCCTCGTTGCAGTGATCCTGTTGCCAGCAGGACTCACTGTAAAATAAAAAACCTAAGCTAAACTTTCTCTAAGCAGCTCTTTAGGAGAGCCACCTAGATTGCACCCTTCTCGGCCGGGCACAAAAATCTAACTGGAGTCTGGAGGAGGGTCATAGGGGGAGGAGCCAGTGCACACCACCTGATCGGAAAGCTTTACTTTTTGTGCCCTGTCTCCTGCGGAGCCGCTATCCCCCATGGTCCTTTCAGGAACCCCAGCATCCACAAGGACGATAGAGAAATTGTATTAAATGACCTTCAGGCTGTGTGTATAAGGTGTATATGAAACATAAATGAATTGTGTGAATGTACACACACATTGTTCAATGCACAAAGTAACAAAAAATATTGGCTAAAATTACCTTCCGCTGTGTGTATAAGGTGTATATGTAACATAAATGCATTCTGTGCTTAGACTTGGGTCCCATCACCATGATATCTCATTATGGTATGCAATTATTCCAAAATACGGAAAAATCCGATATCCAAAATACCTCTGGTCCCGAGCATTTTGGATAAGGGATACTCAACCTGTAGTAATAATAATAATATAAAAAAATTTCCAGTCTTACTGTCCCTTTCTCTAAAGAGCTTGGTAGGGACCATAAAGATTTGAACACAGCCTTTACTAATGTAAACAGGGTTGAATTCAACAAGTTTACATGACCTCATAATATAGCATTTTTCTCCCATTAGGACTCTTAAGGGGCATATCCGATTAGAAACGGTAAATGGATTTGCCGGGGATATCCTATTAGCCCCGATGCCTGTGTGCTTATCCCCAGATGCAGGTACTTACCGAGGATTATGCTTCACGTGCCTCAGGCACACAAAGCATAATCCCCCGATAAGTAGCCTTTAGAGCCGCAATAACCTATGGGTCCGGGAATTTATCCCAGATCCCATGTGTTATCCCTCAAAAACTGGAATGTTTCATCAATATTATCTATGTACCCCATCTGTGTCACCCCTGTCTGTCTACCCTCCCCTTAGAATGTAAGCTCTCACGAGTAGGGCCCTCTTCCCTCATGTGGCCCTTGTGATTATATGATACAAGTTGAGTATCCCTTATCCAAAATGCTTGGGACCGGAACTATTTTGGATATCGGATTTTTCCGTATTTTGGAATAATTGTATACCATAATGAGATATCATGGCGATGGGACCTAAGTCTAAGCACAGAACGCATTTATGTTTGATATACCCCTTATACACACAGCCTGAAGGTCATTCTAGCCAATATTTTTAATAACGTTGTGCATTAAACAAAGTGTGTGTACATTCACACAATTCATTTATGTTTCATATACACCTTATACACACAGGCTGAAGGTCATTTAATACAATATTTTTAATAGCTTTGTGTATTAAACAAAGTTTGTGTACATTGAGCCATCAGAAAACAAAGGTTTCACTATTCTGCTCTCGCTCAAAAAATTCTGTATTTCGGAATATTCCGTATTTCAGAATATTTGGATATGGGATACTCAACTTGTATATCATAAAGTGCTTTACACTTGTATTTAAAGCACAAAATAAGCTTAACAGCAGAAAGAACTAAGCAATTGGGTTGTGTTTTTTCTTTTTTTAGGAACCAAAGTGAAATGCTTGTGGGCTTGGGTTCTATTCCCACTCTATGGTTGTCGTGGACACCCACAAATGGAAGAGTCCCTGTTGTTCGGCATGCTGACCGTCGGGATTGTGTGGATGTGGGATGTAGGGGGAGGTCACATAACTACATCCCGTCAATTCTATCAGAAATTCTAAAAATAAAACTGGATAAGTAGCCAGTGCATGGCACATATGGAGTAAATGATTGTGCATATAACATGTTTAAATATCTGTATTTGGAGAATTCAACCTGTTTGATACAAACCAAATCTTTTCATGCACGGGACCTTGAGATAGAACACTGAATAAACGAAGTATATGTATTAGCAAGTTTTTTTAGGGAATCTTAAAACTGGTTCCAAAGGGGCAACAATTCTAATGATACAAAATGGCATGTAATGTATTTTTTATATTATGGCCCCTTTACATCCAGCAGCCAAAACCAATGAAGATGTGGTGGTTTTGAAAAGCTTAGCAAATTTTCTCCCGTGTGTATGTTTCGACTAGTTGCAAATAAATAAAAAGTCTACGTACCATTAACATTTTTATTCTCAATACTGAAAGACATGTTTATCATAAAAAAAAACAAAAGTTAAGGGGGGTACACACGGAGAGATCTGTGCTTAAAATCTAAGCAATCTGACTAGATTGCTTAGAAATTAAGCATACATATCTCAGTGTGTATGCCATAAAGCGATAGCGATGCGCAGCCCCGCGCATCGCTATCGCTGCTTGTAGATTGGCCTGCATGCAGGCAAAATCTAGTACAGTCGCTTAGCACATCGCTTGTGTGTACAGAATGAGCGACGTGCTACAGCGATGTACGTCACTCTCCTCTGCCACTACGTCCTCTGCCGTGTCCAACCTCCGCCTCCTGCCTCTCCTGGTCCCGCCTTCGTCTTCTTCCTCTGCTGGTCCCGCCTCCGTCTCCTGCTTCTCCACCACAGACTAGAGTCACACCAGCTACAGCCAGCCAGCGCAACGCACGTCAGCAGCAGCAAAACGGTAAGTGCCAACGGGTGCACTGTGGGCAGCATAAACGGCCTTGATGGGTGCCGGGGGGGGGGGGGGGGTGTGTTTGCGTGCGGTGCGCTGAGCCCCTTGTTATCGACCGGGCTGTATTAACAGCCGTGAGGGGACACACACACACACACACCATTTTCATGCATGTATTTACAGGGGGGGGGGGGTTTGGGTGTGACACTGTTATTATTAATATACTACCAGCGGGGGAGGGGCGGGCACCGTTATTGATGTTAACTGGGCTGTATGTATTTACAGCCGGGGGGTGGGGTGACACCATTATTATTAATGTACTACTAGCCGGTGGGGGGGGGGGGAGGCAATTATTATTGATGTTAACTGGGCACTTGTGTGGGTTGTATTAACAGCCGTGTGGGGGGGGGGGGGTTCACTGCGATCTGCCGGCGACCAGCATACCGGCGCCGGGAGGCCGGCCGCCGGCTTACCGACAGTGTGGCGAGCGCAAATGAGCCCCTTGCGGGCTCGCTGCGCTCACCACGCTACGGGCACGGTGGCGCACCACACTATATTATTCTCCCTCCAGGGGGGTCGAATAAGTGTCGGTATGCCGGCTGTCGGGCTCCCGGCGCCGGTATGCTGGTGGCAAACTGAAGACCACCTGTGTGGGGCGGAGGGGGGGGTGACACCATTTTCATATATGTATTTACAGCCGGGGGGGTAGGGGAAGGAAAAGGATGGGGGGGTGACACCATTATCATTTATGTATTAACAGCCGGGGGGGAGAGGCGTGAAACCATTATTATTAATGTATTAACAGCCGGGGTGGGGGGGTGACACCATTATTATTTATGTATTAACAGTCGGGGGGCGGGGGCCTTATTATTTATGTATGAACGGGGGGGGGGGTGCTGCTGCCTCTTCTGGCGCGGCGCATGTGTGCGGTGGCTGGGTAGGAATTTCCCCTTCCCCCTCGTTCCTCCCCGGGCTCCGTCCTCCCAGCCAGTAGCAGCACTCCCCCCTGTCTGTGCTAACGTCCTCCCACATCAGTGATTGCATAATATTCATTAATTTCTCTCTCTCTATCTCTCTCCTCCTGTGGATTACTTCGTTTGTCAGTGTAATTTTAATTTTTACAGGTGCCCCTATTGGATTCTACTGGACAAGTGGACGTGACCGGCGTGGGATGTAGGTAAGTAATCTGTCTCTCATTGTTACAGGTACCCCTATTGGATTCTACTGGACAAGTGGACGTGACCGGCGTGGGATGTAGGTAAGTATGTGTGAGTGTGTAAGTGTGTATTTAATAAATTTTTACTTTCACGGTGTGTGTGTTGTGTTTTTATTTGGGTATTTTTTTTGTTGTAGAACTACAGGTACCAGCGGGCCCGTTATTTCCCCGCATGCTGGTACTTGAGGTTCTCCAAGTACCAGCAAGCGGGGGAGGCTTGCTGGGCCTTGTAGTTCCACAACAAAAAACAATATTCTTTTTTTTTTTTACATACTCATGGCTATCAGCCCGGCACCCACCGCCCAGGGGTGCTGGGGACAGCCTCGGGCTTCACCCCTGGCCCTTGGGTGCCTGAAGGGGGGGACCCCTTGATTTAAGGGGTCCCCACTCCTCCAGGGAACCCCGGCCAGGTGTGACTAGTTGGGGGGGTAATGCCACGGCCGCAGGGACCTACATAAATGTGTCCCCCGGCTGTGGCATTATGTCCCTGGCTAGTGGAGCCCGGTGCTGGTTTTAAAAATACGGGGGACCCCTACATCTTTTGTCCCCCGTATTTTTGGAACCAGGACCGGACTAAGAGCCCGGTGCTGGTTGTCTAAATACGGGGAACCCCTGTCCAATTTTTTTCCCAGTATTTAAACAACCAGGACCGGCTCAAAGAGCCCGAGGCTGGTTATACTTAGGAGGGGGGACCTCACACATTTTTTTTTATTTTTTAACCCATTCAGACCTTTCTCCATTAATGGGGAATGTCCACTAATTAATGTCCACTAATGGGGGGGCCATTACGTGTAACAACGCTACTAATGGGGGGGCCATTACGTGTAAATGCTACTACTAGGGGGGTCATTACGTATAAGGAAGATACTACTACTTGGGGGGAGCATTATGTATAGGATGCTACTATTACTTGGGGGGCATTAGATATAACAATAATACTACTACTTGGGGGGCCTTACATATAAGGACGCTACTACTACTGGGGGTGCACTATGTATAAGGATGCTACTACTACTTGTGAAGCATTACGTATATGATGAATAAGATTGTGCTACATTGTGGCGTAATTTGGAATGGGGGTACTATTGTGTGGCTATGCCCCTTACTTGTGAGACCACACCCCTTTTCCCGGTGCGCGCCAAAGGAATATGGGAGGGCGCAAATTTATAGTTTGCAGGGGGGGCGCCGAACACCCTAGCACCGGCCCTGGGTGGAGGGCTGGGTAAGTTGATGGTGGGCGAGTTTGTAAGCCATTGGCGGTGGCAGCGGGCATCGTCACAGGGGCAGTAGCGGGCATTGGCTCGGCGGCAGTAGGGGGTCATCGGCAGGATTCGGCGAACATTATGGCTGTAGTGCCTCACCAGCCACTGACCTCGCCACACGCCACTGGAGTGTGGGCTGTATTAACAGCCGGGTGGGGGGGGGGGTTGTTATTAATTATGTTTTTATGAGGCTGTCCTGTGTATTGAGCGATACATATATGGGGGAGTGTGATGCGGCTGGTGATAGCGGTCTAGGAGAAGATGGATGTATCCGTATGATTAGACAGGCTGCTTAATGTGCTTTGAAGCTGTATTAGCAGGCGGGGGGGGGGGGGGGATAGGGGGTGTTACTATATGTTTGTGGTGCTTAAGTGGCTTTACCTGGTTGCAATGTGTGTATAAGCGGCTTTACCTGGCGCAGCGTGTGTATAAGCACCATTTCCTGGCGCAACACGTGTATAAGCGGCATGGTTTTTTTTAATGCGAGGGTCAACATATTTTATTAAAGTTTTTGCTTGCTTGTTATTTAAATAGTGTTGTTTTATTTTTCTCACAGCAATGGCTTCTTACATGGACCGGGAGTTCACAACTGGATTCATTGATGTGTATTGGGCCAGCGAATGTCTGTGGAAGGTCCGTAGCAAGGATTTTTCAAACAGACAGAAGAAGGATCAGGCCTACAGACAATTGGTGGAGTACAGCAAAGCCCATAACAGTGATGCTGATCTACTTTGGGCGAAGAAGATAGCAAACTTGCGGACGGTGTTCAAGAAGGAACACACACGCGTGATCGAGTCTCAACGTTCAGGAGCCGGAACTGATGATGTTTACCAGCCGACGCTATGGTATTATGAACAGATGAAGTTCCTTTTGGAGAGAGAGGCGAAATTACATGGACAGGGTAGCCTGGATAAAGAGTCTCCTAAGACGCCAGAGGAAGAGGGGACCCTTAATCCGGTAAGTTAAAACACTTTAAAATGTTCAACTTTATCATTGTTTAATCAACGCCCTAATGTTTTATTTTCTTTTTTACAGGAATCTACCCCGGAGGTAATGAACACTTCCGCAACAGAGGCAACAGAACTGGAGCTCAGTGGTGAGGAGTCAGCACCATCTCGGTCGACAGCACCACCAAGGCGGAGACAAAAGAATTAATCATTGAGTTCCGATTCTGCATCCTCCAGCACGGTTCAATTTATCCAGCGGGCAGAGGAAATGCTTAATAGGCCACCAGACTTCTATCGTCAATTTTCAAACACGATAGAATCTCAGATACGTGTAATGCCCGAAACGGTTTTTAGAACTTTCAGGCGCATAGTATTTGATGTATTGAGAAGGGCCGAGGATAATGACCTATCCGATGACCTGGATCTAATGTCAAATCCTGTGCGGCGCGCACGAAATGCCCCACAGTCCCAGTATCCTTATCCCCAACCATACTATTATCCGCCGGGTAATCCTCCGCCACAGCGCCCTTTTTTTTTGCCGGGACCCCCACCAACACCCACTCTGCCCACTCCTCCCACCAGCACTTTGTCCACTGGATTGTACTCAGCAATGCTGAGTACACAGCTCCCCCCAGAGGACGAGGCTACTTTTTTCAATTATTAAATTATAATTTTTTTAATTAGTTTTTTAGTTTCCGTTGGACAAATTGTTCCATGTTTCCTCGACTCTTTTATGTTGTTCATAGTTACCATAGTGTCGTTTTTTTGTCCTGGACTTTTGAACGTTGGGATATTGGTCATTCTTATCGATGAATCCAGTTGCATAAGTGTTAAAAATTAATATATTTTTATAAGTAAATTATTTTCAAAACAAAAAAGAAGTGTTGTGTATTTTTTATGGTTTATCATTATATTTTTAATTTTTGGGGGAGTTATGATAGGAATGCTGTTGTACCAAATTTGTCCTCACTTATCCCCCCTTAAAAAATTTTTTTTTTAAGGGGAGATAAGTGAGGACAATCCTACCTTCAAGGTACTGTTAAAGGGGACATTTATTACAGAGGGATGCGGTTAAGATCTCTGCGTCGGGTTCCCAATAGCCACAATCCTGACATATTCTCCCCCTGTGGGTGTCCATGACACCCATAGAGGGAGACTAAAAATTTGGCAAGCAAAGCGAGCCACAAGGGGCTTCTTTGCGCTCGAGCCGCTGCCGGCATTCCGGTGGCCGCCATCCCGACGTTGGGATTATGACTGTCGGGATGCCTGCTGCCGGGATATCATACTGATTCCCAGGGCCAGTGCTATGGTGTCTGGCGCCCTCCTGCAAACTGTAAATTTGCGCCCCCTCAGACACAGAGGTGATACAGTGACTGGGACGGAACACAGGGGTGATGGCACACACAGGTATGCCTGACTTGGTTCACACTGTTGGATCCCATTAGTCCTCACTTATCCCCCACAAAAAACGACGCAGTCGTGAAGTGTCCTGGGTATACCTGACCCCAGAGTTCCTCAAGGCTACGTTGTTTTTTAATATACATGCAAAACACACACAGGTACATACTCTGACAACAGAAGTTTAAAACAAGATACATTTTTATTTTGGAAATAAATAAATAAATAAAAATACAATAAAATATAAAACCAATCAAGCATATGTAATGTCTATCAAACATAAAAGCAGTTAAATGTAGGAGTCTTGCCAATCCACTGCACCTTCTCCATTAAAAAAGGTCAGATAGTCGTCCCTGACCTTTCTAGCCTTTAAAGTGGGATTAGGTGTGGACTGTGGCCTTTCAAGTCCAGGCAACCTAGCAGAGTCCACATCAGAGTTGTCGGCCTGAGCAGGCAACCTGGCACAGTCCACATCAGAGTTGTCGGCCTGAGCAGACAGCCTGGCAGAGTCCACATCAGGGTTGTTAGCCGGAGTAGTAGATGGGGGGCATTTTGGGCCAGTCTTACGCCTTAGATAATTGTGTAGAACACAGCAGGCCAACACAACCCAGTCTATTTTATCCACCCTTAGGCCAATAGCAGAGTGGAAAATTCTGAACCTACTACTCAAGATCCCAAATGCGTTTTCAACTATGCGGCGGGCCCTTGAGAGCCGATAATTAAAAATGCATTTCTCCTTGGATAAGTTCCTTTGTGGGTAGGGTTTCATGATGTGCTCGTGCAGAGCAAAGGCTTCATCTGCCACAAACACATAATTCAAGCCATGCATGCAGTCCTCAGCTTTCGGTAGGTCTAATTGGTTGCAAAGCAGCCTCTCATAAAACACAGTATCTTTGATTGATCCGCCATCGGATGCTCTTCCATTTTCCCCACATCCACAAATATGAACTCATAGTTAGCATTAACTATAGCCATCAAGACTATGCTAAAATAACCTTTATAGTTATAATATAGAGATCCACTTTTTGTAGGAGGAGAGATGCGGACATGCTTGCCGTCTATGGCACCTCCGCAATTTGGGAAATTCCAGCAATCCTCAAAGTCCCGGGCAATTACTTTCCACTCCTCTGCTTTAGTGGGAAACTAGAAAGCAAAAGTAGAAATCATTATTAAACATTGCAATTAAAACACGTGACAGCCGGCATTATTATGTGTAAACGGCATGCCCCTTCCTTATAGTAACATAGTTAATGAGGTTGAAAAGAGGCAAAAAGCCCATCGGGTTCAACCCGTATTCTGTATTAAGCAGTGCACCAGCCAAAATAATGGTTTCGTACCTATTGTCAACTATATTTCGTATCACCCCCATATACATAATGTCAATATATTAAATGCTAAAGCATTGGATACTTTTTTTTAGCTAGAAAACTGTCCAATCTGTTTTTAAATGCATTTACAGAGTCCACCGCTCTTTTCAAGGTAATACACAGGGCCGTTTCTAGACAATTTGGCTCCCAGTGCGAGATTTCAAAATGCGCCCCCCCCCCCCATTGCTATAAAAAAAAAATTGCGTGCCCCCCCCATATAGCCAGAAAAAAATAAGAATTTACTTACCGATAATTCTATTTCTCGGAGTCCGTAGTGGATGCTGGGGTTCCTGAAAGGACCATGGGGAATAGCGGCTCCGCAGGAGACAGGGCACAAAAGTAAAGCTTTCCGATCAGGTGGTGTGCACTGGCTCCTCCCCCTATGACCCTCCTCCAAGCCAGTTAGGTACTGTGCCCGGACGAGCGTACACAATAAGGGAGGAATTTTGAATCCCGGGTAAGACTCATACCAGCCACACCAATCACACCGTACAACTTGTGATCAAACCCAGTTAACAGTATGATAACAGAGGAGCCTCTGAAAGATGGCTTCCTAAACAATAACCCGAATTAGTTAACAATAACTATGTACAATTATTGCAGATAATCCGCACTTGGGATGGGCGCCCAGCATCCACTACGGACTCCGAGAAATAGAATTATCGGTAAGTAAATTCTTATTTTCTCTATCGTCCTAGTGGATGCTGGGGTTCCTGAAAGGACCATGGGGATTATACCAAAGCTCCCAAACGGGCGGGAGAGTGCGGATGACTCTGCAGCACCGAATGAGAGAACTCCAGGTCCTCCTTAGCCAGAGTATCAAATTTGTAAAATTTTACAAACGTGTTCTCCCCTGACCACGTAGCTGCTCGGCAAAGTTGTAATGCCGAGACCCCTCGGGCAGCCGCCCAAGATGAGCCCACCTTCCTTGTGGAGTGGGCCTTTACAGATTTAGGCTGTGGCAGGCCTGCCACAGAATGTGCAAGTTGGATTGTGCTACAGATCCAACGAGCAATCGTCTGCTTAGACGCAGGAGCACCCATCTTGTTGGGTGCATACAATATAAACAACGAGTCAGATTTTCTGACTCCAGCTGTCCTTGCAATATATATTTTTAATGCTCTGACAACGTCCAGTAACTTGGAGTCCTCCAAGTCACTTGTAGCCGCAGGCACTACAATAGGCTGGTTCAGATGAAATGCTGACACCACCTTAGGGAGAAAATGCGGACGAGTCCGCAGTTCTGCCCTGTCCGAATGGAAAATCAGATATGGGCTTTTGTAAGATAAAGCTGCCAGTTCTGACACTCTCCTGGCCGAAGCCAGGGCTAGTAACATGGTCACTTTCCATGTGATATATTTTAAATCCACCTTTTTTAGTGGTTCAAACCAATGAGATTTTAGAAATTCCAAAACCACATTGAGATCCCACGGTGCCACTGGAGGCACCACAGGAGGCTGTATATGCAGCACTCCCTTAACAAAAGTCTGGACTTCAGGAACTGAAGCCAATTCTTTTTGAAAGAAAATCGACAGGGCCGAAATTTGAACCTTAATAGATCCCAATTTGAGACCCATAGACAATCCTGATTGCAGGAAATGTAGGAATCGACCCAGTTGAAATTCCTCCGTCGGAGCACTCCGATCCTCGCACCACGCAACATATCTTCGCCAAATGCGGTGATAGTGTTGCACGGTTACTTCCTTCCTTGCTTTAATCAAAGTAGGAATGACTTCTTCCGGCATGCCTTTTTCCTTTAGGATCCGGCGTTCAACCGCCATGCCGTCAAACGCAGCCGCGGTAAGTCTTGAAACAGACAGGGACCCTGCTGAAGCAAGTCCCTCCTTAGAGGTAGAGGCCACGGATCTTCCGTGATCATCTCTTGAAGTTCCGGGTACCAAGTCCTTCTTGGCCAATCCGGAACCACTAGTATCGTTCTTACGCCTCTTTGCCGTATAATTCTCAATACTTTTGGTATGAGAGGCAGAGGAGGAAAAACATACACCGACTGGTACACCCAAGGCGTTACCAGCGCGTCCACAGCTATTGCCTGCGGATCTCTTGACCTTGCGCAATACCTGTCCAGTTTTTTGTTGAAGCGAGACGCCATCATGTCCACCATTGGTCTTTCCCAACGGGTTACCAGCATGTGGAAGACTTCCGGATGAAGTCCCCACTCTCCCGGGTGAAGGTCGTGTCTGCTGAGGAAGTCTGCTTCCCAGTTGTCCACTCCCGGGATGAACACTGCTGACAGTGCTATCACATGATCTTCCGCCCAGCGAAGAATCCTTGCAGCTTCTGCCATTGCACTCCTGCTTCTTGTGCCGCCCTGTCTGTTTACATGGGCGACTGCCGTGATGTTGTCCGACTGGATCAACACCGGTTTTCCTTGAAGCAGAGGTTCTGCCTGGCTTAGAGCATTGTAGATTGCTCTTAGTTCCAGAATGTTTATGTGAAGAGACGTTTCCAGGCTCGTCCACACTCCCTGGAAGTTTCTTCCTTGTGTGACTGCTCCCCAGCCTCTCAGGCTGGCGTCCGTGGTCACCAGGATCCAATCCTGTATGCCGAATCTGCGGCCCTCCAATAGATGAGCACTCTGCAACCACCACAGAAGAGATACCCTTGTCCTTGGAGACAGGGTTATCCGCTGGTGCATCTGAAGATGCGACCCTGACCATTTGTCTAACAGATCCCTCTGGAAAATTCGTGCATGGAATCTGCCGAATGGAATTGCTTCGTAAGAAGCCACCATTTTTCCCAGGACTCTTGTGCATTGATGTACAGACACCTTTCCTGGTTTTAGGAGGTTCCTGACAAGCTCGGACAACTCCTTGGCTTTTTCCTCCGGGAGAAAAACCTTTTTCTGAACCGTGTCCAGAATCATCCCTAGGAACAGCAGACGAGTTGTCGGCATTAACTGGGATTTTGGAATATTCAGAATCCAGCCGTGCTGTTTTAGCACTTCTTGAGACAGTGCTAATCCCCTCTCTAGCTGTTCTCTGGACCTTGCCCTTATTAGGAGATCGTCCAAGTATGGGATAATTAATACGCCTTTTCTTCGAAGAAGAATCATCATCTCGGCCATTACCTTTGTAAAGACCCGAGGTGCCGTGGACAATCCGAACGGCAGCGTCTGAAACTGATAGTGACAGTTTTGTACAACGAACCTGAGGTACCCCTGGTGTGAGGGGTAAATTGGAACGTGGAGGTACGCATCCTTGATGTCCAAGGACACCATAAAGTCCCCTTCTTCCAGGTTCGCTATCACTGCTCTGAGTGACTCCATTTTGAACTTGAACTTCTTTATGTACAGGTTCAAGGACTTCAGATTTAGAATAGGTCTTACCGAGCCGTCCGGCTTCGGTACCACAAATAGAGTGGAATAATACCCCTTTCCCTGTTGTAGAAGAGGTACCTTGACTATCACCTGCTGAGAGTACAGCTTGTGAATGGCTTCCAAAACCGTCTCCCTTTCGGAGGGGGACGTTGGTAAAGCAGACTTCAGGAAACGGCGAGGCGGATCTGTCTCTAGTTCCAACCTGTACCCCTGAGATATTATCTGCAGGATCCAGGGATCTACCTGCGAGTGAGCCCACTGCGCGCTGAAATTCTTGAGACGACCGCCCACCGCCCCCGAGTCCGCTTGAGAAGCCCCAGCGTCATGCTGAGGCTTTTGTAGAAGCGGGGGAGGGCTTCTGTTCCTGGGAAGGAGCTGCCTGTTGGTGTCTCTTCCCCCTTCCTCTGCCTCGTGGCAGATATGAATATCCCTTTGCTCTCTTGTTTTTAAAGGAACGAAAGGGCTGCGGTTGAAAAGTCGGTGTCTTTTTCTGTTGGGGAGTAGCTTGAGGTAAAAAGGTGGATTTCCCGGCTGTAGCCGTGGCCACCAAATCTGATAGACCGACTCCAAATAACTCCTCCCCTTTATACGGCAAAACTTCCATATGCCGTTTTGAGTCCGCATCGCCTGACCACTGTCGCGTCCATAAACTTCTTCTGGCCGAAATGGACATAGCACTTACCCGTGATGCCAGTGTGCAGATATCCCTCTGTGCATCACGCATATAAAGAAATGCATCCTTTATTTGCTCTAAAGACAGTAAAACATTGTCCCTATCCAGGGTATCAATATTTTCAATCAGGGACTCTGACCAAGCTACTCCAGCACTGCACATCCAGGCTGTCGCTATAGCTGGTCGTAGTATAACACCTGTATGTGTGTATATACTTTTTTGGATATTTTCCATCCTCCTATCTGCTGGATCTTTAAGTGCGGCCGTCTCAGGAGAGGGTAACGCCACTTGTTTAGATAAGCGTGTGAGCGCCTTATCCACCCTAGGAGGTGTTTCCCAGCGCGCCCTAACCTCTGACGGGAAAGGGTATAAAGCTAATAACTTCTTTGAAATTAGCATCTTTTTATCGGGGGCAACCCACGCTTCATCACATACATCATTTAGTTCTTCTGATTCAGGAAAAACTATAGGTAGTTTTTTCACACCCCACATAATACCCTGTTTAGTGGTACCTGTAGTATCAGCTAAATGTAACGCCTCCTTCATTGCCAAAATCATATAACGTGTGGCCCTACTGGAAAATACGGTTGATTCGTCACCGTCGCCACTGGAATCAGTGCCTGTGTCTGGGTCTGTGTCGACCGACTGAGGCAAAGGGCGTTTTACAGCCCCTGACGGTGTTTGAGGCGCCTGGACAGGCACTAACTGATTGTCCGGCCGTCTCATGTCGTCAAACGACTGCTTTAGCGTGTTGACACTATCCCGTAATTCCATAAATAAAGGCATCCATTCTGGTGTCGACCCCCTAGGAGGTGACATCCCCATATTTGGCAATTGCTCCGCCTCCACACCAATATCGTCCTCATACATGTCGACACACACGTACCGACACACAGCAGACACACAGGGAATGCTCTTAACGAAGACAGGACCCCACTAGCCCTTTGGGGAGACAGAGGGAGAGTTTGCCAGCACACACCAAAAGCGCTATATATGACAGGGATAGCCTTATAATAAGTGCTCCCTGTATAGCTGCTTTTATAATATAATTTTTGCCACTATTTTGCCCCCCCTCTCTTGTTTTACCCTGTTTCTGTAGTGCAGTGCAGGGGAGAGACCTGGGAGCCGTCCTGACCAGCGGAGCTGTGTAAGGAAAATGGCGCTGTGTGCTGAGGAGATAGGCCCCGCCCCTTTTCCGGCGGGCTCGTCTCCCGCTCTTTAGTGTATTCTGGCAGGGGTTAAATATCTCCATATAGCCCCGGAGGCTATATGTGAGGTATTTTTTAGCCAAATAGGTTTTCATTTGCCTCCCAGGGCGCTCCCCTCCCAGCGCCCTGCACCCTCAGTGACTGCCGTGTGAAGTGTGCTGAGAGGAAAATGGCGCACAGCTGCAGTGCTGTGCGCTACCTTTAGAAGACTGAGGAGTCTTCTGCCGCCGATTCTGGACCTCTTCATGTTTCAGCATCTGCAAGGGGGCCGGCGGCGAGGCTCCGGTGACCATCCAGGCTGTACCTGTGATCGTCCCTCTGGAGCTGATGTCCAGTAGCCAAGAAGCCAATCCATCCTGCACGCAGGTGAGTTCACTTCTTCTCCCCTAAGTCCCTCGTTGCAGTGATCCTGTTGCCAGCAGGACTCACTGTAAAATAAAAAACCTAAGCTAAACTTTCTCTAAGCAGCTCTTTAGGAGAGCCACCTAGATTGCACCCTTCTCGGCCGGGCACAAAAATCTAACTGGCTTGGAGGAGGGTCATAGGGGGAGGAGCCAGTGCACACCACCTGATCGGAAAGCTTTACTTTTGTGCCCCGTCTCCTGCGGAGCCGCTATTCCCCATGGTCCTTTCAGGAACCCCAGCATCCACTAGGACGATAGAGAAAAAAGCATGCGCGCGCGCTCCCAACAAGGCTGTGTGGCCTGATTAAAATGGGTGTGGTCTAATTAAAGTGGGCGTGGCCTCGTCTGATATCACACCCACCACAGGGGGAAAATATAAAAATAAAAAAGTCCCATTTTTACACATTACACCAGGCAAGTGTCCCCATATTACACAGCGCGGCAGGCAGGTGTCAAGTGGGGGGGGGGGGGGGAGGGGGGAGGGGTAGGGGGAGAGAGAGAGAGAGAATACTTACATCTTACCGCTCTTCGGGTCCAGCCGACTCACGTCCCTCGCGCCGGCCGCCTCCTCCTTCGATGGTTATCTCCTCTCCTCCCTCTCAGGAGCGCTCGGGGGGCTGGGCTTCGCCTAATGACGCATTTGCGTCGTGACGTCACGACGCAAACGCGTCATTCCGCGAAGCCCCGCCCCCCGAGCAGGAGCGCTCGGGGGGAGAGAGAGGGAGGAGAGGAGTAGTCACAAAGTGCCGCGGCGGGCGCCCCGTGCGGTTGCACGGCTCGCCCGTCGCTAGAAACTGCACTGGGAATACATATTTAACCTAGTAATCCTTTCCTCATACTCTAGTGTCTCTAACCCTTAAATCAATTTAGTAGCGCGTTCCCCGATATCTTTTTTATAATATGGTGCCCAAAATTTAACACAATATTCTAGATACAGATGTACCAGTGATTTATACAGAGGCAGGATTACATCCTTGTCCCTTGTCTCATTACCCCGTTTCATGCACGCAAGGACCCCTTTTTTTGGAACGAGACGTGTACACTGTCCCTTGGAAAAGTAAAGTAGGGTGAAAATGTATACTTTGCAGGTGGGCAGTATCCTAGCACTGGCCCTACAGCAGATCTAAACATAAAGGCCCATATATACGGGCCGTTGTGGGAGAGATGTGTGCTGAGCGAACCGCTCAGCACACATCTCTCCCGCCGCTCAGCACAGCGTGATGTGTGCTGAGCGAGGGACGACGACGGGGGACCGCTAATTTCACCCAGCGAGTGCTAGATTGAGCCTGCATGCAGCGATAGCGATTGCTTAGATTTTAAGCATGGATCTCCGTGAGTATCCCCCTGTCTCTCCAGTTGATGTGAAACTACAAGTTCCAGCATGCCTTTATAAACTTTGGAAACAATTTGACTGTAACTAGGTATGATGGGACATGTAGTTTTTACAACAACTACAGAGAGAAATGGTTTAACATTAAAATATGCTGCATTTAAATTCAGCACACATAGTGACCCCCACAGTGTCCCCAAACTGTTGCTACTATACATGTTCTTACCTTCAGATAGTCCTTTCGGAGGACGCTGTATAAGGCCTTGCAGGTCTCTGGAATGATCACTCCCAAAGCCTGAGGGGAGATCAGGGTGGAGAACTTTAGGTCCTGTAGTGGTCTCCCAGTAGCAAGATAGCGCAGGGTAGCGACCAGCCGTTCCTCAGCAGAAATGGCCCTGCGCATAACTGTGTCCTGCTTCACAATGAGAGGCGTCACCAGTTGCAGCAGCTCTTGAAACATATCATCATTCATACGCAGGTAATTCCTGTAGTCCTCAGGATTATTGTCCCGAAGCTCACGTAGAAGCGGTGTATGAGACATGGCGTCCCTCTCCAAAAGCCATTGCTTGGTCTAGCAAGACCGAGTAGGTCTCCTCTCCCTCATCCTTCTCTCTCTGTCCAAACCATTCACTGCAACAGCCTGGCAGTACAATATCTTCAGCTGGTACTCATCCATGATAAAAGGCAAGAAGCACTTTTAAATAAACAGCAAACTCTCAAAGCACAGTGCAGAAGGCAAACCAACTATACACAGAGCAATGAAGGCACTGATTTTAAAATGGCCACTGCAACACCACAACAGAAAAAGACACACCCTCCCCTCCCCTATAATACCAACCCACTATTTAAAAAGGTCTTTTTTTTGTTTAGAAAAAGACACACTCTCCCCACCCCCCTCACTATAATACCAACCCACTATTTAAATAGGTTTTTTTTTTGTTTAGCACAGATTGCTCAGCACAGATTGCTCAGCACAGATCTCACGTGTGTATGGGAGATCTAGACACCGGGATGTTCAAGGGACATCTCCCGTGATAAATTGCTCAGAACACATCTCTTGCAGAAATCTCTCTGTGAGTATGGGCCTTTAGTACTGTATGTTCCAGGGAACGCTATATACAGTAATTGGAAGGTGGGTTTGTCTAATTTGGTGAACAATAGACTGGTTTCACTTGTACCTGTTATTCACTAACAGAAGATAACAAGACAGCATTACATTGAAAGGCAGGTCCCTCATAAATGACTCACACTGAACATTTAGTTCACAAACACTGGTAAAAATTCTGTTAGATTGTCAGTAATAAATAATTTTTTCTAAACAGATTTGACTTTTTTTTTTAAACATCCTGCTTTCACAGAAACAGATTTAAGTACCATTTTGATAGGAGTATTAGGGAAGACCTTAAACCAGATACACACTACACGATATGTCATTTTAACCGGCGGATTACACCAACATATCGGGCACATCATCTACTGTGTACCCACTATATCGTTCCTGCACGCCGTCATCAACATCCTCTGTCGGCCAGAACAGACGCTAGACATTGGAACGAGAGCCAAACTGCATTCGCCGCAATCGACAAGTGTTTATGCACTTGCCAATGCCGGCTCCTCCGCCAGGTCCAATTGATGCCGATGTTGCTGGCTACACACATTGTCTAGTATGTACCCGCTATGTTGCAGACGATGCGCGTCGTCAGCAACATCCTCCGTCGTCCCTGCATGCAGGACCAATGGAAAACATCGCTAGCGAGGGCATGCAACCAAATGTAGCACAGCCACCGCCGTTGCTCCCGGCATCGGCAAGTGTGTATGCACTTGCCAATGCGAGGTCCTGTCGCTGCCGATGTCGCTGGGTATACACATTGTGAAGTGTGTACTAAGCTTAACTGTTAATCTACAATGTTTAGGGTGTAATGGAATTGAGCTCTACCACAAGAATTTTAAGAATGTGGGGAAATATATGTAATATGAGACTTAAGTTAATTTTAACAATAGTGCATAAACAATAATGTCATGTTGGAGCCTACCTACCTGTGATATGCATTATTGGTGCTATTATTGATAGACAGATAGGGGGTGGATAGGGAGGACAGACAGTGAGAGATGGAGGTGGGGGGACAGAGATATGATACACAGACGGGAGGGGACAGACAGTAGGTGAAAAACATATGGGGGGGGGGGGACAGATGACGGAAATGAGGCAAGAGAAGACAAAAAATAAGATTTTAAACCTACCGGTAAATCTTTTTCTCCTAGTCCGTAGAGGATGCTGGGGACTCCGTAAGGACCATGGGGTATAGACGGTCTCCGAAAGGAGACATGGGCACTATAAAGAACTTTAGAATGGGTGTGCACTGGCTCCTCCCTCTATGCCTCTCCTCCAGACCTCAGTTAGAGAAACTGTGCCCAGAGGAGACGGACAGTACGAGGAAAGGATTTTGTTAATCCAAGGGCAAGATTCATACCAGCCCACACCATCCACACCGTATAACCTGGAATATACGAACCAGTCAACAGTATGAAACAAACAGCATCAATGAAAGACAAATCAAAACTGTAACATAACCCTTATGCAAGCAATAACTACCGGTATATACAATTCTTGCAGAATGTTGTCTGCACGGGGACGGGCGCCCAGCATCCTCTACGGACTAGGAGAAAAAGATTTACCGGTAGGTTTAAAATCTTATTTTCTCTTACGTTCTAGAGGATGCTGGGGACTCCGTAAGGACCATGGGGATTATACCAAAGCTCCAAAACGGGCGGGAGAGTGCGGATGACTCTGCAGCACCGATCGAGCAAACATGAGGTCCTCATCAGCCAGGGTATTAAACTTGTAGAATTTTGCAAAGGTGTTTGAACCCGACCAAGTCGCCGCTCGGCAAAGCTGTAATGCCGAGACGCCTCGGGCAGCCGCCCAAGAAGAGCCCACCTTCCTAGTGGAATTGGCCTTTACCGAATTTGGTAACGGCAATCCAGCCGTAGAATGAGCCTGCTGAATCGTGTTATAGATCCAGCGAGCAATAGTCTGCTTCGAAGCAGGAGCGCCAACCTTGTTGGCTGCATACAGGACACAGTGCCTCTGTTTTCCTAACCCGAGCCGTTCTGGCTACATAAATTTTCAATGCCCTGACCACATCAAGGGACTCGGAATCCTCCAAGTCCCGCGTAGCCACAGGCACCACAATAAGTTGGTTCATATGAAAAGAGGAAACCACCTTAGGCAAAAATTGAGGACAAGTCCGCAACTCCGCTCTATCCACATGGAAAATCAGATAGGGGCTTTTGTGAGACAAAGCCGCCAACTCAGACACTCGCCTTGCCGATGCCAAGGCCAACAACATGACCACCTTCCAAGTGAGATACTTTAATTCCACGGATTGAAGAGGCTCAAACCAGGGAGACTTAAGGAACTGTAACACCACGTTAAGGTCCCATGGTGCCACTGGAGGCACAAAAGAAGGCTGGATATGCAGCACTCCCTTCACAAAAGTCTGGACTTCTGGGAGAGAAGCCAATTCCTTCTGAAAGAAAATGGATAGGGCCGAAATCTGAACCTTAATGGAGCCTAATTTTAGGCCCATATTCACTCCAGTCTGTAGGACGTGGAAAAAACGGCCCAAATGGAAATCTTCCGGAGAAACATTTTTGGTTTCACGCCAAGAGACATACTTCCTCCAGATACGGTGATAATGTTTCGCTGTCACCTCCTTCCTAGCCTTTATCAGAGTAGGGATGACCTCGTCCGGAATGCCCTTCCCAGCTAGGATCTGGCGTTCAACCGCCATGCCGTCAAACGCAGCCGCGGTAAGTCTTGGAACAGACAGGGCCCTTGTTGCAACAGGTCCTCTCCGAGAGGAAGAGGCCACGGATCTTCTGTGAGCATTTCCTGCAGATCCAGATACCAGGCCCTTCAAGGCCAATCTGAAACAATGAGAATTGTATGTACTCCTTTTCGTCTTATGATTCTCAATATTTTTGAGATGAGAGGAAGAGGAGGGAACACATAGACCGACTGAAACACCAACGGTGTCACCAGGGCGTCCACTGCTACTGCCTGAGGGTCCCTTGACCTGGCACAATACCTCGGAAGCTTCTTGTTGAGGCGTGACGCCATCATGTCTATTTGAGGAAGTCCCCACTGACTTGCAATCTCTGTAAAGACTTCTTGATGAAGCCCCCACTCCCCTGGATGGAGATCGTGTCTGCTGAGGAAGTCTGCTTCCCAGTTGTCCACTCCCAGTATGAAGACTGCTGTCAAAGCGCTTACATGATTTTCCGCCCAGCGAAGAATCCTGGTGGCTTCCGCCATCACCATTCTGCTTCTTGTTCCGCCTTGGCAGTTTACATGAGCCACGGCTGTGACGTTGTCTGACTGAATCAGAACAGGCAGGCCGCGAAGAAGAGTCTCCGCCCGACGTAGGCCGTTGTAGATGGCCTTCAATTCCAGTATGTGTATGTGTAGACAAGCCTCCTGGCTTGACCACAGTCCCTGGAAGTTTCTTCCCTGTGTGACTGCTCCCCATCCTCGGAGGCTCGCGTCCGTGGTCAACAAAACCAAGTCTTGAATGCCGAACCTGCGACCGTCTAGAAGGTGAACACTCTGCAGCCACCACAAGAGAGATACCCTGGCCCTGAGGGACAGGCTGATCTTCTGATGAATATGTAGATGGGACCAGGACCACTTGTACAGAAGGTCCCACTAAAAAATCCTCGCATGGAACCTGCTGAAGGGAATGGCCTCGTAAGACGCCACCATTTTTCCCAGAACTCGAGTGCATTGATGGACCGACACCCTTTTCGGCTTCAACAGGTCCCTGACCAAGTTCTGGAGTTCCTGGGCTTTTTCCATCGGGAGAAAAACCCTTTTTTGTTCTGTGTCCAGAATCATGCCTAAGAAAGTCAATCGGGTCGTTGGAACCAACTGTGACTTTGGCAGATTGAGAACCCAGCCGTGCTGCTGCAACACCCTCAGGGAGAGTGACACGCTTTTCAGCAACTGTTCTCTCGATCTCGCTTTTATCAGGAGATCGTCCAAGTATGGGATAATTGTGAAAATCCTCGGGCCGTGGAAAGCCCAAACGGCAACGTCTGAAATTGGTAATGACAATCCTGTACAGCAAATCTCAGGAACGCCTGATGAGGAGGATATGTGGGGACATGAAGGTATGCATCCTTTATGTCCAGTGACACCATAAAATCCCCCCCCCCCCCCCCCTCCAGGCTGGCAATGACCGCTCTGAGCGATTCCATCTTGAATTTGAACCTTTTCAAGTATAGGTTTAGGGATTTTAAATTCAGAATGGGTCTGACCGTACCGTCCGGTTTCAGGACCACAAACAGGGTTGAGTAGTACCCCGTCCCCTGTTGAAGCAGGGGAACTTTGACTACCACAGTTTTTGAATTGCATCTAAAACGACCTCCCTTTCTGGGAAAGACGCTGGTAGGGCCGATTTGAAAACCCGGCGAGGAGGCACATCTTCGAATTCCAGCTTGTAACCCTGGGATACAATTTATATTGCCCAGGGATCCACCTGTGATTGAACCCAGACGTGGCTGAAAAGCCGAAGACGTGCCCCCACTGGGGCGGACTCCCTCAGCGGAGCCCCAGCGTCACGCGGTGGATTTAGTAGAGGTCGGGGAGGATTTCTGCTCCTGGGAACTAGCCGTAGCTGGCAGCTTTTTCCCTCTGCCCTTACCTCTGGCGAGAAAGGAAGATCCCCGTACTCTTTTGGACTTATGCGACCGAAAGGACTGCATCTGATAATGTGGCGTTTTCTTTGGCTGTGAGGAAACATAAGGTAAAAAAGTAGATTTACCTGCAGTAGCTGTGGAAACCAGGTCCGTGAGACCTTCCCCAAATAAGTCCTCACCCTTGTAAGGCAAAACCTCCATATGCCTCTTTGAGTCGGCATCACCCGTCCATTGGCGGGTCCACAGGGCTCGCCTAGCAGAAATCACCTTGGCGTTGGCTCTTGAACCCAGTAGGCCAACGTCTTTCTGAGTATCTCTCATATATAAGACAGTGTCTTTAATGTGACCCAAGGTCAATAAAATGGCATCCTTATCCAGGGTATCAATTTCAGCAGACAAGGTATCTGTCCAAGCTGCTACAGTGCTACAAACCCAAGCCGACGCTATCGCCGGTCTGAGCAAGGTACCAGTATGTGTATAAATCGACTTCAAGGTAGTCTCCTGCCTGCGATCAGCAGGATCCTTGAGGGCTACGGTATCTTGAGACGGCAGCGCCACCTTTTTGGATAAGCGCGTTAACGCCTTGTCCACCCTGGGGGAGGATTCCCACCGTATTCTGTCCTTAGCCGGGAAAGGATATGCCATAAGAATCCTCTTGGGAATCTGCAGTTTTTTGTCTGGAATTTCCCAAGCCCTTTCAAACAACTCATTTAGCTCATGAGAAAGGGGGGAAAGTAACCTCAGGTTTCTTTTCTTTAAACATGTGGACCCTCGTGTCAGGAACAGAGGGGTCATCTGTGATATGCAACACATCTTTTATTGCAATAATCATATAATGAATACTTTTTGCCAACTTTGGCTGCAACCTCGCATCATCGTAATCGACACTGGAGTCAGAATCCGTGTCGGTATCAGTGTCTGCTACTTGGGATAGTGGGCGCTTCTGAGACCCAGAAGGGCCCTGTGACATAGTGAAAAACAAGGATTGACTCCCTGCATTTTCCCTGGACTCCGCTTTGTCCAACCTCTTATGTAATAAATTCACATTTGCATTTAAAACATTCCACATATCCAACCAATCAGGTGTCGGCGTTGCCGACGGAGACACCACACTCATTTGCTCCACCTCCTCCCTAGAAGAGCCTTCCGCTTCAGACGTGCCGACACACCCGTACCGACACCCCCACACACTCAGGGAAATATCTAATCTGGAGACAGTTCCCCAAAAAGGCCCTTTGGAGAGACAGAGAGAGAGTATGCCAGCACACACCCAGCGCCAAATGACCCTGGAAAAACAATTCCCAGATACACAGCGCTTTTTATATATATATTCAATATACACTCACTGCGCCCAATATATGTGCCCCCCCCCCCCTTCCCCCTCTTTTTAAGCCCTGTCACCGTGTTCAGCAGGGGAGAGCCTGGGGAGCCAGCTTCTCAGCAGCGTGCTGTGGAGAAAATGGCGCTGGTTAGTGCGGTGGAATCAAGCTCCACCCCCTCAGCGGCGGGCTTCGGTCCCGCTCAAAAATACAAAAAACTGGCGGGGGTTCGTATATTTTAATGCCTCTGCAGAATATATACTTAATATTGCCAGCCAAGAGGTTTTATTGCTGCCCAGGTCGCCCCCCTGCACCCTGCACCCATCCGTGCCTGTAGAGTGTGTGTGTGTGTAGGAGCAATGGCGCGCAACGTTACCGCTGCACGTTACCTCAGTGAAGATCAGAAGTCTTCTGCCGCATTTGAAGTCTTCTTTCTTCTTATACTCACCCGGCTTCTATCTTCCGGCTCTGCAAGGAGGACGGCGGCGCGTCTCTGGGACGAACGGCTAGGGTGAGACCTGCGTTCCGATCCCTCTGGAGCTAATGGTGTCCAGTAGCCTAAGAAGCAGAGCCTATCACTTAAGTAAGTCTGCTTCTCTCTCCTCAGTCCCACGACGCAGGGAGCCTGTTGCCAGCAGCGCTCCCTGAAAATAAAAAACCTAACAAAATTATTTTTTCAGAGAAACTCAGGAGAGCTCCCCTGTAATGCACCCAGTCTCCTCTGGGCACAGGATCTAACTGAGGTCTGGAGGAAGGGCATAGAGGGAGGAGCAAGTGCACACCCATTCTAAAGTTCTTTATAGTGCCCATGTCTCCTGCGGAGCCCGTCTATACCCCATGGTCCTTACGGAGTCCCCAGCATCCTCTAGGACGCAAGAGAAAATAAAAATAAAAAAAATCCTCAAATGCTGGGCATGATAGCTAGCCGCAGCGCAGACGTACAGTCCAAAATACTACTAGTTTCACAAGTTAAGCTGAGCAACCCATGCCAAAGACTTCCCCTTTTGTTTCAAATATGATGGTCATCTGATAAGGACAGCAGATAGTGCAACCACATATATACTAAATCTGTACTGGTGCAAGTGATTACTTTTGTACGTAGCAGCAGTATATTCCCTTGCATTTTTTTTAATTCCAATGAGCAAATACCCCTTTGATAATTGCAATCACTTAGAAAGCCACAGCGCATTGATATGTGGTGTGGGAAGGTCTTCCAAAGTGGTTTCCACGTGTGACTATAGCTGCATCTCAGTTAACCTATTTTACATTCTTTCCAAACAAGCCTTTCATCCAGAGCTGCAGACCCAATTCTTTGTAGCGATGCCTATAAGATAACATACACAAATGTGCAAGAGGGACACAGTAGTTACCATTACACCAATAGGCTATGACTGAACTAGTGGTACTATCTAACCATTCCACCTCAGCTAAGTGCAGTCTCTGAATCAGCTCACCGTATTAGGATGTGGTGTGGGAAGTACTTCCAAGGTGGCTTCAAGGCACTGTCTCACAGAAAAGATCTTCTGTAATTTCCATATCCTTATGTACAAGTGGTTGGCGCTTTTCTTTGCAGCGGTGCCTATCAAGTGACATGAATAAACGTGGAAGAGGGACATAGGTCACCTTTTAAGCAGCAAAGCTCTGTCAGAACAAACTACACTGCACTCTACTAACTTTAATCACTCAGATTGCTCACCGTCCTGAGGTGTGGAATCGCAAGTCTTCAAAATGGTGGTTTCCATGTACTGCTTTCGCTGCATTGCGCCAAAATTACTCTCCTGGTAAAATGATAGCATATTTTATTTTTTACACATGTAAACATATTACTCTAATGCTGGGTACACACTAGATGACGTGTGTACCCAGCGACGCGTCAGGACCCGGCGCTGTGCAGGCATCGGCAAGTTCATACACACTCGCCAATGCCGGCAGCGACGGTGGGGGCCATGCTGCGCTCGCTGGCGATATCACCTATCAGACATGCTTGCACAGCTGATGGGCAATGTCGCTGACGACAAGCGAGAGTGTGCATCGTCAGCAACATAGTGCATACACACTACACGATATCGTGAACGATGTGTCAGTATTGGCCACATTGTTCACTTTATTGTCTAGTGTGTACCCAGTGTAAAGGCGTTTTTGCCCAGTGTGTATGCTGAGCGATGATGTGAAAAATCGCTGGCCGGAAAATCACGCAGTGCAAAGACACTGAGCGATTTTCACGGGGGTGAACAACTTTCCACTGTAGGAGACTGTGGAAAGTAGTTCACTCGACCAGTAAAACAGGCAGAGGGACGGCGGCTGCCAGCAATGACGCGTGAGCACACATTAGCAGTCATCGCCCGGCCATACGCTCTAGGTGATTTTGAGCTCAAAATCACCCAGTACCTTAAGAGTTTAAATGGCCCTTTGAATTTACATGACATAACTATAAATATATATCATTTAAACAAAAAAGCAACATTAAATAAATCCTCCAATTTTATTTAAAAAAGTAATAATTTCAAAAATAACAAAAATGAAATGTGCATACTTACATGAAAAATTATTCTCAATAAGGTTCGAACGAACCTGACTACCTAAGAAAGTTCCATCACGGGCAGGCAATGCTTTAGGATCCTCAGGAAGATTTGGATCCTGCAACACTGGAAGGTTATGCTGAACGCATATATTGTGCAACATGCAACAGACGGTAAAAATCTCACACACTTTGACCGCAGAGTACTGCAGAGTGCCTCTTGATCGATCTAAGCAGCGGAAACGGCTTTTCAGAATGGCAAAAGTCTGATCGATCACACGCAGCGTGGCTAGGTGTGCCTTGTTGTACCGACGTTCTGCTCGGTTACTAGGTCTAGATATGGGTGTAAGAAGCCAAGATCTCGAGCCATAACCAGAATCACCTACAAATCAGAAAATAAAGCAAATTTTGATAAAAAGGCACAGAAAATCTAACAAAAATAAAAAAAAATCTGCATAAAGATTTATCACCTAACAACCATCCTCCTTGCAGTTTGGAATCCTCAAAGTCACGAAAAACAGAAGAGTTGCAGAGTACGTAAGAGTTGTCAGTGGATCCTGGATATGCAGCAAAAACGTTAAGGATTCTATAGTTGGCATCACATACCACCTGCATGTTCATAGAGTGGAAGTGCTTCCTATTGCGACAGACCATATCCATATCATGGGTGGGTGTAAACGCAACATGTGTGCAGCCTATTGCACCCATAACGTTTGGTATGTCTCCAATGGCAAAAAAAGCTTGCTTCACCTCCTGCCACTCCCCCTGATCACGTGGAAAGTAAATGTAGTTCTTGACGTGTTTCAGTAAGCCGTGTATAACTGTGGAAAAAAATCTGCAAAATGTTGGCTGTGAAAATCCACACTCAGTTGCCACAGTCGGCTGAAAAGACCCAGAGGTCAGAAAATGCAGTGTGCTCAACAGTTTGGTTATTCCAGGCACGGCATTACTTCGACGTGTCTTTGGCTCCAG